>NW_008335297.1:4560641-4588537 GCF_000622305.1 Nannospalax galili | reverse complement strand
AGGTCCAAGTGGCCAGTGGACCTCGCATCCTGAGGAAAAGTACATGGGTGGAAAGGGACAGGATTCGGCAGGACAACGCTTCTGCAGCAGAGAAGCTCCAGAGACACGCCAGACCCGCCAGCGACTAGCCAGGTGTGGCGGGGGAGTGCCATTCCGGGAGTGTGCCCAGAGAGAGAGCGCGCACGCCCCATACCCAGTGTTTCTAAGTTCATCTCCTTATGTGTGCCTGTGTCCTCAGCAATGCTATCACCATGTGGGGTCTTGAAAGATGAGTGTCTTCAAATATTGAGAATAGTTTTATAATGTTGAAGTCTTTGTCTGGCGTTGTGCTATATGTATTGCACACTGGCTCTGTTTACAGAGAGAGAGAAAGAAAGAGAGAGAGAGAGAGAGTTGTTGCCTTGTGTTCCTTATATGGGTAATTATAATTGCAGAGACCAAGTCAGGAGCCACCTCCCCAGGGCCTGCAGCCTGGCCACAGCATCCACTCATCCATTGGCATTGGAAGGGGCCACCTGGCTTCAGGAGGAGGGCTCTGAATTGAATTGGCTATATTACTGTATTAGTTACTTTTCTGTTGCTGTGATAGAAACACTGACCAAAGCAACTATAGAAGGAAGGGTTTATTTGAGCTTATGGTTTCAAGGGGCAAGAGTCCATTATGGGTAGGGAGGCATGGTGGCAGAGGTGGCTGGAGGAGTGGAAGCTAAGCTCTCACATCTTCAAGCAGGCATAGGAAGCAAGAAAGAGACTGGAGATCCAGCAAAGCTTAAGAACTCTCTAAGCCCACCTCCAGTGACGTGCTTCTTCCAGCATAGCCACACCTTCTAAGACCTCCCAAAACAGCACCACCAACTGGGGACAAAATGTCCAAATACTTGGAGCCTATGGGGGACATTCTCATTCAAACCACCACATTCCACCCCCTGGCCCCCCATAGGCTCATGACCATATAAAATGTAAAATGCATTTAGTCCAACCTTAAAAGTTCCCAACCTTAAAAGTCCCCATAGTCATTATCGGTCTCAATATTATTCAAAAGTCCATTGTCCAAAGTCTCTTCTGAGATTCTGGGAAATATCTTAACTGTAAGCCCCTATAAAATCAAAAGAAAATTACATACTCCCATGTAACTCCCATTCCAAAAGGAAGGAATAGAGGCATAGTGAGGAAATACCGGACCAAAACAAGACTGAAAACCAGCATGGTAAACACCAAATCCAGTAGTTCCATGTCCAACTTCTGGGACTTTACTTCCAAAGGGCTTAGATGGCTCAACTGCTTCAACTTTGCTGTGTGCAACATGCATCTCTATCTTGTGCTGGTACCACTCCTTGTACACAGGTCTTCTTGGCAGATGTCTCACAGCTCTGGCATCACAAACATCTTCTTGGGGTCTCCATTGCCAACCAGGCTTCACCTTCACAGCTTCACGAAATGGCCTATCAGGGCCTTCTTTATGCAGGAGCACCCCTGATGTACGCTGCCTGGCTTTGGAGGCTCTCTGAAACCACGGAAGAAGAACTGAAGACCCCTTCAGTCTTGCATCTTTCATGCCTCTAAAGCCAGCACTAGGTGACTGACACTGCCAAGTTTGACTGCAAGTTTGGGATGGGCCCTAGCCTACTTTATCCATCTTAGAAGCTTTTCTCTTCAGTGGCCCCTGAAGCATTTTCCTTTCACAAGTTGGAGGCTTAGCTGGGTGTAGTCTTGCATTAGAGGCACTCTCTCCATTGTTTAAGAGAAAATCTCTAGGCCTCTCCTTAATCACTTTAATCCCCTTATCAAAGGGATCCTCTCCAGCTAGTGCTTTTTTTCAATCCAAACTGTACATTCCGTATTTCTTTCTGCCCCATTTGTTCTTTTTCACTGTAGATCTGCATAATATTCACCATTAATAGCCGCACCACCATTTGTACATCAGGCTGTCTTGAAATTTCTTCCACAAGAGAAATTAGTCCATTGCTTTTCAACTTAACCTCACACAAGCTTTTTGGCTGTGGGCAGACTCCAACCAGACTCTGCGAAAATATCCCAATTGTCTGTTTGAACTATCCCACCAGCCTTTATTCTTTATTGTTATTTTTTGCATGTTTTATGTATGTGATACACATGTCTGTGTATTGTATTCACATGTGTGTTCACATGAGAGCATGGGAGGTGTGCATACATGGGAGTGAGCATGCTTGTGGAGACTGGAAATTGGCATCAGGTGTCTTCCTCCATCGCTCTCCATTTTATTGAGGCAGGGTCTCAAGCTAGATCCAGAGCTCAATAATTCTGTCTAGCTAGTTTGCCTCAGGGATCCACCTTTACCTCCTAAGTACTGGGATTAAGGTGGCTGCATCTGGCTGGCTTTTCTGTGGGTTCTAGAGATCCAAGTTCTGGTCTTCACACTTGTACAGCAACCACTTTATCCAGTTTTGTTTTGTTTTCTTTGTTTAGCAAAGGTCTCACTCTGTAGCCTAGCCTGGCCTTGAATTCATGGTAGTCCTCCTGCCTCCATCTCTAGTGCTGGGATTATAGATATGAGCTACCACACCTAATTTGTCTTCTTGTTCTGCATACCCTAGAACAGTCAGTAAATATTTCCACCATAAAGACATGACAGGGGCTGGGAAGATGGCTCAGTCAATAAAGTGCTTGCAAGGGCCTGCGTTGACCCTCAGAACCCATGTAAAAAGACAGTTGTAATGGTGTGTGCTTTTAATCCCAGCCTAGCCTACACGTAGAGTTCCAGGCCAGTGGGAGACTCTTTCTCAAAAAACAAGGTAGGGGCTGGAGAGATGGCTCAGAGGTTATGAGCACTGACTGCTCTTGCAGAGGACCCAGGTTTGATTCCCAGCACCCACACAGCTACAAACCATCCTTAATTCCAGTTCCAGGGGAATCCAAAGCCCTCTTCTGACCTCCGCAGAATTGCACGACTTGGGTGCACTCACATACATGCAGGCAATACACTCATACACATAAAATAAAAATAATAAATAAAATAGTAAAAGAAAAAAACAAGGTAGATGATACTCAAGGAATAACACTCGATGTTGACTTCTGGCTTCTGCATGTACACACATGTATATATGCACTCACACATGGGTACCTAAACACACTTGAACATCTACATGCACATGCATACACACACAAAAGAAATGATGGATGTTTGAGGAAATAATCTTTACTGTGATCTAAACATTATAGTGTGAATACATATGGAAATATCATATAGTTCTCCATTAACATGCACCAATTTTATGGCTCAGTAATTAAAAGCACTGGCTGATCTTGTACAAGACCCAGGTTCAGTTCCCAGCACCTGCATGGCAGCTAACAGCCATCTGTAACTCCAGATCCAGGGACTTTGATGCCCTTTTCTGACTTCCATGGGCATTGCACACGTATGGTATACTTACATACATGTGGAAATATTTACTGACTGTTCTAGGGTATGCAGAACAAGAAGACAAATTAGGTGTGGTAGCTCATATCTATAATCCCAGCACTAGATGTGACAGTGCACACCTGCAGTCCCAGCACTGGGGAGATGGAGGCAGGAGTTCAAGTTCATCCTCAGCTACGGAGATGGAGGCAGGAGGACTACCATGAATTCAAGGCCAGGCTAGGCTACAGAGTGAGACCTTTGCTAAACAAAGAAAACAAAACAAAACTGGATAAAGTGGTTGCTGTACAAGTGTGAAGACCAGAACTTGGATCTCTAGAACCCACAGAAAAGCCAGCCAGATGCAGCCACCTTAATCCCAGTACTTAGGAGGTAAAGGTGGATCCCTGAGGCAAACTAGCTAGACAGAATTATTGAGCTCTGGATCTAGCTTGAGACCCTGCCTCAATAAAATGGAGAGCGATGGAGGAAGACACCTGATGCCAATTTCCAGTCTCCACAAGCATGCTCACTCCCATGTATGCACACCTCCCATGCTCTCATGTGAACACACATGTGAATACAATACACAGACATGTGTATCACATACATAAAACATGCAAAAAATAACAATAAAGAATAAAGGCTGGTGGGATAGTTCAAACAGACAGGCCCTAAACCTGACAAGAGCTTAATCACTAGGACTCACATGATGAAGGTAAAGAATAGATTCCCACAAGTCGTCCTTTTTTCTTCATGCATGCACTATGGCATGTGTACACTCACAGATCTAAATAAAGAAATAATAGTTTAATTTAAAAAACAACAAAAAGACAGGAAGCCAGGCATCCTGGCTCACTCCTGTAATCAGCATTTGGGAGGCAGAAGCAGGAGGATCACAAGTTTGAGGCCAGCCTAGGAATACATAGTGAGACCCTGTTGTCTCAAAAGAACAGAAAACCTACATTTTAAAGTGGCAGAGAAGTCTGCTAGCTAAGGTGGGGTGGAGGCACTTGTGGTCTGAAGGGCCAGGAAGGAAATTTCTGGAACCAGCTGCCCTGGATCTTGATGTGAGCAGCAAAAGCATCGAGTGGCTGGTATGTAGCTTATGCACATTATACAATGTTATGCAAATATGTTCCTTAAGGAAGAGCCAACCTGGCTCCTGAGTCGCTGCACACTCCCCAGGTCCAATAAGGCACTCATCTGACAGGAAACAGAAACTCAGCCAGTCGCCAGCTGGGGTTCATTGGTGCTGCCGCACCCCCCTCCCTCCCAGCCTGCTCTGTGGTTGATCAACATGCCAGAATTATCTGCTCCAAAGACAGAAGGGCACGTGAGGTCCACAGCAGTTCCCAGTCAGGAATGCAGCAGTGCTCTGCACCCTAGGACAGCTGCAGAACCCGGGAGATTCTGGGAAGGCTGCAGAGCTGTTGCAAAACCTAGAGGACCCCAGGACAGTTGCAGAGCTGGGGACCCCAGGATTGCTGCAAAGTCTAGGGGAACCTGGGATGGCTGCAGAGCCAGGGCAGGGAGGAGGGGAGTACCCAGGTGCCAAGATCTCTCAGCTGCAGCCAGCTGCTGCATGGACTCAGTTTCCCCAGCTTCAAAGGGGGTTTAAGGCTCCTTCTTCCTTGCAGTGGAGCAACAGAGATGGCAAGAATGCAGAAACACTAAGGGCAGAGAGGGACTATTGCTTTGAACTAAAATAGGAAAGAAGGCTCACTGTGCTCACCTAAAAAGAGAAAAGCTGGGCAGAACACCTACTGTCTCCTATGACCTCCCAGGTCAAGTGACAGGAAACATGGGACACCCATTCTTTGTCCTGCCATCACAGCCTGTGTGGGTCACTTCACAGTTACAAAAACAAAAAGGCAATGAGGTGGGCGCTCACAGTGCTTGAGACCCCTTTAGAGCTGGCATATCTGGAGTGCCTATGATGAGACTTTTTGGGGACACCTGTTAAGTGCAGGTCCCTGGCTGGCCCAGCCTCAGTGTACTGTGTTTAGGAAATGTCACAGTGTGTCCTATGATGAGGGTTGCCCACATGTCTACTGTCCAGGAAAAAGCTATGAATCAACATCATCATCCCCAGTCCAAAGAGAGGAATCCAAGCCCAGCACTATTCTGGCTCATATTAGATGGACCAACTGAGGCTAGGAGAGGGTTACCAGCTGTGGACTTGGGGAGGGTGTGCTCTAGTTACCTGGACCTAGAGGTATGAGCCTTGAGGATAGGGATTTTGACTGATGAATAGGAGTCTTTCCAAAGTAAGGGCCAACTAAGGGAAGTCCTAGTTCGAGTCCTCTTGATTCCCCACAGGGCACCTGGTACAAAAGGAGCCAGGACCTCACCTTCAGTCCTTGTCCTGGCACTCAAAACCCAATTTCTAAAAGACCCACATCTCAGACAGGCAGAGGTAGACCAGGATCAAGCAGGAGGTCATCCATATTCTCCAGCTGGTGTGACCCAGCCCCTTGGCTGGGTTTTGCAATTCCTCAGACAGACCGAAACACACTAATGTCTGGCTTGCCCCACCAGGGTCACTAGTTGCAGACCCCAGTTCTACATCAGAGAGCACTGCAGAGGGAGAGAAAAGAAGCTAAAAGGTAGAACTGGACAGGCATGCTTATCTCTCTGAGTCTGTTTCCTCATCTAGAAGTGGGGCCAATAGGACCAACTTTGCTGGCCTTGTGTAAGGATAGGAAAAACAGCAAAGTGGGCCTGGCAGGTATATGGGAGCCAGGGGACAGTGGTCAATGGAAAATGGTCTTGCAGGTGCTTCCTTCCTGTGCCAGTTCTGTTAGGAAAATCCTGGGTGCAGGACTTACTTGGCTTCCCTTTGATTCATCTAATCAACACTCTGGGGACTAGGGAGATAGTTCAGTTAGTAAAGTGCTCACCACACAAGTATAAGGACTTGAATTCAATTCCCAGAAGCTACATAAAAACCCAGGAATAGTGATACACCTGTAATCTCAGCACTGGGGAGAAAGAGACAGGAGGATCCCTGGGGCTAGCAGACCAGCCACCCCTAACCTAATCAGTAAGCTCCAGGTTCGATGGTACCCTGCCTCAAAAACTAAGGTGGAGACAGGCCTCTGTGACTCTCTGTGAGTCAGACTCAGACTCTCTGTGAGTTCAAGGCCAGCCTAGTCTACATAGTGAATGCCAGGTCAGCTGGGGTACAGGGAGACCCTGTCTCAAAAAAAAAAAAAAAAAAAAAAAAAAAAAAAAAAAGGACGCGCTAAAATGATATTCTCACTGCATGGGTAGAAAGTGGAATGTACCGCAAGCTGGCTTCTGTATCACACACTCATTCTCATCTCGCTTCCTTTCCTCTTTTCTTTGAAAATAACTTGCAATTGAAATCTTTTTGATGCCTCCAGCAGGGTCCCATTCTTAAGCACTGTGCCTGCCAAGCCCAGGGGAGAAGTCAACCATGGCTGGACTTTGTCATAAGTCTCCTCTTCTTGGAAGGAAAGTTCTAGAAATTCATGTTTGCCAGCAAACAGTGGCTCTCTGAGGCAAAACCTCCCCTCACCCAGAATCTTGATCATGTCGTCCCTAAAAGTCTGCTCCTTCTTCCTTCTACCTGTTTCCAGGATGAGGACTAGAGAATCCCAGATTCTGTAGAAGCAACGTGATTAGCCAGGAGTTAGTCACCCCCACATCCAGAATTCCTAAAACATGATACACCAGTGAGGAACTGCAGCCCAGAGAAGCCAAAGAACTTGTTCAAGATCATGTAGGGATTGGTTGATTCAAAACCAGGGGCGTTTGATCGCCTCCCCCAAATCCATGTAAAATATGAGCAAGATGCCCAACATCATGTGGCCGTCAGCAACTTCTCTCATTTATTAGTTTTCTGGAACTATGGGTGACTTTGAGCAACAGAAGTGCCTTTTCCCATGGTTCTGGGGGCCTGGGCTGGCTCCCTTGTCTGGTTATGGCCTGGGGCTCTGAGTTCACAGCTACCTGTAGCCTGTATCTCAGCCCCACAGTCCTCTGTATCTGGTCCTCTGGTCCTCTCTTAGGCTTCTTGGGCCAGATATGAGGCTCTAAAGCAGAATGGTTCTGAGGGTTGAGATCCTTTATCTGACATCTGAACAGACCCTATCTCCATATCACAGTGCTGGGGGCTGGGACTTGGACATATCTTTTGGGGGGGGGTCACTGTAGGACTGTAGATCAATGCTCAGTGGGACTTGAGGAAGCTCAAGAGAGGCAATATAACAAGTTAAAGGAGGCACCCCTATAGCATGTGTCTGCACCTGGCACAGAGCAAGGGGTCAGGAAACTCACTTGGATTCTGGGTATAACACCTTCGGGCATGGGGTGAAGTTGGGGTGCTGGTGCCCCAGATTTGCTTAGGTGTCTGAGTAAACCCTGGCAGCCTGGCTCAATGGGCCCATCTCTGTGGTCTCTGCCGGGGCTCCTGGATTCTCCTGTGTTTGGCAAGCAACTAGATCTGTGATCCTATGGTTTCAGGTCCTTCTGCCTATCTTAGCCTGGGGTGCCCCCACCCTCACCTTTTCATTTGTAGGCAGCACCTTGTAAAACATGCTCTGTACACCTCCAGCCCCTTTCAGTTCCTAGAGTTGAAATCCTATTGCTGCTTCAGGCTGTCCCCTCTGTCTGGAATGGTCTTTTGTATCCTAAGAGCACCTGATCCCTTTTTGTTTACTCAGATCTCAGTGAAAAGTGATGAGGCTGCCCTACAAGCCCTGGCACAGCCACTTTGGCACCCACTTACAGTTCCTGCCTCATCAGTGGAACAGGGACTGATGAGTGCCTTGCCCTTGGTCACCATCCATTTGCTGCCTGTTCCCATGTTCCCAAGAGCAAAGATGCCATCTTGGCACAGCTCCACCCAGCACTTTATAGGGCTCAGAGGGCTGTGTTCTAGAATTGACTGTCGTGCTAGTCACCAAGTTCTGTACTTAGACTAGGAACTTGTTGTATGTTTATAGTTGCATGTACTCATGCATGGCATGTGCGCAAAGGACAAAGGTTGATGGTGGGTGTCTTCCTCTATTACTGTCCACCTTATTTTGTGAGACAAGGGTCTCATGTCATTGAACCTGGAACTCATTGACTGGCTAAGTAGGTTGACCAGTGAGCTCAATGATCTATCAGTTGGTTCCTTTTCTGCCTTAGAAAGCCAGCCCTGGGTTGTGAGTGAAAGCGCTCACCTTAGAGAACCAAGTGTGACAGCACAGGCCTGTAATTCTCACACTTGGAAGGTAGAGGCAAGAGCATCAGAAGTTCAAAACCAGCTTGACCTACATAGGGAGTTCAAGACCAGCCTGGGTTACATGAGCCCATTTCATAAAACCAAACCAAAGAAGCATTGAAAATGCCAATGGCCCTGCCTCTTCTCCCTTATACCCTCATACCATTCTTGTCATTAAACATGAGCTGGGCCTTCTGTGCCAGGGAGAGGCATTAAACAGCACAAGACAAGGGCTTGGGCTGGCCATTTGTATCTCAAAGTACCAGGTATACAGTTGGTACATCATTAATGGTGCTAGAAAGTCATATCCCACCTCAACTGCCTGTGGGCCCTGGCCTGGGGACACCTCTCTCTGGTCTAAAGGTATAGTGACCACCACCCTGGAATCTGCAGCAATGACAGCATTGGGAGAGTCTCAGGCAGCCTCAGGGAATGTTGCCTGGGAGCCTGCCTGAGACTGGCACTCATGCCCAGCTCTCAGGGCATGGGCTGGGCTGGGCTCCCCAGACACGGGATGGAATGTCAACAATAAGGAGGAATGTGCAAGTGTCACATGAATGGTTAACCTGAGGAATACCCTTGGAGCATAGAGAAACCACCCAGAAGAGGCCAGAGGGACAGAGAGCAGAGAGTGAGCAAGGAGCAACTCTAGATGCACCCAGGATATCTTTTAGGTGTGGGAGAATGTACTAGAATTGACCGTGGTGCTAGTCATACAGCTCTGTACATAGACTAGGAACTTGTGTGTACATGTTTGCAGGTTGCATGTGCTCATGCATATGTGTGCACAAAGGACAAAGGTTGATGGTGGGTGTTGTCCTTTATCACTCTCCGCCTTATTTTGTGAGACAAGGGTCTCTCACTGAAACTGGAATTCATTGATTGGCTAAGTGGACTGGCCAGTGTGCCTATCTCTGTCCCCCCTGCACTGGGGTCACCAATATGCACCACTACCCTTTGTTTTTGCGTGGGTGCTGGGGATTTGAACTCAGGTCCTCATGCTTGCATAGCAAGCACTTTACCGACTGAGTCATCTACCCAGCCACGCCCCCTTTTGAGACAGGGTTTCATGTAGTCCAGGCTAGCTTAGAACTCTCTATGTAGTTAAGGATGATCTTGAACTTCAGATCCTCCTGCCTCCACCTCCTGCTGAGATTACAGGCTTGGGCTGCCATAACTGGTTTCTACAGCACTGGTGATGGAACTCAGAACTTTGTGCATGCTAAGCAAGCATTATACCTGCTGAGGTACAGCCTCAACCCCTAGAAACCACTTTAGTGAGAAAAAAATGTGTATGCAATTCCAGCATCTGGGAGGTAGAGGCAGGAGGTGCAAGAGCTCAGTGGCCAGCCTTGATTAAATAAGACCCATAATGAGTTCAGGACCAGCCTGTCTCAAAACAAACAAAATAAAACCCAAGGCTTTGAGAGCTTGTCTATCACCTTGATCTTGACTTTCTCAGTCTTCAGAACTATGATAAATAAATTTCTGTTGTTTATAAGCTATACAACTTAGGGCATTTTGTTATAGTGCCTAACAGACAAAGATAGCATACAGCAGAATATAAGGAATGAGCTCCTGACACTCTCTGCATGGGTGAACCCTGAGGACATTATGCTAAGTGAAATAAGCCAGACGTGAAAAGACAAGTACTGTATGACTTGACTTACATATCCTATCTGCTTAGTAAAAACAGGACCACAGAATGAGAAATGGAATGGGGTTTTTCCTGAAGCTGGAAGGAAGGGCAGCTGGAGAGCTGTTTGATGAAGATAGCATTTCAGTTTTGAAGAGTTCTGGAAACTACATGACAAGGTAAGTGCACTTAACTCTGCTGAGAATGGTTCGTGAGAAACCCTGTGCCTATTCACTGTCATTAAAAGTCTTTCAATGATGGTGGCGCACGCCTTTAGTCCCAGCACTCAGGAGGCAGAGGCAGGCGAATCTCTGTGAGTTCAAGGCCAGCCTGGTCTACATAGTGAGCTCCAGGCCAGCTGGGGCTACAGGGAGACCCTGTCTCAGAAAAGACCAAAAAAAAAAAAAAAAGTCTTTTAGTGAACATGTAGTATGGTACAGTAAATGCCAAACCCTGGGTGAGCTCACACATGTGCACACTCATGTGACTCCCTAGAAAGACAGAGGACAGTGCCAACTGGCCCGTTCAGCCACTGTCTCTCCTCCGTCCTTGCAGATCCCTGGGCATCAAACTCTCTCTCTCTCTGCAAAGAGAGTCCCTGCCTGGTTCTCACATGTCATAGAAACAGAGCCCTGTGGTGCGGTGTGTGGACTCCCTGTGTCTGCCTCCTCCCTCTGCACAGCATAGCTGTGCGCTTCCATTGATGGCAGCAGTGGCATCCACACCTTCTCCTTGCTGTATAGTAGTCCTCTGTGTGAGAAGATGACTACTTGTTCATGAGTCCTGTTCTGCTCCCAGTTTGGAGCTGTTAGGAACAGTGCCCACTCCATTACCTTGTGCATGTCTTTTGAACAAACACTTGGCTGTCTTTCTCTTTAGATTCCTTAGGAAATGGGGTTTCAAGGCTGGAGGCTGTGCATGTGTCCACTGTTAGTAAGGACTTCCAGATCCCTAAAATGTCCCATGCCAGCAGGCATTGCTCCTTGCTCCCTCCATTGCCATATATATATTTATATGGCATATATATTTTTCTTATTTATTTATTTATTTATTTATTTTTCTTATTTATTTATTTATTTATTTATTTATTTATTTATTTATTTATTATTTATTTATTTATTCAGAGACAAGGGTTCATGTAAGCCAGGCTGGCCTGGAACTCACTATGCAACTGAAGATGATCTTGAACTTCTGACCCTCCTGCCTCCATTATCTCCTGAGCAGTGGTGTTACAGGTGGAATTACCCAGTTCTCTGCAGTGCTGGGGCTGGAGCTCAGAGCTTCATAATGCTAGACAAGCACTGTACCCACTGAGCTACTTCCCTGGCTTGCTTGCTTTTTTTTCTCTCTTTCTTTCTTTCTTTCTTTCTTTCTTTCTTTCTTTCTTTCTTTCTTTCTTTCTTTCTCTCTCTCTTTAAATATTATTTTTAAAAAATATTTTATTATTTTTATTTTATGTGTACAAGTGTATTGCCTGCATGTATGTGAATGCACCCATGTTGTGCAATGCCACGGAGGTCAGAAGAGGGCTTCAGATTCCTCTGGAACTGGAGTTAAGGACAGTTCTTAGCTGCCATGTGGGCGCTGGGAATTGAACCCAGGTCCTCTGCAAGAACAGTCAGTGCTCTTAACCACTGAACCATCTCTCCAGCCCTTTCTTTCTTGCTTTCTTGCTTGCTTGCTTGCTTGCTTTTTGGGGGGAAGGGAGACTAGGGTATCACTAATGTTGCTCAGCCTGGTGTCTGATATGTGGGCTCAAGAAATCTTCCTGCCTCAGCCTCCTGAGTAGCTGGGACTGCAAGCCACCTGACCCCACAAGAGCTAGTGGTAGCTCTTGCAATATGGTTGCAGACCAGCAACACTGTAGCCTTAAAGCTTGGACGAATGTGGGAACTCAGGTCCCACTTTACACCTACTGTGGTGGGGAGCAGCAAGACCCCCTCCTGAGACTAGCCCAGCACAGAGCATTTTCACAGGGTCCCCAGGGGATGCTGAGCACATGGCCTCTGAGAGTCATGGCCCAGAGCCTACTACAGTGGTGACAAGTTGGGCTCTCTCTAGCAGTGACCCTGGCAGTCAGAGTTTAATTGCCTGCTACCTATAGGCCCTAGTCTGAGTCAAAGCCCAAGTCTGGCTGACCCTGTGGGACAGGGAAAGTGGCCAGCATTCAGGGCCTACAAGACTGCCAGGTCTTTCTCCACTTTCACTTTCTGTTTCCTGGAAAGGCTTAGTGTTCCCTATATCAGGCCCCTCCCCTCAGGCCCCACCCAGTGTCCTGACGCCACTCAGGCACCTGTTGCATTTGGTGCCCTGTCTCAGACTGGCAGATAAGAGATACATTTGTAGGTGCCAAGGTCAAAACCATAGACACCCAGGTTGGTGTCCCTGCCTCTTGGAGGCATCCAAGTACCAGGTGACTCAGCACAGTCATGCTGTGGATGTAAACAGCTGGAGACAGCTGTGTGCCTGGCAATGAGGTAAACAGTGAGGCATCCATACCACAACCCACAAGGCTGTGTGTCTGTGCTGGTGGAAGGCACCATGCAAGGGAAATCAAGGCCAGGTCTGATGTAGCTGATGCTCACATCCCTCTCCTCAGTGGGGACACTTGTCCTGTGCCAACAGGTACACAGCATATCTTCAAAGAGGTCCCTGAGACTGAGTGAGCGCAGAGCTACAAAGCTGCCTGCAGGACCCTGGGACCTGGGGAGAGTAGAAATGAATCAGCTTCCATCCTGTGCTTAGAATGACTCCTTGAACACTGCACAAGTGTGATAGTGGGTGTTGTTTGTTTATTGAGATAAGGTTTCACGTATCTCAGGCTGGTCTCCAATTCACAGTGTGAATGATCTTGAACTTTTGATCCTCCTGTCTCCACCTGCCAAGTGCAGGGATTACAAGGATGCACATTACCCCACCAAATTTATGCAGTGCTGGAGACTGAACCTAGGGCTTTGTGCATGCTTGGCAAGCACTGTTCCAACTGGGTTACATCCCCAGCTGGGAGAGTCGTGTCAGGTTATAGTTAATCAGGGCTGCTGAGTTAGACTATCTTGGTTAAAACCCAGCTGCCTCACTTTGTAGTTACAGCAGACCAAGTCTCTCAGCCTTGGTTTTCTCATCAATAAAATGGCACAACAGTCAAGCGAGGTGGTATATACCTATAATGCCAGCATTCAAGAGGTAGAGACAGGAGGATCAGAAGTTTGAGATCATCTTTGGCTACATAGCAAGTTTGAGGCCAGCCTGGGCTATAAGACCCTGTCTCAAAAAACGAAACAAGAGGCTGGGGAGAAGGCACAATTGGCAAAGGTGCTAACTGTGAAAACATGAGGATCTTTTTACAGCACCCACATAAAAAGCCAGGTGCAATGGTGCACATCTGTAAACCCAGCACTGGGACGGCAGAGACAGGAGGATCCCTGGGCCTCACTAGCTAGGCAGCTTAGCCAAATTGGTGAGCTCCAGGTTCAGAGAGAGACCTTGTCTTATAAAGCTGGGTGGAGGGCTGGCAAGATGGCTTAGGGGGTAAAAAGTGCTTGCCACACAAGCCTGATGACCTGTGGTCACTTCTTGGAACCCATTAGGTAGACCAGGCTGGCCTTGAACAAGATATTCCGTTCTTTTTTAAATGAAACTGGGGGCTAGAGTGATGGCTCAGTGGTTAAAAGCATTGGATACTCTTGCCGAGGACCTAGGTTTGGTTCCCAGCACCCACATGGCGGCTAACAACCATCTGTAACTACAGTTCCAGAAGATCTGATGCCCTCTTCTGCCCTCCACAGGCACTGCACAACATGGGTGCACTTACATGCAGGCATACACTCATACACAAAATAAAAATTTTTTAATTAATTAAAAAAAAATTTTAAGTTGTTCTTTGACCTCCACATATTACATACACCACCACCACAATAACAATAATAATAAAGTAAAATTAAAATTAAAGAATAAAAGGTGGCAAGCACCTGAGGAAGACCCTGATATTAACTTCAGGTCTCCACCCTCACACATGCATACAGGACACCTTCACACACACAAAAGGCACATTATGATTGATGTGAAATTGAGATGATTGATGCTTTGGCATTGGCGTTAATGTTAGCATGCCGATATTAACATGACAACATTTCTTGCTTCTGTGTGGCTGAAATGAGGTAGTGTGGGGGCATACGTGAGATAGCACGGGCATATCGGGAGTTGCTGGAAACTGCTGGTTCCCCCCCACCCCGCTGCTGTGGAAGGCAGGGCAGGCAGAGATCTTTATGTCTATTTGCAGATGGGTAAGTTGAGGCACACAGTAACAAAATCCAGAATGAAAGGCCTGGTTGGGGGGATCTAGTGCCCCAGATCTGCTGGCCACCTGCTACGTGACCCCAGTCCCTTCCCCACCTTAGTGGGGTGAAATGCTGGGCCTCCAAGTGCCTGCCTGGGTGGTTTAGATGGATACCAGCCAAGCCTGCTTCCAGCACAGCAAGGCGCCCACTCTTAGAAGCATCCATCTCGGGCTCTGTGCCCATAGTCCTGTTTGTCCAGTCTATGCATATTCTGGGGTTCTGCTCAGTAGAACGCAGGTCCTGACCCACAGGTGCTGGTGGGCCTGCAGCTCTCTGCCTTCTTTGTGAGTTCTTGGCAAAGCTGAGCCAGTGTGAGAACCACACATGGAGAGGCTGGGTCTGAATTTGACCTGATATGTGTGTTTACATGGGTGAAAAATTACCAACGAGCAGGGCATGGTGGTGCACACCTTTAATCCCAGCCTTGGGATGAAGAGTTAGGTGGATCTCTGAATTAAGGCCAGCCTGGTCTACATAGCACATTCTAGGTCAGTCAGGACTGCATAGTGAGACCCTGTCTAAAAAGCTTTTTAAAAATTGAGGGGTTGAGAGATGGCTCAGTGGGCAAGAGCACTTGCTGTACAAGCTTGAGGATCTGAGTTCAAATCCCCAGCACCCATGTAAAAAGTTGAGCTCACCTATTAGTTCAGTGGTTGGGGGGTTCTCAGAGGGAAGAAGACCACTGGGGCTTGCTGGCCTCCAGCCTAATGTCAGGTTTAGTTATAGACCTTGTCTCAAGGGACTAAGGCAAAGAGCAATAGAGCAGGATACCCAGCATTCTTTTCTGACACTCCAAAGCTGTGTGTTTGAGCACACTGCATCCCCTCATGTACACACACACACACAGGGGATAGGACGTTGAGCAATGGCAGAGTGCTTGCCTAACACACGCATGTCCCTGTGTTCGATCCACAGAAACACACACACACGCACACACACACACACACGCACACACACACACATCATGAAAGCCGCATGTGGTGATGCATACCTGTAATCCCAGCTCTTGGGTGGCTGAAGCAGAAAGGTGGCTAGTTCAAGGTCAGCCTGGGCTACATAGCAAGCCCTGTCTCAAAACCAAAAGCAAAACAAGTCCTTGAGCTATACCCAAAAGATGGCTGTACTCTGCTGTATGTAGGTTAGGTTTCCTTAAAACAATAACATGCACCTGGGAGAACACACTGGCACATAGATAGGGGATACAGGGAAGGAGCATGACCTGGACGGGAAATCAACAACCCATCTGGAAATGAACTTGAATTCTAATGCAGAACCCACCAAGAGCTTCCCCTCCTCCCCTGTTCCATCCAGATGCCTGGGTTGGAGGTCCCTGGTGAACAGTGACAGCCCTCCCTTTCTCAGGAACAGCTTGTGGTCCCCTGTGGCCAGGAGACAAAGCCACCAGCTTTGTGGTTTAGTGCTGTGGGGGAGGGGGAGGTTGCTCTGGAGAGGTTCCTAGAAGGGGGATTAGGGCTTCAAAGGGAAGGTGCATTGGCATTTCAGAGCTACTGTGTCACAACAAAGGGGACACTCTCCAAGGCACAGAGTATGTCCAAACATAGAGGGCTTTGCAGAAGGGCCCACTCTGCTGTCGCTGTCCTTCTTTCTCTTGCCAAGGGTAACCCTGGCACTTTCTAGGGTGACCTCTGCCCTCCTGGGCACACCCTACTTGCTCCTTTTTGGGGGACCTTCCAGACAGCCCTAATGTCCAGCCTGACTTCTTCAGTCCCCTCATGCTGCCTCATTGACTTTTCCCCACTTAGTCCCTACCCCCTGCTCTGAGAGGGCCATCCAGCTGAATGTCACCATCCCTGTATAGTCCATGCTGGCCTGGAGCTTGCTATGTGGCTCAGGCTGTTCTCAAACTAGCTATCCTCCTGTTTCAGCCTCCCACCACTGTGTATGCTTCTGGAACCCATGGGTGAGGTCTGCATCAGCTGCTCCTTGACGGTGCAAAAAGCCAACAGAGGGCTGTGGATGCAGCTCAAGGCCCTAGTTTCCATCTCCAACACCACATAAACTGGGCACATACTTGGAATCTCAGCACTTAGGAGGTGAAGGCGGGGTACAGGGATTAGAAATTCAAGGTCATCTTCAGCTGTATAGTGAGTTTTAGGCCAGCCAGGGCTACATACAGATAGATACCCTGTATCAAAAATTCAAAACCAAAATAAAATGGAATTTACGATGGTCAGGATTTGCACACTACCCCTATTCCAGGGGTTATAAATTCATTGAAATGGGTGCCCCAGGCCAAACAGCTGGGATGGCAGAAACAGGATTTAGGCCTGGGGGTGGCTCCTTCACTTGCACTATGTGCAGAGGCCAGTGATCAATGTCACCATCAGAGACCAGCGAGGGCTCTGGGATCCCTGGGGGTTCTGGTAGTGCATTCCTGGCAGGTCCCAGGAGAGGCCCTTGGTCCTCTGCTCCCATTCTCTGAACCATCCTTGCCTTTAGCTGTGTGAAAACCTATTGGCTTGTCCTGTTTTCTCTTTTTCTCTAAAGATGTTGTCAGGAGTCAGACAGTCTGGGAGCCACACATGGGACATTGATCAGGGGTGGCTGGGATTGGGGCTGTGGTCCCATCTCTAGTCTAGAATTTTCTCTGACCTTCCCTGCGTCAGAGACACCAAGACTGGAGAGCCCAGAAGGCCACCAGTGAGGGCTTCTCAGGGACACTGCCAACCCCCTTGATTACAGATCAAAGTATTTGCTAAATGTGCAAGGTGTGCAAGCTACAATTTTGTGGGGTTTTTGTTTTTGTTTTTGCTGCAGTGTAGGGAGGCAGCTCTCATTCTGTAGCCCAGGTTGGTCAGGAACTTGCTGTATAGTCCAGGCCTTGATCCTTTTGCCTTGGCCTCCCAAATGCTTCAATATCAGATATGAGCCATCACATCCAACTTAAATATTTATGATTTGTTAAGCACTTTCTAGGTTCTAGGAGCCCTGAGTTTGTATAGCAACCTGTTTATTGTTTTCCTTTTAATGGTTTTATTTTCCTTTTAATTATGTGTATGTGACTACATGTGAATGAGTGTGGGTACCCAGAGAGCCCAGAAGAGGGTGTCGGTTCCCCTGGAGCTGGAGTTACAGGTGGTTGTGAGCCACCCGACAAGGGTGCTAGGAACAAAACTTGAGTCCTCTGCCAAGATCAGCAAGTGCTCTTAACTGCTGAACCATGTCTCCAGCCTCTTGCTTTCTTTTCTTTTTCTTTTGTTGAGAAAGGGTCTTCCTGTAGCTCCAGCTGGCCTGGAACTCACTATATAGACCAGGCTGTCCTTGAACATACAGAGATCCACCTGCCTCTGCTTCCATTCGTTTTATTTTCATTGCAAGTAAGGACTGTTGTCAAGTAAGGACTGTGACAAGTGAGAAGGCAGGAAGAATGGGGAGGGACCCAGACTTACCAACTTTGGTCTTACCAATGCCATCCAGCTCAGGGCTGGGTGAGGCAGAGCACTCCTCTGGGCACTGCCCCACTTCTGGGAGTAGTGGCTAAAAAGTGACACACGCCCCCCCCCCCAACCAGCCGTCACCCAGAACTTGTGACTGTGACTATATTTGAAAAGGGGGGTGGGGCTAAGCTAAAGAGCTAAGGATTCCCAAGGAGAAATTTCTATATTTAGCATTGATTCTACAATCCAAGCAGGTCTTTATATATAGAAGAATGGACCAGGAGTGGTGGAGCATAGAAGCAGGTAGACCTCTGCGAGCACAAGGCCTGGTCAATATAACAAGTTCAAGGCCAGCCAGGGGCTCAGAAGCAAACAGTGCAGATACCTGTTTCCCTATTTCCCAGATCTGTCTACTCCTATTGTTGAAGCCACTGGTTTGTGGTTTGTCTTGAGGCTCAGGAAATGGAGGTGGTGAGCCACCCTGGGCAAGTCCCCTCCAATCCCCCCATGTCTGTGTCCTCCCCTCAGCTTCCACCACACAGCTGCTGGGCCCGCTTCTCATTGGCCCTGCTGCCAGCTGGAACCCGTGCAGGCCCCATGGGGAGTGTGGTGAGCCCACAACCTGCCTGGGACTGCACTGGGCAGGTTGTGTCTAGACCAGATTTCTCTGCAGTCTCACCTGCCTAGATCAGTGACCTTGGTCAGACACCCTGCCCCCCTGCCCCAGGGGCTAAGTTTCCTATTCTGGAAAGTGAATGCCCTTGTGCCTGAGCCTCCTAAGGTGCAAGGGTTCTGCTTGTAGATATAGCACCTGGGAACTGCTTTCATTTCCTCTAATCAGCTCCAGTAAACTGGCTGCCAGGCCCCTCTCAAGCGAGGAGGGGTATTGTAAGTAGTATGGTGATGATTTTAGGTCCACAGAGCTAAGACCTGTGGATAGGCACCAAGCTAGCTCCCCCCGCCCCCACTTCAGAGTATTTATGTTACTCCAGAACTTTCCAGTGTGTGGGTGAGGGTAGATGTTTGGGGGCAGGTGGTCTAGGGTGGGATGGGACACAGGCAGAAGGCTTTCCAGGTTGGGGGCACATTTGTGTGATATCTAACTGTACAGACCTTGAGGCCAACTGAGGCAGAGGTAGTGAAGAGCCAGTTTGGTCTCCCTGGGTGGCAGCTGGGGGCAGAGCAAGTGGCTCTCCTGTGGCCATGAACTCCAAGGATGATAGTCGCACACACGTGTTAGTATGAGGCCAGGGAGCCTGATGAGATCACACTGTGTACATGTGGTGGTGTGGTACATGAGGGCTGATGGCCCGGAATCCCTGTGTGCTTTTGTGTGTTCACACTGGCTGCAAGTGGGTACAGCTTGCATAACAAAAACTGGCATGGGTAGACCTGAGTCCAGGGACAGCAGGGCACATGAGAGAGGAGCCTCTGGGACTCAGTATGTGCCTATGTGTTACTGTGTTCCCGTGTGCACATGTGCAGATCTGCCTGTGTATGTGTCCATGTGCTGGTGTGTGTTCATGCACATATGTGCCTGTATGCATGTGTGATCACCTTGATATGTATAGCGCATGTGTAGACCTGCCTAGGTATGAGTCTGTGTGCTAATGCACATGTTGCCTACAGTGTGTGACTATGTATCAGTCAGTATGTGCCTGTTTGTGTGCATGTGTATATGGTTATTCATACTGATAAATGCAGTGCATGTGTACACACATGCAAATTTACCTGTGCATATGTCTGTGTTGTGGGGTGTTCGTGCACACATCTTTGTATCAGTGTGTGCCTGTGGGTATGTGCATGTTTGCCTATATATGCAAGCATGCATATATACACAGAGATGCTGTGAAGCTGCTTGTATGTGTACATGCACGTGTATGCTTCCCTTTTACCCTTGTTGTGGTACAGAGGTCCCAATTCCCGTAAGTCTCCCGCTCTGGTTCCCAGCACAGCCTGCGTGCACTGCAGTGGTGAGGGCGCCTCGCTGTGGTCAGGCCATTCTGCCCTGTGGCTTCCCCTTCTCCAGTGGCTGCCCACAGTCTGCAGAGGGGTGCACGTGATGACGGGACATCTGGCCTCAGCACCTGTAGCATGAAGCCATCCATAGGCACCCAAGGGAGGTCACGCACTATCAGAGCTAGGGAGGGCAGGGTCACCCAGGAAATGTGGAGCTCCTTTCTCCTAGAACCCTAGGAAAAAGGCTGTGCTGCCTCCTCCTCCTCCTCCTCTCTCCTCCTCCTCCTCTTCCTCCTCCTCCTCCTCCCCCCCCTCCTCCTCTTCCTTCTTCCCAGTGCTGGGGAACCCACAGGTTTATGCATATTAGGCAAGCACTCTACCACAGAACTGCATTCCCAGCCCTTTTAGTATTATTTTAAGACAGAATCTTTCTACGTAGCTCAGGCTGGCCTGGAACTTACAATCTTCCTGCCTCAGCCTCCTGACTCCTGGCTTCAAGCATCTGCCACCACACTTGGCTCCTGTTGCATTGCAATTGAGATCTGAGTCTCCCTGGGGTCAGGGTCACAGGGCTCAACTGGCCAGAAAGGTTCATGTATGAACCTGTTTCAGATATCAGCTGTGTAGTCCTTGGCCTCAGGACTCTCAGTGACAGCAGCTTGGGAAGTCTCTGAAGGGAGCAGGGAAAATTGCATGCATGCAGCCACTCCTGCAGATGGAGAGTCCTATGTGGGCACTTGCTTAGGATCCTGTGCTGGGAGCTGGCTAGGCTGGAGTTCACTGCAGGGTCAGCACAGATTTAAAACAGCTCCATGTCCATATACAGCCCTATAGAAATACCTTCAGCTCAAAGGAGGGGCAAGGGCTTTGGGGCTGGAGGAATGGCATGTGCAGAGGTGCACACGTTTAGGGGAATGGGAAGAGCGCCATGGCCTTGGGAACAGCATGAAACCAAGATGGAGAGGCAGGCTGAGGTAGGAACTTGGAGGTCCCTGAATACCAGTGTGAATCTCAGAGCCTCCTGGGTGGACTAGGGAGAGGAGGGAGATCCTGGCCAGGTGCCCTTGTTCAGACTCCTCCACTGAGTCAAGGCACCTGCATGTACCCAGTCACCCAGGCCCCCAACCCTAGCATTATCCCATATTCTTCCCTTTGGTATTCCTCATCAGTCACCTCTTCCACTCCCTGTACCATGCCATTCCAAGCCTGTGCCATCTCACAACATGGCACCTACAGCCCCCCCTTGATTTCCTGCCTTCCTCACCCTCATTCCCCTCTCTACACAGCAGCCAGGGCCATCTGCTGAAAAGGAAAATCCCATTGTGCCCCACCCCATCCTCCAGGCAACTCCTGTTCAAATTGTGTTAGGAACAAAATCCAGTCTCCTTCCAGTGACTGGTGAGCCCTTCACCTGGACCCACCCACCTCATCCCTACCCCCTCACTCTGCACCCAGCACATGGCCATCCCCACCTCAGGGCCTTTGCATCTGCTATTCCTCCTCCTGAAGTGTCCTTCCACAGACCACTAGCTTCTTCTCCTGCAGAGCTGAGCTGAGGGACTCTCTCCCGCTTCTCCTGGCCCATTTCCTCCTCCTGCATGCACAGCATTGTGTCAAGCTCTATCATTGCTCCTCGCCAGACTGTGTCAAAAACTAGGGCCTTGTCAGCTTCCTTTACTACTGCATCCCAGCATCTGGCACACAGATGTTCAGGGAATGCTTGTTGACAAAAGGATAATGCCATTTGCAGTTTGACTCTGCCTTCCCCTCTATTGAATGGGGTTACACTAGACCTGTCTGTATAGTGGTGTGGCTCAGAGCTAACACATCAGGCTTCTTTCTCACTAGCCCAGGTAGAATTCTACCTAATCCCAGCCCTTTCCAGCTCTCCTAAGCCTCCTGTTTTGGCAGCTGGGAGTTGAGGGTGGGTACTGGCACTGTGCTCAACCCCTTCACAGCTGGGCCTCTGCCCACAGATCCCTGAGGGTGACTGGTGTGTCAGAACCCAGCCTCAGGCTCATGCAAATTCTGTCTCCCAGTCAGAGGGCTGCAGCCCCTAGGTTCAGCCTTTTGAAAAGGAAGTCTCCTGGGACTCACATTTGCTTTGCTCCCAGCTGGGTCCACTCAAGTGTCTCTGTTTGGCAATGCTGAACTTCTAGTCCTTCTAGCACCCTGCCAGGGGCAGCTTGCACCTCTCTGCTCCTGTGGTGAAGGTCCTGTCCCCGTCCCGCAAAAGCCAAGTGAGTCAGGAAACTGCTTCTACTGGCCTGAGGAAACCACTTTGGGGCTTTGGCCTCAAATGGTCACTTTGTTCATCTTCCTGCCTCCTGACTGAGCTCTACCCCATAGCCACTCACAAAAATGGCAGTGCTGTTCTGGGGAGACCCTTTCTACGCCTCATGTTCCCCTCTCCTTTTTTAGTTTGGGAGTGTGTGCACATATGTGCATGTGCATGTGTGTGTGTGTGTGTGTGTGTGTGTGTGTGTATGTGCCAGAAGTCAAAGTCTTTAAAAAAATCTTATTGCTTTAATGTGTATGGATGTTATACCTGCATACATGTAAGTGCACCCATGTTGTGCAGTGCCCACAGAGAACAGAAGATGGTGTTGGATCCCCTGGAACTGGAGTTATAGACGGTTGTTAGCGGCCATGTGGATGCTGGGATTTGAACCTAGATCGTCTGTAAGAATAGCCAGTGCTCTTAACCATTGAGCCATCTCTCCAGCCTCTACTACCTTGTTTTTTGAGACAGCGTCTCTCAGTGGCCTGGGGTTCCCCATTTAGCTAGACTAGAGGACCTGTGAGCTCTAGGGAGCCTCCTGTTTATGCCTTCCCAGCACTGGGATTATAGACACATACCACCATACCTTGCTTTTTTACGTAGGTGCTGAGGATCCAAACTCAGGTCCTCATGTTTGCACAGCAAGCACTTTAGCACCTGAGCCATCTCCCCAAGTGCCCCTCCCTCCCCATAACACAAGGCTGCCTTGGTTTTGCCTTCTCAGAGGCTTTCCTTCTTTCTCTGCACACGGGCACACGGGCAGACGATAATCAGACTCAATTTTCTGGGACAGTTTCACTTTCCCAGAATCAGGGTCATTACCAGAAAAAGGGTCTGTTACAGGGTTAATACACTGGCTCCAGTTTCTTGTTTGTACCCCGGGGGAATTTCCTCACAAACAAGATCATATCAATGGCCCAAGGGGCAAGGAGTCCCACACCAGATCCTCTTGATGGTGTGTTCTTGGAAGCAGGAAGCCTCTGCTATAGGCACCCCCTTCTAGAAGCCCTCTGTTTCCAGGGCTACCTGTAGCAGAGGAGCTGCCACCCACAGCCACAGAGTCCTGGCTACCTTGGGATTATGTTCAATTCTTTTGTTGCATGCTTTTGGGGAAAGAATCTTTTGTTTTTTTTTTGTTTTTGTTTGTTTTTTTTATTTTATGTGTCTGCATGTATTGTCTGCATGTAGGTAAGTGCACCCATGTTGTGCAATGACTGCGAAGGTCAGAAGAGTCCTGCCTCCCAAGTGCTGGGATTAAAGGCGTGCGCCACCACACCCAGCAATACTTCTTTTTTAAAGTTTGAACTTTAAAGATTTTGTTATTATTTGTGTGTGCAAGTGTGTACCTGTTTATGTGTGCTTGTGTGCAGGTGTGTATGTACACGTGTGTGAGTGCCTGTGGAAGTAAGATTCTGCAAGAACAACCAGTGTTCTTAACCGCTAAGCTATCTCTCCAGCCCCTTGAACAAGGTTTTAACCTTTAAAAAAGATGTCCATTTAAAAAAAATATGTACTGTTTCGTATAGAAAAACTCTTTTTTTGGGGTGGGGGGGTCTTTTTGAGACGGGGCCTCCCTGTAGTTCCAGCTGTCCTGGAACTCACTATGTAGACCAGGCTGGCCTTGAACTCACTGAGATCCACCTGCCTCTGCCTCCTGAGTGCTGGGACTAAAGGTGTGCACCACCACACCTGGCAACTTTATTTTTTTAATGTGTATGAGTATATTGCCTGCATGTGTGTAAGTGCACCTGTCATGTAATGCCCATGGAGGTCAGAAGAGGGCGTCAGATTCCCCTAGAACTGGAATTACAGATGGTTGTTAACTATCATGTGGCTGATGGGAATTGATTGCAGGTCCTCCACAAGAACAGCCAGTGCTCTTAACTACTGTGTCATCTCCCCAGCCGCCATGACAGGGGTCTCTTGCTGAATCTGGGGTTCACTGATTTAGCTAGACTATTTGGTCAGAATCTTAGCTTGGGATTACAGATATGTACAGTCATGCCTTGCTCTTTACATGAGTGCTAGGGATCCGAACTCATGTCCTTATGCTTGCAGGGTAAGCATTTACCAACAGTGCCATCTTCCCAGCCCCATAAACTTTTAAAAAACTGAAGTGTGTGCTAACTTTCTAATACTTCAGCAAGGTTTTATCTTGTTCTTGGCATGGCGATTTTGGTCCAACACTGGTGGCCCCATTGCTCTGAGGAGGCATGTCATGGCAGGAGCACGTGGTGGAGGGAAACTTCTGCTCTCAAGGCTGGGAAGCAATGGGGAAAGGAGGAGACACAGATCCCACAGTCCCCGCCAGGGGCACACTCCCAGTGATCTATTTAACCTATCAGCAGGCCCTGCCACTTTAGAGGTTCCTTCACCTCTCAGTCTCTAGGGACCAAGTCTTTCCAGGGGCCTTTGGGGAACACTCCTCATCCAAACCACAGCCCAGTGAAAGTCACATACATAAAATGAACTAATCAGGAGCGAGCAATTCAGTGTCTGGTATATTCACAACACTGTGTAGCTCTACAGCAGCCCATCCCTCCCATAGGAGTACCTGTGCCTGTTAGCTGTTACCTATCCCCACCCCACCCCATTCCTCTCCCATGGGTTTTAAGCACTCACTTCTAGCATCGTTACACTCTTTTAATTCCCTAAGTTGAACCCCCTTGAAGAGAAAATGTTTTCTAGCTGGACCATAATTTGTAGCATTTGGCCTCCTGGCCTGGGGCTGAGTTCTGTTCTGAAAACACAATGTAAACATATGTGTGCACAAATGTGTGTGTGGGGGGGGTATGGTGTGTGCAGTCCCACTATTTATTTATCTCTGCCTCTGCCTCCCAAGTGCTGGAATTAAAGGCATGCATCACCACACCCATTTATTTATTTATTTTTGAGATAGGGTTTTATGTAGTCCAGGCTGGCCTCTAACTCACTATGTAGCCCAGCCTGGCCTTGAACTCCTACTTCTGGGATTATAGGCATGTGACACATCTGGCTCAGTTCTGTGATTTTTTTCTTAATTTAATTTTTAACTTTTTATTATTGTGTGTGACGTGTGGGTGGGTGCTTGTGGAGGTCAGAGGATAACTTTGTGGAGTCAGTTTTCTCCTTCTATCTTCATGAGGGTTCTGGGGCTCCAACTCAGGTCTCCAGGCTTGTACAGAAAGCACTTTTGCCATCTGAGCCATTTCAGCAGCCCAGGTCTATGCATTTTAGCATAGCTAAGATTCATGCAACCATCACCACAACCAGTTCACTAATTCCATCACCCCACCTTCCCTGTCGATGCCCCTCTGTAGTCACCCCTCCTCCACTCCCAACCATAGGCGAACCCTCATCTAGTCTCTGTTCTTATAGTTTGGGCCTTTCCATGCCAATTAAATGGACTGCCATAGAATTATTTGACATGGAGCGGGGGCAGGGAGGGTTGTCCAATGTAATACACTTGGTCATCCAAGATGCTGTGTGTCCCCATGTCCCCTCCTGGTTTGTGGTACGGATGAACCAGAGCTGTTTCTTCAGTGACTCTGGAAGGGCGTTTGGGCTATCTCCAGCTGTGGGTATTAAGCATAAACTACTGTGAACATCTGTGTTGGACAGTTTCAGTTGTCAACTTGACATGCTTGGGTTGAGGGAACCTCAGCTGAGGAATTTCTTCCATTGGCTTGGCCTGTGGCCATATTCATGAGGCATTTTCTTGATTGTTGAGAGATGTGGGAGGGCCCAGCCCACTGTGGTCAGTGCCACCATGGGCAAGTGGTCCAGAGGACCTGGGCACAGGCCAGAGGAGTAAGCCAGTAAGCAGTATTCCTCCATGGTCTGTGGTTCAGCTCCTGCTTCCAGGTTCCTGCTCTGAGTTCCCTCAGTGATGAACTGTGACCTAGGAGCTGGAGGTAAAATAAACCCTTTCCTCCCCAAGTTGGTTTTTGTCAGTGTTTTTATCACAGCAACAGAAAGTAACTAGGACAACCTCTGCGCAGGTTTTTGTTATTATTTTTATGGGTTCCCCCAACTGCCTTAAAAAAAAAAAGTCTTATTCTGTAGCCCAGGCTAGCCTCAAACTTTAAGCAATTCTGTTTTAGCTTCCTAAGGGATCACAGGAATGAGCCATCATGCCCAGCTTCCAAGGAGTTGTTGTTTGAGACAATACACAGTTGTTTGAGCCTCACAAGGCTCAGATTGACCTTGAGGTGATCTTTGTTTATACCTCCCAAGTACTGGAATTTCAGGGCCCACCACCATGCCTGGCTGAGATTGTATTATTCAAAGAACTGAGCAGGGAACAGCCACACGCCCACCATAGATTCCACAGTGAGTAGATGCTCGGTTTCTCACATCAGCCTGCCTGTCCTTCCCTTACCCCACCCACCAATCCACAGGATTTTGTGACCTATTTCAATCAAGTGACAAACATCTGTGCACATCCTCCTTGCATACCCTGGGGCATTTCATCAACTAAAGGCCAAGATTTGTTTTATTCATAAATCCTTTGTTTAAAAAAAAAACAAAAAACAAAAACCTCACAGAATTCTTTCCTAGTGATAACCAGGGAGAATGGGTCAGAGCTGGAGTCTGTTAGTTGACCTTAGATTAAGACTCCTACTCCTAGGGCTGGAGAGTTGGCTCAGCTGTTAAGAGCACTGACTGCTCTTGCAGAGGACCAGGTTCGATTCCCAGCACCCACATGGCAGCTACGAACCGTCCTTAACTCCAGTTCCAGGGGAATCTGAAGCCCTCTTCTGACCTCTGCGGCATTGCACAACACGTGTGCACTCACATACATGCAGGCAATCCATTCATACACATAAAATAAAAATAAAAAAATATTTTCTAAAAAAAGACTCCTACTCCTCATCTGAGGGACTGATGGTCGAAAGACACCTGAGAAAGCTCTCTGTGCCAGGTGAGCATGGTGTCCTGGCAGAACCTTTAGCCAGCTGTGGGTCTTGGGCAGGTTGCATCACCTGTCTCAAGCCTCAGTTTCTTCGTCTCTGGAATGGGTTCAAGGAAAGCAACTACTTCTTTAGATGACCCACATGCCTGAATGTACGTGTATGGTGCCTGAACATAATGAAAAAGCAGCTACTGGTGTCCAAATATGGCACTGTATGGGTGCCCTTCTAGAATAAACCCCTTTTCTTGGTTCCTGGCAACCAGGAGGATTGTTTTGTTTTGTTTTGCCTGATGTGTCTGGGAGCTGGCAAACAGGGGAGTGTGAGGCCAAGGCCATCCCTCCTCTCCTCTCATCTTTGTCCTCTCTGAGGCAGGTGACAGGAAAGTCCCTTCCAAAAGTCTTGGATCACGCTAGGAAGTGTGAGCCCTAAAAGAGCTGCACAAAGAGGAACTCTGGGGAGCTGGATTGAAGGGTGATAGCAATGACTTGAAGGGGAGGTTCACCCACCATGTGTGTCCACAGACCCCTTCTGTCGGCTGCGATAGTAAATTTTTGGGGACTCCTGGAGTTGGTGCAACATTTTGCATGTGGGTCCCAGGAGCCGCCCATGGTTAATACACAAGCCCTGGGGCCCAGAGGTAGAATCTTCATAATTTAGCCTTATTTTAGAGTTGGATTCATTGCTGATAGTCTTTCTTTCTTTTTCTTTCTTTCTCTTTTTCTTTCTTTCTTTCTTTCTTTCTTTCTTTCTTTCTTTCTTTCTTTCTCTCTCTCTCTCT
>NW_008335297.1:4527804-4560563 GCF_000622305.1 Nannospalax galili | reverse complement strand
CTTGGTCTTTCTGAGACAGCGTCTCCCTGTAGCCCCAGCTGGCCTGGAACTCACTATGTAGACCAGGCTGATCTCGATCTCACAGAGATCCACCTGCCTCTGCCTCTCAAATTCTGGGATTAAAGGCATGTGCCACCACACCTGGCCCTACTGTTTCTTTTTTAACATGGGAGATTATACATTAAAATGTCTCAAGGGCTGGGGAGATGGCTCATTCATTAAAGTGCATGTTGTACAAACATGAAAACTTGAGTCTGATTCCAAGAAACAAATTTTTAAAAATCCAAATTACAAATTTGTAATTACACATTTGTAATCCCAGCACTGGGGAGGTGGAGACAGGTGGATCCCTAGAGCCTTGCTAGCCAGCCAGCCAGCCTGGCCCACGTGGTAAGCAACATGGCAGTGAGAGACCTTATCTGGAAAAAACAAAAACAAAAAACAAGGTGGACAGCTCCTGAGGAATGACATGAGACTGACCTCTGGTTACACACACACACACGCACACACACTCACATGTGCGCTTCAAAAAATCTAATCTGGCAAATCCACACCTACATTCTCATGTGGAAGGCCAGTCTGTCACTGCTATACTAATGTTTCCTGCCTGGCTACAGTAGGCATCTGAGTTTGAGTCTCCTGACCTTGCTGGTGAGATGAGCAGGCTCAAGTATCTATGGTTTGGGGCTGCAGAGATAGCTCAGCAGTTAAGAGCACTGACTGTTCTTGAAGAGGACCCAGGTTTGATTCCCAGCACCCACATGGCAGCTAACAACCATTCATCACTTCAGTTCCAGGGGATCTGACTCTCTTTTCTCACCTCCATGGGCACTGCACAACACAAATGCACTTACATACATGCAGGCAATACACTCATACACATAAAATAAAAATAATTTAAAAAATAATACCTTTTTTTTTTTTTTTTTTTTTTTTAAAGAACAAACTAGTTCTGGGGCAATATAGTTCAGCTGGTAGAGTGCTTGCCTAGCATGCACAGAGCCCTGGGTTCAATCCCCAGACCAAGGTGGAACATGTTTATAATCCCAGCAGAGAGGAAGCAGGAAGATCAGGAGTTCAAGGTCATTCCCAGTTGCTGACGGGCACCCAAGTTTTAGGGAATAATTTCATGATATTTTTATCTAGACTATAAGCACAAAGATTTAGCATCATGTCATCAATATTTATAAAGTGAACAACTGGAAATGGTCTCAATATCTATGTTGAACATGTGAGGAAACAAACAGAATAACATGAAGTCATTCAGGAAGGAGCAGGTAGATGTTATTAATGTGGAAAGTGTTCATTACAATGTGAAATCAAGATACAAAATGGCTTGTATATCAAAAGTACATGTTTATTAAAAGCCTTTCTAAGTTAACTTATAGACCAGAAATTGACAATGGGTGTCTCTGAAAGTGTTTTATGTTTTTATTTTATATTCTAGATTTTCCTCTCAGTTTTCTACCTGATTAGTATGTTTCTTTCATAAAAGTTGTGGTAATGTAGGGGTTTTTCTTGTAATATAGTTAACTTTTAAAAATGTTTCTTCTTTCAACTTTTAAGTAATTTTATGTTATTAAAATATAGTTTTAAAAAAAATAAGAAAAGAAAGGGGCAAAGGTACCAGTGGCCAAGGTTAATAACCCGAGTTCAGTCCCCAAGGCCACATGGTGGAAGGAGAGAACAGACTCCCAAAAGCTGTTCTCTACCACACTGGTTCTGTGGCACACGCACAAGTACACACTTGCAACTGCAAAAATATAAATGGTAATTGCAAAAATTTTTATTTTAAAAAGGAAGGGCAGGGCTGGAGAGATGGCTCAGCAATTAAGAGCACTGACTGCTCTTGTAAGAGGACCCTGGTTCAATTCCCAGCACCCATATGGTGGCTATGGACTGTCTTTAACTCCAGTTCCAGGGGAATCCAAAGCCCTCTTCTGACCTCCATGGCATTGCACGACACGGGTGCACTCACATACATGCAGGCAATACACTCATACACATAAAATAATAAAAATAAAATAAAATAAAAAGAAGGGCAATGTGGCTGTCCTCATCACCTTTGCAAGCCTTATCTTAAAGCTTTTTCTTCGTTTTTGAGACAGGGTCTCCCTGTAGCCCCAGCTGGCTTGGAACTCACCATGTAAACAAGGCTGGCATCCATCTTACAAAAGTCCACCTGTCTCTGCCTCCTGAGTGCTGGGGATTAAAAGCAGGTGCCACCATGCCCAAGCTTCTAGCACTAAAAAAAATTTATTTTGTGTGTGCATTTGTGTGCACTCATCTTTTCTAGCTTTTTCAAAAACATTTTATGGGGCAGGGCTCAGTGGTTAAGAGCACTTGCTGCCCAAACTTGAGGACTGGAGTTGGACTGGAGTTGGAGTCCCTGCACCCACATTGGGGAACTCACGAATACCTGTAACTTCAGCTCCAAAGGCTCTGATACCTTCTTCTGGCCTCTGCAGACATCCATACACTTGTGTACACACACACATGCACATACATGAATAAAACACAAATAAATCTTTAAAAAATATTTCCTATTGTGTGGTTGAGTTATACCTGACGGGAAACAGTAAGATGTTTTGAACGGAATACACTTTGCAAAATGATCACATCAGGGTAATTAGTATACACTGTCACCTCCTACATTTATCATTTCCTGATTCAGTTCCTGGTATTACTGACCTCAAAATACAGCAAGACAGGTGGATGTAAATTAGCCACTTTCCAGGTGACTTGTAAGCACTCCAAGTTTTAGGACTGGTTGAGAGAGGAACTCTTGAGTATTGAACCCAGGGATCTACCATAGCGCTATAGTCCCAACTGGAAGAGGAAATTCTTATTTATTTAGGATTTATTATTTTAACCTAGGATGTATCCTAGGGTGACCTTGAACTTCTGATCTTCTTGTCTCTACCTCCGGAGTACTGGGATTACAGGTGTCTGCTGTCACATCTGGTTTTGGAAAAAAGAATTTTTTGGTTTTTTTTTTTTTTTGAGTGAGACAGGCTGGCCTGAAACTTACTTGCTGGCCTTGATCCGCCTGCCTCTGGCCTTCAGAGTTCTGGGAGAAGGAACTTCTTTTCTCTCTCATGCCTTCACTTATCTTCACTTGTTCTCTTTAATTCAATTTAGTCCGTTCATGCCTAGTTTGGGGCAGTCACTTGACCTACGCATGCGCACTCCGGACGGACAGAGAGGTCCTCCTGGCGTGGTGGTCCCGCCTCCCGACGCTGGTCATTGGTTGGCTTCCAGCAAGCGCGCTTCTCATTGGTGGCTGCTGGGAGGCCCCGCCTCCTGGCAGAGTTGGCGGGAAAGCGGCCACGGCGTAGCATGGCGGCGGCGGAGAAGTCACTGTCCTGGGGCGGCCCCGGGGCAGTGCGGCTGCCGCCGTCACCGCCGTTCAAGGTGTTAGCAGCGCAGCTGCGGCGCGATACGGAGGGCGGCCCGGGCGCGTGGCGGCTGTCGCGGGCGGTGGCGGGGCGCGCGCCGCTGAAGCTGGTGGCCGTGTGGATGCAGGGTACAGTGCTGGCGGCGGAAGGCGGCCAGGCGCGGCTGCGCGACCCGAGCGGGGCCTTCTCGGTGCGCGGCCTGGAGCGCGTGCCGCGCGGCCGGCCCTGCCTGCTCCCAGGTAATGCGGGCTCGGCGCGGCTGGCCATTGGGGCAGGCCGGCCCCACCTCCAGGTCTTCTTTCCCTCCTGTCCCCACCCCTGTCAGAGGAGCCTATGGGGTGACGGGCATCACCTGAGCATCACGCCTGACATCCCACCTCTAGGGCACCCAGGCCGGAGAATCGCAAGTTACAGGCCAGCTTGGACGACTAATTGGATGGGATGGTGCATGCCTGTCAGCTCAGCTCTAGGAAACCGAGGCGGAGGATGGCTAGCCTAGGCTACCAAGCGTGTTCAAGGCCAGCCTGGAAAGCTTAGTGAGACGCTAAATAAAAGTAAAAAGAGCTGCGGACGTCACTTAGTAGTAGACCGCTTGCCTAGCATGCATGAGGCCTTAGGTCCAATCCCCAACCCTGCAAAGATAGTAAACAAATTAATAAAATAAAAACGCCTGCAGGTGTATGTGGCTCTTCCAGACCTCCTAGTCCGGAGTTCTGGGCTTCTGCGTTTGTCACAAGCTCTCCCCACAGATGTTTTACATTTTCCCTTAAATTTTAAGAAATAGTGCCCCTGGACCTGGGTGTGGTGGCCCACCCATTAATCCCAGCATGGGAGGCAGAGGCAGGCAATCTCTGTGAGTTTGGGGCCAGCCTGGTCTACATAGTGAGTTCCAGGCCAGCTGGTGCTACAGGGTGACCCTGTCACATTTGCATCCTTTTTCTGTTTATTTTGAGACAGGGTCTCATATAGTCCAGGCTGGCCTCAAACTGTATATAGTTGAGGGTGATCTTGAACTCCTAATCCTCCTGTCGCCTCCCGAGTGCGGGATTATGAACATAAACCACCATGCCTGCTTCATGTGATGCTGGGGATTGAACCCAGGGCTTTGTGTATGCTAGTCAAGCACTCTTATCAACTGAGCCACATCCCCAGCCCCATGTCTGTACATGTTTAAGATGCCAAGGAAAATGGACCTTCATCTGGGTAAGTCCCTGGGACCCCTAGGAGTTGGGGACACCTTCCTGTACCTCTACTGCCAAGAACTATGTTAGCTATGGTTTGCTGTTCATAAACAGCTGGTGCTCAAACTTGAGGGAACATCATCAAACTTGCCCCAGGACCTTGCTGAAGCCAGCTGTTTGGGCTCCCCTCAGGGCTCCTGTATCAGGAAGTCTAATGGGCTCCAAAGAGATATTGAGCTTGGATTGTGGGTTGACACATCTGGACCATGTGTGTCCTGACACTTAGGTATCCTAAGGACAGGTTTTGGGTACCTGGCATCTCATCTCATTGGCTAGGATATCAGTTGAGCATGTGAGGGTCTGGGCTGCAGTTGACAGTCCCAGCCTAGAGCAGACCTGAAACAAGTTTCCCAGTGGATCCTTGACCCTGTGGAACTAAAGGCCTAGGACACCTTTGAAGGAAGTGAGGTTCTGGTTTAAGGAGCCTGAAGAATCAGCGGGCCTGCCTTTCTGTGGCTCCCTCTCCTGTGAAACCAAGCCAAGCTCTTTAAGAACTCTTCCTGCTCAAGAGTCTTGGATTCTGTCTAGAGGCAGACAAGGTCAGGGGTCTGGCCTGGGCTTTGTTTGTAGCCACCACCCCCGCCCTGGAACTTGATAAGTAGACCAGGCTGGCCTCAGTCTCATAGAGATCCGTCTGTGGCTGCCTCACAAATGTTGGGATTAAAGGTGTGCTCTACCATGACAGGCTGTGGGTGGGCTGTCCCCTGTGTATTTTGGACTCAGAATTAGGTTAAATTCCCTGGCCTTTATCTTCTCTGAGCTGTCTGGAGCACTTCTGCCTTTTCTGGGTCTCTGTCTCTGTCTCTCTCTCTCTTTCTCGTTCTCTCACCCCCCCCTTTTCTCTCTTTCTCCCCCACCCCCAAAAGAAACTAATAATTCCTGCTTGTTGTGGGCAATCAGTAGGTAGACTTAGCCTTGACACAGCATCTGGCTGGTAGTGTGGTTTGTACCAAGTGACTTGTTATTTATCACAATGTGTTTCTTTTTGCTCTCCCCATCCCTGTCAGTAGCTCCAGTTTTAGCCTAACCCAGGACTAACAAACTCAAATAGCCTGTAAATTAAAAGCAGTTTCTACTTTTTTTTTTTTTGGTCTTTTTGAAGCAGGGTTTCCCTGTGGCCCCAGCTGTCCTGGTACTCACTATATAGACCAGGCTAGCTTTGAACTCACAGAGATCTGCCTGCCTCTGCCTCCCAAATGCTGGGACTACAGATGTGCGCCACCACACCCGGTTCTACTTTTTAATTTTTTACTTTTTTTGGTGCTGGGCATCAAACCCCAGCATTGTGTACACTAGGCAAGTGTTCTATTACTGAGCTCCGTCTCCAGTCTCAGCTTCTACTTTTTTATTTTTTATTTTATGTTTACGAGTGTATTGCCTGCATGTATGTGAGTGTACCTGTGTCGTGCAATGCCGTGGCGGTCAGAAGAGGGCATTGGATTTCCCTGGAACAGGAGCTAAGGGAGGTTGTTAGCCACCATGTGGGTGCTGGAAACTGAACCCAGGTCCTCTGCAAAAACAACCAGTGCTCTTAACCACTGAACCATCTTCTTAGTCCCCTTTTTTTTTTTTTTTTTTTTTTTTTTTTGAGACAAGGTCTCACTATGTAGACCTGGCTGACTGCAAACTCTCAGAGATCCAGCAGCCTCTGCCTCCTAAATGCTGGGGTTAAAGGTATGTGCCACCATACCTGGCTAGCTTTTATTTATTTATTTATTTATTTATTTATTTATTTGTTTGTTTGTTTGTTTGTTTATTTTGGGTCTTTTTGAGACAGGGTCTCTCTGTAGCCCCAGCTGACCTGGAACTCACATAGACCAGGCTGGCCTGGAACTCACAGAGATCCAACTGCCTCTGCCTCCTGAGTGCTGGGATTAAAGGCATGCCACCATTCCCAGCCTAGATTTTACATTTAAAAAATATTTTTTAGGGGCTGGAGAGATGGCTCAGCAGTTGAGAGCACTGACTGCTCTTGCAGAACCTGGGTTCGATTCCCACCACCCACATGGTGGCTAAAAACTATGACTCAGTTCCTGGGGACCTTATGGCTTCCATGGACATTGCACTGCATCGGTGCGCTTACATACATGCAGGCAAGGCACTCATACACTTTAAATAAAAATAAAATAATAAATTTTAAAATGTTTTTATTACATCTTATTTATTACATGTGTGCATATATAGCTGCACATGTGCCTCAGCATGCTTGTGGAGACCAGAGACAACTTTCAGGAGTCAGTTTTCTCCTCCTACCATGTAGGAGATTGAAGGGTCCTGGGGGATTGAACTCAGGTCATCAGGCTTGGGAGCAGACTCCTTGACCTGCTGAACCACCTTACCAGTCCAGCTCTTGCATTTTGAAATAACCAGGAAAAAAATCATGACATTTGAAATGTATATACAGTTGGAATGGCAGTACTGCCAGTGAAGTTTTACTGAAATGAAATGCACTTGTAATTTATAAAAGGTTAGGTTCTGTCTACCACTGTAAGGTCATAGTTCAGTAGTTATGACAGAGTTCCTATAACCACAAAAGCCTGAAGTATTTAGTATGGTCCTTGACAGAAAAGTTGGCCACCCTTGGCCTTAGCCTTGCCCTTGCTCATAACCCGGCCCAGACACAGTCCCTTGAAGGCAGACTTGAACAGTGCCCAAAGCCTGGTGCCAGCTGTGGAATGAGCCAGGCACCCGGCAGAAGTCTCTGTGTTGAAGTGAATCTGTTGGCCTCACCCTCTGGCCTGCATGCCCAAGCTCAGGGCCCATGCTGTTTCTTCTTGTTGATGAATGCCAGCCTGCCAGAACCCAGCCACAGCCTACAAGTGGGACCCAGGGAAGTAAACAGACCACTAAACACAAAGTACCATTGTAGGCCTTAGCCCAAGGTGTGGCTCCTCCTGTTAATTAAGTGGTGCTCATGATATCTGCCCCCTTGTTTTAGAAAATCCCAATGCCCAAGCATACAATGAATTCGCTACTGTGTATGCTGTTATGGTCACTGCTAACCATTCAAGGGAACTTGACCTCCAGCTGCAGAGCACAGGAAGATTGCTTTTGTCCTTACCTGGCTCGCTGGTTCATCTGGCGTTTACTTAACAGCAGCAGATGCAAAACTAGGAGGGATACCTGGTCCAGGCTCAGGGGGGTTAGGGAAGTTGCCCATATGCTCCTGGTCCGGGTGGAGGAGGCAGTCCTGAAGGATTCATTGGAGATATCCATAGGGAACAACCTTCCTGGGTTGCTTAGGACTGAGACGGTGCTGGGATACAGGATGTCCAATGTCACAGCGGGGACAGTGGCTTATCCTGTGTCTATACAGTGGCAGATTGTTCAGTTCCTTTGAACCACATGTTCAAAGGCCCGGAGGCAGGGACTCTAGATCACCATGGGGCAGCAGTGAAAGGTGGCTGTCTATGAAAGATTTGTCTGCCCTAAGTGGCCTTGATGCTCACTGGTTTGCTGCTGCTCTGCCTCTGGGTTTTTCCAGCAGTTTCTCTCCAGGCACTGAAGATGCAAGTAGAGTGGGAAACTCCCTGCCTTCCAGCTGCTCCCATTTTGCAGATGGAATCAAGAGGCAGTGCTCGCCTCAGCTGTGCTGGGATGGCAACGCTCAGCAAGTAGCTGCTTCCAAGGACTGCAGCGGTGGCAGGAGAGTTGAGAGGATGGATGCTGGAAGGAGAAGGGCTGAAGCCATTGCAATGGCCAGGGCCAGAGAGGGTGAAGGTCTGACCCTGGGCAGTGTTGTGTGGAGAAGGGGAAATCCTGTGAGGGATACGAGTGCCACCCAGAACTGGTCCCCTCAGTGTGTTTGTGTTGTGTGATGTCCTTTCTCTGAGCTCTGCAGAACAGGTCTGTTAGCCTCATCTGGTTTTCAGGCCTTGTGATTCTGAGGGTTCTGTACCAATTAGCACTTGGAACCATGTACAGGGTACAGCTAGCACCAAGGAACCGGGTGGGATCTAGAGATGGATTTGGAGTCGCCCATATGCTCCTGGTCAAGGTGGAGTACCAGAGGGCCTTTGGCAGCTTCAGGGCCTGGCTTCCTTCAGTTGAAGCCCTGTGCCCATGTGTAAACTCCTCCTGGTGGGCATGCAGGGGGTTGGCCGAATGCCTGCCTTTCCTGCCATGGAGGGAACTTTTTACACAATCACATTCTGTTCGGTTTATGATTGGCCAAGTTGTGCTTTCAAGGAGAGTTACTTCCCCCAGGGAATGGGAAGAGTCGTGGTTAACAATGTGTCATTAGATCATCCTAGTGGCAGCCTGCCCTTCCACCGACTTCCTCTTGTGTGCCCAGCAGTGTCCTGGGATAAAGCCTGAAGTGGCAGGGATTGGTCCCAGGCGACTGGAACAATGGTACACTGTGTGTATGTGGGCTTTGGGGGTTGTGCGCTGATTCCTGGCCCAATTTTTTTGGCAATGTGGGAGGAAAATTGGATTTACATTTCAGCTGTCAGGAAGTGGCTTTGCAGGAGAACCCGTAATGTGAACAGAGAGCAGGCACTCACTATGGCAAGACTGAGAGCAAAACTTGGGTTTTCTGCCCCTGCCTGGGGTGCTGTGTCTAATTATAACTCACTCTGATCAAGAGTTGCTTGCATTCCATGGACGTGACTGCCTGTTGTGTTTAAGCATATGAGAAACAGCAGGCAAGGCGATGCAGATGTCATCATCCAGGTTCAAGTGATCTCATGGTTAGTGTATGTATCCATTTCCATCCCTGACTGCCTTGTTTTGGTATCTACTGTCCGTCTGTCCGTCCGTCCGTCCGTCCGTCCGTGTGTGTGTGTGTGTGTGTGTGTGTGTGTGTGTGCGTGTGTGTGTGTGTGTGTGCGTGTGTGTGTGTGTGTGCGCGCGCGCATGTGTGGGTGCTTGGAGGCCAGAGGTGTGTTTCTCAATTGCTCTTCACCTTTTGTTGTTTTTTTGAGACAAGGTCTCCCTGTAGCCGTACCTGGCCAGGAACTCATGTAGACCAGGCTGGGCTCCCTCTCACAGAGATCTACCTCCTGAGTACTGGGATTAGAGATGTGCATCACCATACCGGGCTGTTCACCTTATTTTTTGAGACAGGGTCTGTCACTGAACTTAGAGCTCACTAATTGGGCTAGACTGCTGTCCAGAGAACCCCAAGGATCCCTCTGACTCTACCTCTCTCCAATGCTGGGGATGCATATTCATGATATTGTGTCCAGCTTTTTACATGGGTGCTGGGGATCTGAACTCAGCCTCATGCTTGAATGGCTAGCACTTTACTAACTAAGCCATCTCCCCAGCACCCTGCCCCTCTTTTTCAGGATTGGAGATCAAACCTAGAACCTTGTGCATGATAGGCACCTCCAGCCCTAGATATTTTTTTCTGTCTTGAGCTTCCCTCTCTCTAATCAAGGCCCTGAGGTCTGGGTCTCCGTGGGCTGCCCCCACCTGCCTTGTTACAGGAGCATCACCACACTGTTTTCTTCTCTTCCTAGGAAAGTACGTGATGGTGATGGGGGTGATTCAGGCCTGCAACCCTGAACCCTGCTTGCAGGCAGTGAAGATGACAGATCTTTCGGACAATCCCATCCATGAAAGCATGTGGGAGCTGGAGGTGGAAGATTTACACAGGAGCATTCCTTAGAGCTGTTGAGATCGTCCAGAAAAACAGCCTTCCCCTTGAAATGATTGTGGATCTCAGGAACATCTCAGAAGCCTCTTGGAGAGAATTGCTTTGGTTGAGCTAGACGGTGGGATGCAGGAATTTTTAAGCTCTAGGAGCTTGGGTTGAGCCAGTGTCTCCGGTGCCCGTGCTTGGACTGCTTCCTGATGAGAAGCAGCTGCTGTGGGTTTTTTCCCTTTGTTGTTTGTGTGTTGATTTCTCTAACGCAGAATGAACCCAGGACTCTCCTGTTGCATTTTCTAGAGCTGATCCATGATGACACTTTTCCATTACTGCACCTCTGCTTTATGATGCAAAGTCTGAATCTCAGCCATTGGCAGTGGGATTAAAGTGCAGGCACGGGCGAGGGCTGACTGAGGAATGACATTGTGACTCTGGTCTCCCTGTCCTCCAGCCAGCAGCTTCTAGGGGCAGGTACCAGAGCCCCTCACAGACATGGCTGTCTCTGCTTCCATACACTCAGCCCTCCTTGCCCGTTTCCCTCAGACACAGGAGGTGAGACCCGCTCTTGAGCATGGTTGATACAGTTTCAGAATTTCTTACTGAAATTAGAAATCTAAGATGATACCTACTTTTCAAGCAATTACTAAACCTCTGCTTCAGAACTGTTGGTGAGACACAACCAGGGAGGGAGCTGCTGGCTTTGAGTCCTGACCTCTTTTCTGCATGAAATGGCTTCTTCATGGAATTGTGGCAATGTTGGGTTTCTGTACCCTCTTCTTACCCAGACTAGGTGCCTTTGGGTGGTAAAGACCAAGGTCTCGTGTATGTTCCAGCACTGGTACAGGATTTGCCCGGACGGCTGATATTCTACCACCGATAGCATTTTTATATGATGTCCTTTTAAAAACAATAATAAACTTGACTGTTTGTTTGTTTGTTTGTTTTTGAGACAGGGTCTCATATAGCCCATGCTGGCCTCAAAACTCCCAAGCCTCCTGCCTCTACTTCCTGAATGCTGAGATTACAAGGTGTGTGTCACTGTGCTTGGTTCCTGTAGTGTTAGGGATTGAACCCAAGGTTTTGCACATGCTAGGCAAGCATTCTTATCAAGCCCCATCTCCAGACCTACATGTGATTTGTTAAAGCAGTTTTAGGTTTGCGGAAAACTTGAACAGAAAGTACAACATTCCTAAATACCCCTCACTCCTACCCCTTTTTGCAGTACTGGGATTGAACCTAAGGCCTTGTGTGTGTTAAAGTACTGTACCACTGGGCTACAGCCCCAGCTCTTTTATTTTTACTTTTACTTTTAAGACAGGACGTCACTAAGTTGCCTAGATTGGCCTTGAAGTCAAAGTTCTACCTCAGCCCCCTGAGTGCTGAGGTTACAGGCCTGCACTGCTAGTCCTGCTTACATGGATGTATTTTTTTTAAGATTTATTTTTATTTATGTGGGTACTCACAGAGTCCAGAGAGGGTGTCAGAGCCCCTGGAGCTGGAGTTAATGGTGGTCATGAGCTACCCAGCATGGGTGCTGAGAATGGAGCTTGTATTAAGCAGTATGTGCTCTTAACTGTTGAACCAGCCCTCTAGAAGTTTGTTTTAAGCTAGGCTATGTTCATAGTATGGAGTTTTTCAGGTAATATTGGTACAGTGCTACAGACCTAAATTTGAGTCTGTTGCTAAATTTGCTGTGTGACTGTGAGCAAGTTACCTAGCCTCTCTTGTTTCTATATCTACCAAATGTAAATTGTGGACCAACTCATAGCCCAGATGTGAAGAATAAAAACCTGTGATCACATTTGCAAAGTGCCTGGTATGCAGTAGGTACCATATTATTGTTGCTGGGAGAAGCAGTAAGTTCTTACATCCATCTGTTTTGTGTATGTACGTTTTTTTCTTTAAAAGATTGTTTTTTAAAGTATGTGTGTATGTGTGTGTCACTGTTTGGGTCTGTGCACATGTGAGTGCAGGTGATGGCCAAGTCCAGAAGAGGTCATCAGACCTTGGAGCAGGAGTCACAGGGAGTGTGAGCCACCTGACATGGGTGCTGGGAACAGAATTCTCTGGAAGGGCAGAATCCTCGAACTGCTGAACCATCTCTCCAGGCCCCTGAAACTTAATTTTGGTGCAGGCCACAGAATCTCTGCTATATGGTTCTTAGATTAAAATGGTATCCCCAAACTGTTTTTTTGTTTTGCCCCAAAATAGCCATTCAGCTGAATGTGTGGCATGGCCTAAGACCTTGCACTGAGGTCTACTTTACTGTGGTCTCCCTTTGAAACCTGCTTTTCTGTGGAGAACTGGAAGCTGCCAACAGCCTTCCAGTCGTGTCGTTGCCTAACTCATGGATGGAAAAGTGCGGGTAGGCTAGATGTGACTGGGCAGTAGGGTGTGGACCACGGGTGGGGTAGGGGGGTGCTCAGTGCATCTGTTCTAACGTGCCCCAAAGGCCGTGGCTGAGCTGGAGGCGCCTCTCCAGCACAAGAGCCAGCCTGTGGTTTCTCTACACATTCAGAACTCTCACTGTTGGGGCTGCAGTTTCCTCCCTGACAGCACCAAATGAAAACGCATCCGGAGGCTTCAGTTCTCGGCTGCCAAATCAAAGTCAGTTTATCAGCAAGCCACCCGCCAGACCACGGCATGCGGCCTTGTGTGCTCGGCACAGCACAGCTTCCCTTTTGAAATTAGCTCTTTTCTAAGAACTGAAAACAAGCAACCTAGGTTGTGAGTTCACTTTTCTTGGAACTGCTTTACATTATTTATAAAAGAAAAAAAAAAAAGGCGAAACCATCACTTAGCTGGTTTTGAATTGCCTGAGTTCCCTAATTCTGTTGCGTGTTCTTGTAAAGCTGAAGATTTATTGCAAAATTTTGAAGGTGGGCAGGGGAAAGAGGGAGCATGTGAAATAGAGGTGTCTTGTGTCTTGGCTTGCTTGTGTGTGATTTGATGATTAAGGAGAAAAACTAGAAGGGATGCCATGAGCAGAGCCACCTTCAGATTTCAAGGATCAGCCCTGGGTTCTGTGTGGCCAGCAAATAGGCTAGAATTGGTACTGCTAACCTTCTGGGCATGTGGTCCACTCTTCCTGAGCAGCTGCCTCCCCTGAGAGTACAGGGAGCCCGGGTGCGCTGGTGCATGCCTGTAACCCCAATACTGGGGAGGTGAAGACCACTCTGGCTGCACTGCACATTCTATGCCTGTGAGCTACATAGCAAGACCCTATCTGAAACAGGAGTGGGGAGTGAGCTGGGGCTGCAACTCAGTCGGTAGAGTGCTTGCCTGCAGGCATGAAGCCCTGAGTTTGATCCCTAGCACTTCATAAAGCGGGGCGTAGTAGTGCTCCCCTGTGATCTTAGCTCTTGGGAGATGAAGGCAGTAGGATCAGAAGTTTAAGATCTTCCTAGGCTATATAGAAAGTTCATGGCCAGCCTGGGCTACAGGAGACACTGTGTCTCACCAAAAAAGGGGAAGAAGAATGCATGTAAAGATGCAGTGACCTACATTGATCAAATAGCTTTGAGCCTGTTCAAGACATCATCCTGCCTGCTGGGGACTAGGGAGACTGTGGTGCTGTCATACCCAGGGTCCAGTCCTGGTTCCACCCTTCTTGTCTGACCTTGGGTTTGAAGGTGCACCTGTGAGGTGGGTGTTGATGGTAGGTTCTGGGGAGCTGGGTTAACAGACCCTTCTGAGTAGGGAGCTCGGTAGATCCACACTGAAATTGTTTTGAAATCCTTGCTTGGTACTTCCATCCCTCAGGCCTTACATAGCACACACAGGTGGCCAGTAAGCAGCGGGACTGGCTGGGTTTTAGGTTGGAAGACAAGAGGCACACAAGCAAGAACACAGTGCTCTGCAGCTCTCGCTTGATTCAGTTTCACATGAAAGGGAACTTGGCATATGAGGGGTTTAAAATATGTCCATTCATTCATTCATTCGTTCATTTGTCTTGTGTGTGTATATACCTGTGAGTCTGGAGATCAAAGGACAATTGTGGGAGTTGATTCTCTCCTTTCACCAGGTGGAATAGGGGGATCAAACTCAAGCTTGGCAACAAGCTTTTTTACTTGCTGAGCCACTTTGCCAGCCCAATTTGAGGGATTTTTTGGTGGTTATTATGTTTGGGTTTTGTTTGCATATATTTATATATATATTTAATATTTTGCTTATTATTTTTATTTTATGTGTATGAGTATATTGCCTGCATGTGTGTGAGTACACCCATGTTGTGTAGTGCCAGGGAGGTCAGAAGAGGGCTTCTGATTCCCCTGGAACTGGAGTTAAGGACAGCTTGTAGCTGCCATGTGGGTGCTGGGAATTGAACCTGGGTCCTCTGCAAGAGCAGTCAGTGCTCTTAACCACTGAGCTGTCTCCCTAGCCCGTTTGCTTATGTTTTTTATTTTTAAATTTTATTGCGTGTGCGCGCACGTTAGGAAAACACTTTCCGGAGTCGGTTCTTTCCTTCAACTGTGCATCCTAAGGAATGAACTCAAGTCCTCAGATTTGCATGTAGCAAGCCCTTTTAACAACTGAGCCATCTTGCTGGCCCTTGTTATATATATATATTTTTGGGGGGGGGGGAGTCTTTTTGAGACAGTCTCCCTGTAGCCCCAGCTGGCCTGGAACTTACTGTGTAGACCAGGCTGGCCTTGAAGTCACAAAGATCTGTCTGCCTCTGCCTCCCAAATACTGGGTTTAAAGGTATGTATCACCATACCCGGCAACAACTGAGCCATCTTGCTGGCCCTTGTTATATTTTTATTATTATTTGGGTTTTTATTTTGTTTTGGTTTTTGAGACAGGGTTTCACTATGTAGCACTTGCTGGCATGGAGCTCACTATATAGAGTAGGCTAGCATCATACTCATAGAGATCCACCACCTTCAGCCTCCCAAGTGCTGGATTATAAGCGTGTGTCACCATGTCCAGCTGTTATATATTTTTGAGACAGGGTTTCTTGTAGCCCAGGTTGACTTGGATGACCTTGATTCTCCTGCCTTTATCTCCTGAATGCTGAGATTGTAGACCTGTGCTACCAAACCTGGTTCCTGTTGTGCTGGGGACTGAACCCAGGGCTTTGTGCATGATAGACAGGCACTCTTCCAACTGAGCTACATCTCCAGCCCTATTTTATTTTTCTTGTTTCTCTTTTATTTTTTGTTTTAAAAAATATTTATTTTTAATAAATATTTATCTTATGTATATGAATGTAATGCCTCGTGTATGTAAGTGCACCTATGTTGTGCAATGCCCACGAAGGTCAGAAGCAGGCATTGGATCTCCTGGAACTGGAGTTACAGATGGTTGTTAGCTGCCATGTGGGTGCTGGGAACTGAACCCAGGACCTCTGAAAGTGCTCTTAACTGCTGAGCCATCTCTCCAGCCCTGATTGTTTATTTTTTAGATGAAGTATTATTTTGTAGTCCTGGCTGACCTTGGACTATTGGAGGTCCTGCTCTCTCAACTTCCAAGTTCTAGGATAACAGGTCCCACCGAGTGTGGCTTCAAAGGCTTCTCAGAGCTAGCATCTCGCAGTTGCCTAAGGTTCTGTCTGGAGGTCATGGGAGTGGCCCACAGAGAGGAAAGATCTGGAAGTATAAAAGGGTGGAGGCAAAGAGTGATCACAAGCTGAAACGGGGATGCTAAATTAGCTGTATGCTCTGTGCCAGGGTTTGTGCTGGAAGCTTCTGTCATATGAACTTCATTTACCTGGGAGATGTGTTCCTGGTTGCACAGCTGTGAAAATCACAACCACAGAGTTGAAGCCCCATGTGCCAGCTCAACAAGGCCAGTAGGCTGCCAGGGGCAGATCCTGAGCCAATAGGTGTCGGTGTTGTCTCCAAGGTTCTGATCCTCCTCAGGGCTATTCAGGGAGTCCAGGACTTTACATGTGGGTCATAGTGCCCCCTACTGGTCAGTCCCAGGCAGCCTGGTTGGTCTGAGCCCTCAGAAGTGGGATGACAGCCAGAAAGACCAGAATGAAAAGCCACAAAATGAAGCAAAGGAACAAAACTGGGCCAACCATCCGCCCTGGGAGTTTTGCCTGTTGTGGCCAGACTGGGGTGAGGGTGGGGATGGTGTTGGGTTTGGCTACCAGATGCGTTCCAATGGGCCTGATAATCAACCCCAGCCCTGTTTATTAACTGGGTCACCTTAGGCAAATTACTTCATCTCTATCTATTTAGGCTTGTTTTGTTGTGTTTTGTTTTGAGATGGGGTCTCCCTGTATCCCCAGCTGGCCTGGACCTCACTATGTAGCCCAAGTTGTCCTCCAGCCTGTAGGATCCTCCTACCACTGTCTCCCAAGTGCTGGGATTTCATGTGTGCACCACCATGCCTAGACCTTACTTTTTAAAAAATTGCATTTATTATTTTTATTTTATGTGTATGTGTGTATTGCCTGCATGCCGGCAAGTGCACCCGTGTCGTGCAATGCCTGTGGAGGACAGAAGAGGCTGTCGGATCCCCCTGGGACTGGAGTTACAGACAGTTGTTAGCTGCCATGTGGGTGCTGGGATTTGAACGTGGGTCTCCTGGAAGAACAACCAGCGTTCTTAACTGCTGAGCCATCTCTCCAGCTCCCAGACCTTACTTTTTAAATAAACTATTTAAACTTATTTATTTATTTTGAGACAAGGCCTTACTGTGTGACCCTGGCTGGCCTGGAACTCACAGACATCTGCCTGCCTCAGCCTCCACAAGTGTTGGGATTAAAGGCATGTGTTCCCATGCCCAGCTATAAGTAATTAAAAAAAATAGCACTGGGGATTGAACCCAGGGCCTCATACATGCTAGGCACTGAGCTATATTGCCAATCCCTCTTGAGTTTATTTCCCCTAACCCATGGAAAGGTAGAGGGAGAGAACTTACTCCTGAAAGTTGTCCTCTAATCGCCACATGTGTGCTGTAGCACAATGTGCCCTCCCAACATATACACACATAATGATAAAAATATGTTATTGTTTTGCACAGCTGGGGATGGAGCCCACAGCCTCCTGCATACTAGACAAGCATTCTGCTTCACAGCCACACCTCTAGCCCACTGAGCCTTATTTCTGACATCTGTAGGGAGGAAGTAATTGGGGCCAGACAAGTTAGACAGTTCATCTACAAAGTTTTAGCTGAAATCTAGGCAGTCTGATTAGGTGCTATTTTTTTAAAAGTTTTCTTCTTTGGCCTTTGACACCCAGCACACGGTGCCTGCTGGGCTCTAGATTCTGGGGACACAGGGAAGATGAATGTTTGCCTCCTCACAACGTGCTGCCTTATCTCTTCTGTGTACATACTGGCCTGTCTCCTCATTCACATCTGGCTAGGGACGTGGCTCAGTTGGTAGAGTGCTTGCCTAGAATGTGTGGAGTCTAGGCTCCTAGAACCTTCTTCTAGAGCCATTTCTCTTTGCATACTCCCTTGGTGCCAGCGGAGCAGAGATGATGCCCCATCGAATCCCCAGGAGTCTGCAGTGGTCCCAGTAGGCCTCGTGGAGAAGTCTGTAAGGACACTGTGTCTTCTATAGTTATATCAGCTGAGATTGGCTCTTGAGGCCAGTGGTTAGGGCCTCCAATTATATATTCATATTGTCACAAATACAGTGCCTTAAAACTATATTTCCTCTTAGGTCCCATGGCTAGAAGTCTGTCAGCATAGCTGAGTTCTCTGCTCAGCCTCACTAGATTAAGTGAAGTGTCAACTGGCCCAGCAATCTTCAGCTGGAGAGACCCAGGGAAAGAATTTCTAGTTTGTTGACAGCATCTGGACCTTGGGACTATAAGACTAAGGAGCTGTCTCCTTGCTGGTTGTAAACTGGGGCTCCTCTTGGCCCCAGAAGTTCCCCTCTTTTAGCACTAGGAGTATGTGTCCAGTTGATCTTCCTGTCTCTGATTTCCTAGCTATACCCTCCAGACCCAAGTTTAAAGGCCTGTTAAGGGCAAGTGTTCTGGGACTTAAATTATATGGGCAAAAATCCCTTCGCTGGCATTTGCCTGAGTACCAGGGAGAAGGTGGATCCTTCACAGGTGGGAGTCTCTGTGAAGAAGGGTCTTGGGATTCTGCTCTGCATAGTACCTGCCAGGTGGGACTGCAGCTTAAGAGGAAATCTCTCTTTAAAGAGAAAAAGCAATTTCTGCACCAAGGTTTACCATGAGTGTTGTGTTTGTAGCAATGCCTGAGCTGAGGGTCAAAGGCAACAAAAACAAGGAACCAATCCTTTCACCTTGTTCTGGCTTATCCTTCTGCAGCTTTGATAGTGACCTCACCTGGCAGGGATAGGTCTGCATTGTGTTTTGAAAAATAGGGTCTCGGGACTGGAGAGATGGCGCAGCAGTTATGAGCATTTACTGTTCTTGCAGAAGACCTGGGTTCAAATCCCAGCACCCACATGGCAGCTAACAACCATTCCAGTTCCAGGGGGTCTGAGTCCCTCTTCTGTCCTCCTCGGAATTGCACAACACTGGTGCACTTACACACATGCAGGCATAACACTCATACACATAAATTTAAAAAAAAATGAGGCTGGAGAGATGGCTCAGCGGTTACGAACACTGACTCTTCTTGCAGAAGGCCCAGATTCAAATCCCAGCACCCACATGGCAGCTAACAACTGTCTGTAACTCCAGTTCCAGGGGATCCAACAGCCTCTTCTGTTCTCCACAAGCATTGCACGACACAGGTGCACTTACCTACATGCAGGCAATACACGCATACACATAAAATAAAAGTAATAAATAAAATATTAAAAAAATAGGGGCTCATGTCGTCCAAGCTGACCTTGAACTGCCTCTACCTCTTCAAAGCTAGGATTACAGATGTGTGCCACCACACCAACTTGAACTTTAATTTTTTAAAAATATTTTATTATTTTTTTTTATGTGTATGAGTATATTGCCTGCATGTATGTGAATGCACCCCTGTCGTGCAATGCCAAGGAGGCCAGAAGAGGGCTTCAGATTTCCCTGGAACTAGAGTTAAGAATGGCTCATAGCTACCATGTGGATGCTGGGAATTGAACCTGGGTCCTCTGCAAGAGCAGTCAGTGCTCTCAGCTGCTGAGCCATCTCTCCAGCCCCTGAACTTTAATTATTATGAAGTGGTTTCATTGTGTGCTGGGAACTGTAAATTAGCTATCGATGCTTCAGAGCCACTTAACACAGATTCACAGGCAGCTGGGGCAGTTAATATATTTGCATAAGACACAGAGTTAGCCGGCCATAGAACCTGGCTGTTAGGCAGAAGGTAGATATGAGCAGTGGAGCTGGGAGAGGCCCCACAGATGCACCAGACCTGCTAATGTTTGTACAGCCTAAAAAACTGTCAAATGGGCCCCAGATTTCACGATACAGCCTTGATTTATTTTTATTTTTTATTATTTTTATTTTTTTAAACTTTATGTGTATGAGTGTATTGCCTGCATGGGTATAAATACACCTGTGTCATGCAGTGCCCATGGAGGTTAAAAGAGGGTGTCAGATCCCCTGGAACTGGAGTTACAGATGGTTGTTAGTTGCCATGTGGGTGCTGGGAACTGAACCTAGGTCCTCTGCAAGAGTATCCAGTGCTTTTAACCACTGAGCCATCACTCCAGCCCCCAGTTTATTTAAAAAATAATGGACTGTCTTGTTCAAGGCCAGCCTAGTCTACCTAGGACAGCTGGGGCTACAGGGAGACCTTTTCTCAAAAAAAAAAAAAAAGGAAAAAAAAGGGAATATTTTAACCATCAGGCCGGAAGGGGATCAATCACGGACCCACAGTCTGAAGAAGGGGCTGGCCATGAAGTCGCCAAGAATACCACAGCTGATTCTGCTGATGGTCAGATGTCCTGTTGTGGTTCAACCTCTTGAGGCTGCAGATCAGCTGTCCCCACTATATCGGAAACTAAGGCACCAGGGCGTTCATGTGTCCTTAAAAGCTGTGGCTTCATTACATTATGCTTTTCATTTTTCTTTTTGAGACAGGGTCTCCCTGTACCCTCAGCTGGCCTGGAACTCACTATGTAGACCAGGCTGGCCTCTGCCTCTGCCTCCCGAGTGCTGGGATTAAAGACCTGTGCCACCATGCCCAGCTGTGCATTGTGCTTTTGACTCCTCCTTTGTGGGCATTCTCAGAGGATCATGGGAAGAAATACTCTAAAAGGGAGATCTAGTCCCTCATGATTTGGGAGGGAAAAGGGTCATCTTACCTCATGAATGTGCCACCAACATCATAAATTCATAAAGCATCTTTCTGATCCACCATGCAGAACTGGGCAACTCCAGGACAGCCCACTCCAGGCTCTCTTTGGAGAGCTTGCATTGCTTTGCTAAATAAACTTCTGCTTAAATTGTATCTCTGCCCTAAATTCTTTGAGGAGACAAGAACAGAGAGACTCCTTTACAAATCCACTTAGGGAGACTCATCCAGCATTCTGGAAGCACTGTCTCAGAGGCATTTCCAAATGCCACCTTAAGCAGCCTAATATCTGACCCTCTGTTGTTCTAATGCTTGGCAGCCCATCTCAGAACCAGTCTATCATTAATGTAACAAGTGGGGCTGGCACTGGAGGGCAGGACCTGTTATGTACACCTGTGCTTGAGATCCCTTCCAGATCTGTCCCCCTCATAGTATGTTCATATGCCACTAGCAAGTAGCCTGTATTGAACAGGACAAGACCCATGTGATGGTTCATCTTCACTGTCAAATCACCATGGAAACACACTTCTGGGTGTATCTGTGAGGGTGTTTCCAGAGAGGTTTAACTAAGAGAAGATGCACCCTGAAGTAGGCAGCACCATCCCATAGGCTGGGGCCCTGGGCTGAATAAAAAGGGGAAAGTGAGCTGAGCACCAGCATTCTTGTTTCCTGACTATGATATGATGTGACCAGCTGCCTCACACCCCTTCACCGTGACTTCCCTACCATGAAGGACTGTACCCTCTGACAGTGAGCCAAAACAACCCTTCCTTCCTTAGCTTCCTTTCATCTAGGCTTTTGTCACACCAATGAGAAAAGTAACTAATACAACCCAACAGCACTTTTCATCAGTGCAGGAGCAGCTCCTGGGGTGACAGGCCAGTATTTTTAGAGTGGCCGGTAGTGCATAGCAGGCAGCCAGCTATGTCTCAGTAGTCCCTATGGCTCAAACCCACAGCCAAGCTAAGGGGATAACCATCCCTTAACCACTCAGGGATCTGAAAGGCCCTTCCTTGCCTGCCAAGATTTTCTTGGGGTTTTAGGAAGGAAAGGGTGGAAGTCTAATAGACCATAGAAGTCTAATAACAGGGTTACCTTTTGTCCATGGGAGCTCCACACCCTGCATTTTACCCCAAAACGGACCACCGTTACCCCCAACTCATATAACAACCCAGCAACCCAGAGAACCAAGGCCCAAGCACTGAGGGCAGCCAGTGGAGCCAGACATAAATCTTCAGTCTGTGTTTCCACAGAACCTGGGTCAGAGGAGCTGGGGTGCGGTAGATGGTCAGTCAATCATCCTTCCCCTGGAATCCTCTCTTGTAGAGAACCCCAAAGAGGAAGAGATAGGAGGGACCATCGGCTCTGTCTTTGAAAATAGCTGCAGAAGGGTGACAGGCCCCAGGCACTGGGCTTAGAACCAAGGGCTGGGGAGTCCTCAGCTATCAGCCCTCCAGCACTGCCTGTTTCCCTTTCCTGTCTGGGCCCCAAACAGCCTCCAGAGCCTTTAGTTTCAAAGGCTAAACTTCAAGCCAGAAGCTATCCTTTGGCTAGGCTTTCCTGGACATCTGCCCACCTGCCCTAGTCAGGAAAGCTGGTGACGTAGTTCCCCAGATGGACCTGGTGACACTTTGAAAGACCCTTACACACAAACTTGAGGGAGCTCTTTGCCTCTTTTGTCACTGGGGTGACCACCGTGGGAGCCAACGATGGCCATCCACCTTCTGGGAACACTTAAGGCCCCAGGCTCTGCAGAAAAGATTAAGTCAACTTCGAAGAAACATGTTTTTCCAATTAGCTAGAAACCACCCATGTTGGAACTTTTGCAGATCTGGCCGTTGCTTTGCTATTACCCAAGATGCTTCATTCTTTCTTTCTCCATAAACAATTTCATAAGGTTTTAAAGAACTTTTGCTACTAAAGGCCCGTGACTGTGGAATAAACAGGACACTCATGGCGAAATGCCCCCATCAGAAAGCTAGAGGCAAATATCTCCCTTGAGCTGTGAGAGGAGAGAGGCAAGGGAACTAACTTCTAACAACGACCCCACATTCCTAACCCCTTCAAACTGTTCACATGCTATCATGCCGAGGTTTACATTGGATGTGCGTTTTACTGTACGCACTTGTTTGTAAAAAGGCCTGACATTTCTTTCCTGTGCCAAGTCTGGGCTAGCCTGCCAGACTGGAGAGGCCAAGATCTTGGGGGAGCCAGCGAATTTACTGGCCTTAAAGGGCCCTGCCACTAACCATGCAAAATGGAGAATGTGGAAAAACAGGGAGATGACAAAGCAGGTCTCCTGACAGGCACAGTAGCTCTGCAAACAAGTGACATGTCCCAGTCAGGGTGCTGACACCCAGGATGAATTTAACAAACCTGGCCACTCATGCTCTCACTTTATAGCAAAGGGATCCAGAGCCCTGAGCCCTACGTGCTGAGCAGTGGTGGAGCCTAGATTTGAAACCATGTTGTCTGTCTCTAACACCAGGGTTTACAGTGCCATGTAATCCCAGCACTGGGGAGACAGGAGGAACCCTGCAGCTAGATGGCTAGCAGATCTGGCCAAGTTGGAGAACTCCAGGTTCAGTGAGACACTCAGTTTCAAAAACCAAGATGGAGCCGGGTGTGGTGGTACACGCCTTTAATCCCAGCACTTGGGAGGCAGAGGCAGGCAGATCTCTGTGAGTTCAAGGCCAGCCTGGTCTACATAGTGAGTTCCAGGCCAGCTGGGGCTACAGGGAGACCCTGTCTCAAAAAAGACAAAAAAAAAAAAAAGACCACCAAAATGGAGAGCAATAGAGGAGGACACCCAGCATTAACCTCTGGCGCATGCACACACACACACACACCCCTCATGAACATGTACATGTACGTAATGTACAAAAAAGGAGAGATTTCCAGAGGAACTTGTGCTGTGTGGGAAAGGATAGTCTCAGTACTCGGCAACAGCAATTTATATCCAAAAGAAAAGGTTGGGGGTTGCTAAGGAAACTACTTGCAAAGTTTGGGATAAATGAAAATACTGGTGGAAAGGAGAAATGAGTGTGAGTTCATTTTTCCAGATGGTGAACAGGAAGGGACACTTGTTCCTGGGTGAAGTGAGTCACAGAGCACAGGGAGAGCACACAAAACAGGGCTCCAGGGCCCCCTCCCTTTCTTATCTGGAATCCATTCCCCACCCCGAAGCTGTTTTTCTTTTCTTCTTTTCATTTATGTATTTTTATTTTATGTGTATGAGTGTTTTGCCTGCATGTCTATAAGTGCACCCGTGTCATTCACTGCCCACAGAGGCCAGAGGAGGGCACTGGGTCTCCTGGAACTGGAGTCACAGACAGTTGTTAGCTGCCATGTGGGTGCTAGAACCAAACCCAGGTCCCCTGCAAGGAGCGGCCAGTGCTCTTAATTGCTGAACCATCTTTCCAGGCCCTGTTTGTGTTTGAGACAGGGTCTCATGTAGCTTAGGCTGGCCTCAAACTCACTATATAGCTGAGGATGACCTTGAAATTCTGGTCCTACTTCCACCCCCTGAGTTCTGGGATTACAGGCATGGACCACCATGCTTGGTTTATGTGATGCTGGAGATCAAACCTAGGACTTCTTGCATGCTATTCAAGCACTGTACCGACTGAGCTGCACTAGGACCCCTTTCTAATTTACCTATCCAACGCCATCAAAAGACAAACGGTGGCCTGTCATCTGACTGGGTGGAAGCAGAGAAGAGCCCATGCATGGGGTGGGGTGGTACAGAAGGAGATATCTACAGGAACTGAAAAACTGCTAAAGACAAACCCAAATGTTTTTACCATGACTTCCTTCTCCTATTGGGCTTTATATAAACTGAGATATAAGCTAAGTATTGGGACACACCAGTAATTACAACACTAGGGAGGCAACAGGATTGCCACAAGGTTTGGGGTCAGCCTGGGCTACCTAGTAAGAGCCTGTCTCAAAAAACATAACCTATAATTCATGTACAATAAAATGCGCTGATGTAAAGCATACAGTTCGCAGGCTTTATTGCGTCCACAGGGCTGGGCAGCAAGCACACTGGGCAACTGAATGTTCTCTACACTGTGGAAAGAAACTCTGCCTGTTCTTTGCCATGCCAAGCCCCCACCCCCACCTCACTTTCTACACATCTTCTTGCTGTCTCTGCATTGCATCTCACATATATAGAATCAGAGTAGGTGGTGTTCTGTCTGCCTTCTCTCTCTGAGCACAATGCCATGTTTTAAGGTCCAGCTAAGCTGAACATAGATTAGTATTTGGTTCTTCATGACTGAATTATATTCCATTGAGTGGATATTCCAGGTGGGCATTTGCTTATTTCCACTTTTTGGCAAAAGAGAATCACTGACACCTAATGAGGTGGCAGGAGTCCCCTAGCCAGGCCTGTGTTTCAGGAAGGGACTTAGCAGAAGATAGGAAAAAACAGCACATGGTATATATATATATATATATTAAGGGGGGAAAAGGCCAGTTTATACAAAGCCCACATATTACATATTTACTTTGCTGGCCTTAATAGAGCTTTCTTTAATTCTTTTTATTACACTGGGTGTGGTGGTTCACACCTTTAATCTTAGCACTCAGGAGGCAGAGGTGGAGGAGCTCTGTGAATTCCAGGCCAGCCAGGTCTGCATAGTGGTTTCTAGGCCAGCTGGAGCTATAGGGAAACCCTGTCTCAACAAGACCAAAAAGTTTTTATTACATTTATTTCTCTGTGTGTGGGCACTCACACACATGCATGCCATGGTGAACACGTGGAGGTCAGAGGACAACTGTGGGAGTCAGTTCTGCCCTTCTACCATTGGGTACTGGGGATTGAATTCAGGTCGTCAGGCTTAGTAGCAAGCACTGCTACTGGCTAAGCCATCTTGCTGGCCCCTTAGTACAACTTTCTTATAGTTGATGTTTGCAAAGATCTTTTCCTGTCCTGCTGTTTTCATTTTATCTGGTTTTATATTAAAATCAGAGCTCTGTAATCCCAACACTTGAGAGATTGAGGCAGGAGGATTGCTGCGAGTTTGAGGCCAGCCTGGGCTACAGAGCAAGACCCTGTCTCAAAAAAAAAAAAAAAAACCAACAGTGGGTGAGTCCTGGTTTTTGGTTTTGTTTGTGTGTGTGTGTGTGTGTGCGTGTGTGTGTGTGTGTGTGCGTGTGTGCCTGTTCATGTGTCTGACCACAGACACACCATGGTGCACGTGGAGGTCAGAGGTCAGAGGACAACCCCTGTGTCTGTCCTCACCTTCTAGCAGGGTCCTTTGGTGTTCACTGCTATGTGCTCTAGGCTAGCTAGACTAAGAGTTTCTGGGATTGTCCTGTCTGCCTCCCATCTCACCATAGGAATGTTGGGGTTACAGACATGCACTATCTCACCAGTTTTCCTGGGTTCTGGGGATTTGAACCCAGGTCCTCATCCTTGTACCCCAAATGCTTTACCCACTGAGCCTTCTCCCCAGCCCCTCCATCTTTGACTTTTGATTGGAGTGTCTGGCTTGCACCTTTTATGGACTTTCTAGAATGTTTGATCCTTCTTTCTTTCTTAAAAATCTTATTTATTATTTTTATTTTATATGTATACATGTATTCCCTGTATGTATGTAAGTGCACCCATGCCGAGCAATGCCTGTAGGATCCCTTGAAACTGGAGTTACAGATAATTGTTAGCTGCCATGTGGGTGCTGAGATTCAAATCCAGGTCTTCTGCAAGAGCCGCCAGTGTTCTTAACCCCTGAGCCATTTCTCCAGCATTCCTTCTTTCTTAGTCTTCACTTAGCTCTCTTCTCTTGGCTTAATGGTCTTTCCTCCTCCTCCTCCTCCTCCACCTCCTCACCTCCTCACCTCCTCACCTCCTCACCTCCTCACCTCCTCACCTCCTCACCTCCTCACCTCCTCACCTCCTCACCTCCTCACCTCCTCACCTCCTCACCTCCTCCACCTCCTCCACCTCCCCACCTCCTCACCTCCTCACCTCCTCCACCTCCTCACCTCCTCCACCTCCTCACCTCCTCCACTTCCTCACCTCCTCCACTTCATCACCTCCTCACCTCCTCCACCTCCTCCCCTCCTCCTCCTCCTCCCCTCCTCCTCGTCCTCCTCCTCCTCCAACAGGGTCTCACTGTGTAGCCCTGGCTGGTCTGGAACTCCATCTGTAGACCAAGCTGGCTTCAAATTAAGAGATCTGCCTGCCTCTGCCTCCTGAGTGCTTAGATTCCACTTCTATGCCTAGATAGTGGAATCGTTTTTAGCATTTTCTTCCATCTCCTCTATCACCATTTTTTGTTGTTCATTTGTTGGTTTGAGATAAGGTCTTATGTAGCCCAGGCTGGCCCTCAAACTTGGTAAGTAGGTAAGTAGCTGAGGAAGACCTTGATCCTCTTGCCTCTACTTCCTAAGTTCTATTTGTTTTCCTTTTCTCTCCTCTCTCTCTCTTGCTCTCACTCTCGCTCTCATTCTTTCTTTTTGAGACAGGGTCTTCCTTGTAGCCCCAGCTGGCCTAGAACTCACTATGTAGACCATGCTGGCCTTGAACTCACAGAGATCTGCTGGGACTACAGGCATGTGCCACCACGCCTGGCTTTTTTTTTTTCCTTACCTTTTAGCCACATTTTTTCAGCTTTTTTTTTTTTTTTTTTCTGGAGACTATGCAGGCCTGAAACTTGCATTCCTCCTGCTTCAGCCTCCCGGGCAGCTGGCATCACAGGCCCACACCACCGGGCCCACCTAAATATTTAGCACCTTCAGTGCTTGTCCTAGAGACTACAGCACACATCCGGACTCAGCATGGGATTCTTACAGCTCATGTAGAAGAACTTCGGCAGAAAGCCAATAAAAGGCAATGAGGCTCTGACATGAGTGACCCTTGAAGACACAAAGCTGAGTCACAGAAGGCAGGCTACTAACATGTATTGTATGACATGCACAAAAATTCAATGAAAAAATATATTTTCTTCAATATATATTTTTCTTTTTAAAATATTTTTCTTTTCATTATGTTTTAAATGTAAGCCTTAAGTTAATATTTAAATTATTATTTATTTATTTTGTCTTTTTGAGATAGGCTCTCCCTGTAGCCCCGGCTGGCCTGGAACTCACTTTGTAGACCAGGCTGGCCTTGAACTCACAGAGATCTGCCTGCCTCTGCCTCCCAAGTGCTGGGACTAAAGGCATGTGCCACCATGCCCAGCTCAATATATATTTTTATTGAATTTTTGTGCATTTCATGCAATACATCTTATTAGCCTGCCTCCCCTAGCCACACTCCCATAGGCCCTCCCACCAGATTTCATGCATTCTGCATTCTGTCATATATATTAAGGCCTATCAAGTCAAGTTTGTGTCCCCAGATGTCTCTCATGTGAGTTTATACACTGGAGCCTGGTCAGCCTATCTATCACTCCCTTAAAGAAGACCAACTCTCCCTTACCCAGCAGTGACCAGTTGCCAGTAGTTCTTTGGCCAAGGTTGGGGCTTCTTGCCCATTTTCCCAGTTCTATGCTGAGTTTCTGTCTGATTGAGTTTTCATGTGTCTTGTGCATGCTGTCATCATTGCTGCAAGTTCGTAAGAGCAAGTTCCCAGAAGCCTGGAAAACTGTTTCCTTACGGTCAGCTACCACTCCTGGCTCTTACAGTGTTTCTGTCCCTTCTTCCACAATGTCCCTAAGCCCTGGGAGGACTCCTTTTTTAAAAATTTCACACATGTATACAATGTATCTGGTCATATCCATCCCCATTCTCTCCAGCTCCCCTGTGCTCTAGTTAGCTAGCTATCAATTGCCATGACAGAACACTCTGACCAATACCAACCTGAGGAGGAAAGGGTTTGTTTACATCTCCCAGGTCACAGTTGATCACTGAGGGGGCTCAGGGCAGGAACCTGGAGGCAGGAGCTGAATGAGGCACAGGCCATGGAGGAATGCTGCTTACTAGCTTGCTCCCCTGACCCCTACTCAACCTGCTTTCTTATACAATACAGAACAACCTGCCCAGGAGTGGCACTGTCCACAGTGGGCTGGGCCCTCCCACATCACTCAAAAATACTCAAGAAAATACCCCACAGACATGGCCACAGGCTAGTCCAGTGGAAACAATTCTCCAATTGAGGCTCCCTTTACCCAGGTGTGTCAAGTTGATAACTAAATCTATCCAGCACACCCTACCTCACCACAACTCATCACCCATTTCCTTCCTAGCTTCCTTTTTTTTTTTTAATAACTCACCAAGTCCAATTAGTGCTACCCATATACACATGTGTGTGGGGTCATACGCTGGGACATGGGGAGCCTACCAATGCCCCTCCAGAAAGTGACTCACTTTCCCTCAGCAGCCATCAACTGCCATTACCACCACAACCAGGGGTGGGGCATTGGAAGCCCCTCCCCACTCCATGCTAGAGGGTATTTTGTTTGTTTTTGTTTTTTTGAGACAGGGTCTCCCTGTAGCCCCGGTTGTCCTAGAACTCACTATGTAGACCAGGCTGGCCTTGAACTCACAGAGATCTGCCTGCCTCTGCTGGGATTAAAGCTGTGTGCCACCACACCCGGCTCATACTAGAGTTTTTAAACTCTTGAACTTGTGGAAATAACCATAGCTGCCGTGAGTTCATGTGTGTAACAGCCATGTCCTACCCAGAGACCAGCTTTTCACAGCCTCCTCCCATCCTCCAACTCCTACATTTTTTCCTCCCTGTCTTCCTCAATATTTGCTGGGCCTTGTGGGGTGGGGTGGGCAGGAAAGCGTTCTCAAGTTGACTGTGACAGACACAGGACTCTATGAAAGGTCTGTGACTATACAAAACACCATTGATTTCTACACTTCAATTCATTTTCTGTGTGTATGGTTGTGCACGTTTAGTATGTGTGTGTACATGTGTGGGCATGTGTGTGGAGCTGAGAGGAATACCTCAGGTCAGCCCTCGCCTTCCACCTTGTATAAGACAGGGTCTTTTGTGGTTTACTGCAGTGTGGGCCAGGCTCTCTGGCCCACAAGTTTCTGGGGATTTTCCTGTCTCTATCCCCCCATCTCACCTTAGGAATGCTGGAATTATAAATATGTGCCACCACATCTGGATTTTTGTAGGCTCCGGGGTTCTGAATTCTGTTCTTCAGTCTTGCGTAGCAAGTGTTTTATCCACTGAGCAGTGCCCTAGCCTGATTTCTGTACTGTAAATGGCTGAATTATAACATGAGAATTCTATGTTGAGAATACTGTTAAGGTACTGTGCTCTGAGCCAGGCATGGTGGTGCATGCCTTTAATCCTAGCACTTGGGAGGCAGGAAGCAGAGGTAGGTGGATCTCTGTGAGTTCAAGGCCAGCCTGGTCTATATGGCGAGTTCCAGGCCAGCTGGGTCTACAGGGAAACCCTGTCTCGAAAAAAGATAGTGTGTTCCTCAGATACAGCTAGACCCTTCAGCAGTGTCGTTTCACTGTCTCTCTACCCAGAGTGTTGTTGTCATGGATTATAATTCTGTATGTTACAAACCCTCCCATGAATTAAAAGATTGATTTAAATCCCAGAGCTCAGAGGCAGAGGCAGGTGGATCTCTGTGAGTTCCAGGCCATCCTGGTCTACATAGTGAGTTCCAGGGCCAGCTGGGGCTACAGGAAATGAATGAGAGAGAGAGAGAGAGAGAGAGAGGAAGAAGAAGGAGGAGGAGGAGGAAGGAAGGAAGGAAAGAAAGAAGAAAGAAAGGAAAAGAAAAAAAAAGAAGGAAAAATTGTCAATAGTCTTGAGGGTAAGCTCAGTGGTAGAGCGCTTGCCTAGGAAGCTCAAGGCCCTGGGTTCAGTCCCGGAAATGAAAGAAGAAAGAAAGAAAGAAGAAAGAAAGAAAGAAAGAAAGAAAGAAAGAAAGAAGAAAGAAAGAAAGAGGAAGGAAGAGAGAGAAAGGAGAGAGAAAGAAAGAAAGAAAAGAAAGAAATTGTCAATAGTCAACAGTCTTTAAATGAAAGCATCATTTGCATGCAGCAACATATTTTCTGGGGGGGTTGTTAATGCATTTTTTCATGTTTGCCTAAAGTTTTATGTATTTTACTTCCCGCACCCCTCTTTTAAGACAGAGTCTCATGTAGCTCATGCTGGTCTTGAACTCACTATGCAGCTGAGATGATCTTAAACTTCTGATCCTTCTGCCTCCACCTCCCCAGTGCTGGGATTACAATCACATCACCACACCTGGTTTATGCAAAGTTAAAGATGGAATCTTTGCATGCTAGGCAAGTACTTTACCAACTGAGCTACAGTTGCCCCCCTTTATAAAAAATTATTTTAATATTTTTTAATATTTTAACATTTACAAATTATTTTTTGATTTATTTTACTTTAATTTTTATGTGTAAGCACACCTATTTGTGCAATGCTGGCAGAGGCCAGAAGTGGGCATGATATCCCCTGGAACTGTTACAGACAGGTGTTAGCTGCCATGTGGGTGTTGGGGACTGAACCTAGGTCATCTATAAGAGTAGCCAGCACTCTTAACCTCTGAGCCATCTCTCCAGCCCCTATTTTAATATTTTTAAATTTTGTGTCTGTTTGTGTGTCTGTGTGTGAGTATGTGCACATGAGTGCAAATACCCAAGGAGGTCAGAAAAGTGTGTCAGTCCTCTGGAGCTGGAGTTACAGGTGGTTGTGAGCCACCTGATATAAGTGCTGGGAACCAAAACTCAGGTCCTCTGGAAGAGCAGAGTGCTCTTCTAACTGCTGAGTTGGCTCTCCAGCCTCCTCCTTGCCCCTTTTTTTACTTTAATCTTTGGTAATGTTTCTTTGGCTATTAGGCTGATGGCTTCTCCCCCATCATTCCATTTTCTACCTGCTTCTACTGTTTTTGATGAGGATTTGACTGTCATTGCTATTGTACACCTGAATGTAATGCCTCTTTTATCCTCTGCTTTTTTGTTTGGGGCGTGTGTGGGGTGTGTGTGTGTGTGTGTGTGTGTGTGTGTCTGTGTCTGTGTCTGTGTCTGTGTGTCTGTTCATGGGCGCGTGTGTGTACATGTGTAGGAGCACAGAAGACAAATTTGATTGTCACCTCAGGTACCATCCACCTTGTTTTTTGAGACAGGGTCTCTCATTGACTGGTACCTAGTCTAGGCTGGAAGGTCAGCTAGCCCCAGGGATTCTTCTGTCTCCACCATCCCAACGCTGGGATTGCAAGCACTGGCCATGATGCCCAGCTCTTTAACAGAGGTTCTGGGACAACCTCAGGGATGTACTTGCTTGTTACCAGCTGAGCTCTCACCTCAGCCCTCCTCTGGCTAGTTTTTTCTCTTTTGTAATCCCAGTTGCTTGAAGGTGAGGCAGGAGGGTTGTAAACTCAAGGCCTGCCTAGGCTACAGAGCAAGTTTAAGACCAGACTGGGCAATTTAGTAAGATCTTATCAAAAAATAAAGAAAACAGAAGTAAATAGAGGCTCACCTAGAATGCACAAGACCCTGGTTTTAATTCCCAGTATCAAAAAACAACAACAACAAAAAACTCTTAAAAATTGATTTTCGGGGTTGGAGATGGCTGTTCTTGCAGAAGACCCAGGTTCAATTCCCGGCACCCACATGGCAGCTAACAACTGTCCATAACTCCAGTTCCAGGGGATCCAGTGGCCTCCTCTGTCCTCCATGGACATTGCATGACAGGCGTGCACTTACCTACATGCAGGCAATACATGCATACACATGAAAAAATTTTCTTTTCATGGGACTGGAGAGATGGCTCAGCAGTTAAGAGCCTGGCTGCTCTTGCAGGGAACCCTGGTTTGAATCTTTAGCACCCACATGGTGGCTAACAACTATCTGTAACTCCAGTTCCAGGGGATCCAACACCCCGTTCTGACTTCCACAGGCACTGCATGACATGGGTGTACTTACATACATGTATGCATAACACTCATGCATACATGAGTTTTAAAAAATAAAGTTTATTAAAACAAAAAAAAGGAGGCTGGAGAGATTCTAAGCGGTTAAGAGCACTGGCTGCAGAGCCATCTGTATCCCTATTCCCTATTGGCAATTTGGGTAACCCCATCAGAGGATGGTGTGATAAGAATAGGAGGTAGGAATTGGCTAGGCAGTTAGGGTAAAAAGGCCCCAAAGAAAAGTAGTCAGTTTCTTGGCTAAAAGTCAAAATGTCCTTGGGCCTGTTAGCAACATACTGTGTTCCAAAGGCCAAAAATGTCAAAAGTATTTTGGAGCTTGTATCTAATCCTTCAAAGATTTTAGGGTTACCTCTTCAGAGGGGGGAATGATAGAGTAGCAAAAGCCCCATAAAAAAAAATAAATGAGAGAAGAAAAAATAAAGAAAGAAAAATTTAAAAAGTGATGGGGAGGTGTTGGAAGGGAGGGAGTGGGCATGGATTTGATCAAAAC
>NW_008335297.1:4526861-4527627 GCF_000622305.1 Nannospalax galili | reverse complement strand
GGGGCTACAGAGAGACCCTGTCTCAAAAAGACCAAAAAAGAAAAAAAAAAAGAAAAAAAGAGCACTGGCTACTCTTGAGGAGGACCCAGGTTTGATTCTCAGAACCCACATGATGGCTAACAACCTTCCAAAACTCCAGTTCCAGGACAATCTGACACCCTTTTCTGACCTCCTCAGGATTGAATGTCATAGGTACACTTACATGCACTTGTGCTCATACACATAAAATTAAAAAAAAAAATTTTTTTTTAGCCCCACCTCCCTCTGCTTCCCTGGGCCTGCACGACCCACAGGCCTCTCTCTAGGGTAAGTTGATTGCACCCTCTGCACCTTGACTCCCCCAGCCTCATTCACCCTCCCATCTCCCCAACCCGTCTCTCCTCCTAGCCTGGGCCCTGTCCCATTCCTTGTCTTGGCACCCCAGCCACTGGGGGAACCACCACTGCTTCCTGATCCTCTGCGTCCAGACCAACCCAGCTCCTCAGTGCAGTCCCCAGGAGCCCTTGGGGCATCTTCCCGCCCCCATCTCCCTTTGCATCTCTGGGTGGCACAGCCACCAGCTGCCCTATACCAGCACTTTTCCTGGACCCTGCTCCCAGGCCAGTCCAACTCCCAAATTCCTGAGGCCAAAGATGTTCCTGGAGGGATCCAGACCTTAGGAGAAAGCCTGAGAGCATCTGATCCACATCTGACTTGGGCCTCTGTGGGAACTCCTGAAGACAAAAGCAATCTGGCTACTCCAGTATAAAATCAAAAGAGAGAAACG
>NW_008335297.1:4525613-4526737 GCF_000622305.1 Nannospalax galili | reverse complement strand
TGTGCCTAAGTGCTTTCCTTTTGTAGAAAGAACAGTAATTCTAACAAAGTGTTTATAATAGTGTAAAAGATTGAGCAGAAGCAGTCTGTGTTAAAACGTGTGTCCTACGAATTGTATGAAAAAGAGTATTCCCAGGAGTGTCAGTCTCTTTGCTTTAGAAAAATATGTGTCGGTTGTTTATATAAGTGCTTTTTTCCTGAGGAGAGAACAGTACTACTAACAATGTGTTTATAATAGTGAAAACCTCAATAAGCCAATTAGAAATGACAGGAGAAAGCCTCACCAATAGGATGAACTAAAAGGAAAATAGATTATCAAGACTGGAAGATAAAGTGGATGAACTAGACCACACAAGCAAAGATTATGAAAAATTTAAGAAATCACAAGAATGGAATATGCAGGAATTGTGTGACACCATGAGAAGGCCAAACTTACACATCATAGGCATACAGGAAGGAGACGAATCCCAAGATAATGGCATGGACCAGATCTTCAACAGAATTGTGGAAGAAAATTTTCCAAAATTAAAGAAAGACATGCCCATAAAAGCTCAAGAAGCATATAGAACACCAAACAGGCAAGACCAGAAAAGAAGCTCTCCACAGCACATCATAGTAAAAACACTAAATGTACAGAACAAGGAGAAAATACTGAAAGCTGCAAAAGAGAAACAACAAGTCACATATAAAGGAAAACCCATTAGGATTACAGCTGACTTTTCAATGCAAACTGAAAGCCAGAAGAGCCTGGACCAAAGTATTCCCAATTTGAAATGACCACAGATTCCAACCCAGATTACTATACCCAGCCAAAATGTCTATCATAGTTGAAGGGGAAAGAAAAATCTTACATGACATAAATAGGCTGAAGGAATTCATGTCCACAAAATCTGCCCTAAAGAGCTGAAGAAAGGAATTACCATACCGAAGGGGTTGAGGAAAGAGATTCAATGAAGGTGTAACTGTGGAAAAGTACAGCTATATCAAGAATGTAAACAGAAATTAAAATGACAGGATTCAATAAACATCTTTCATTAATAACTTTAAATATTAATGGACTGAACTCCCCAGTCAAAAGACACAGACTATGTCAATGGATTAAGAAACAAAACCCATCTTTTTGTT
>NW_008335297.1:4524225-4525534 GCF_000622305.1 Nannospalax galili | reverse complement strand
TAACTTCATAAAAACAATACTACAGGACTTTAAGACCCAGATTAATCCCAACTCAAGTAACAGTGGGGACTTCAGTACCCCACTGGCTCCATTACACAGGTCAACTGGACAAAGAATAAACAGAGAGACATCTGAATTAAATGATACCATATATCAAATGGACCTAACAGACATCTAAGGAGTATTCCACCCAAGCAGCAAATGACATACTTTCTACTCAGCACCCCATGGAACCTTCTCCAAAATCAACCATACACTGGGGCACAAAACAAACCTCAACAAATACAAAAAGACTGAAATAATTCCATGCATTCTATCAGGCCATAATTCAATAAAGTTTGCAGTCAACACCAGAAGAAGCCATAGTCACCACATGAACACATGGAGACTCAACAACACAACACTCCTGAATGATGAATTGGTCAAAAGAGAAATTAAGAGAGAAATAAAAGTATTTCTGGAAATAAATGAAAAGGACAATACAACACAACAAAACCTCTGGGACATTTTAAAAGCAGTCTTAAGAGGGAAGTTTATAGCTCTAAGTGTCTATATTAAAAATCAGAAAGAACACAAATAAATGAGTTAACATTGCAACTCAAAACACTTGAAAAGCAACAACAAATGAAACCCAAACCCTCCAGACAAGAAGAAATAACAAAAATTAGAGTAGAAATTAATGAAAGTGAAACAAAGAAAACAATACAAAGAATCAACAAATCCAAGAGCTGGTCCTTTGAAAATAGAAACAAGATTGACAGACCGCTGACCCAGTTAACCAAAAGAGAGAGCACCTCCAAATCAACAAAATCAGAGATGAAAGGGGAAACATCACAACAGACACCAGAAAGATACAGAACATTATAAGGGAATACTTTAAAAACCTATATTGTCTTGAACAAAAATTCAAGGAAGGTAGCACAAAAGCAAAGCCCCAACTTGCATACTTGTAAGCAAACATGCAGAAACCTAAACACTACTCCACAGTACCCATAGCACATAAGGAAATTGAAACAATAATATAAAACTTCCCAGCTTAAAAAAGCCCAGGACCAGGTGGATTTACATCAGAATTCTACAGACATTTAAAGAAGATCTACATCTAATACTACTTAATTTATTCAAAAAAAATAGAAATGAAGGGAGAACTTGCAAATTCCTTCTATGAAGCCAGCATCACTCTAATACCAAAGCCAGGTAAAGATACAACCAAAAAAGAAAACTATAGACCCATATCCTTAATGAACATAGATGCAAAAATTCTCAACAAGATACTTGCAAACCGCATACAGACACACATTAAAAAAAA
>NW_008335297.1:4521897-4523461 GCF_000622305.1 Nannospalax galili | reverse complement strand
ATTAACCTACAAAAGTCTGTAGCCTTTCTATATACCAATAACAAGCAATCAGAGAAAGAGCACATGGAAAGACTCCTCTTCACAATAGCTGCAAAATAAAATAAAATAAAATAACTCAGAATAAATGTGACCAAAGACATTAAAGAGCTCTACAATGAAAATTTTAAATCTTTAAAGAAAGAGATTGAGGAAGACATAAGAAGATGGCAGGACCTCCCATGCTCATGGATTGGAAGAATTAATATTGTGAAAATGACCATGTTACCAAAAGCCATTTATAGATTCAATGCAATTCTAATAAAAATCCCCATGACATTTTTCACAGAATTGGAAAAAACCATCCTAAGATTCATACGGAAGCACAAAAGACCTCAAATAGCCAAAGCGACCCTGAGCACTAAGAGCAATGCTGGGGGGATTACTATACCAGATATTAAACTGTATTACAGAGCTATAGTCATAAAAACATCATAGTCCTGGCACAAAAATAGACCCATAGATCAATGGAACAAAACTGAAGACCCAAATATGAGTATACACAATTTCTGCCACCTGATAATTGAGGGCATTTGACAAAGGATCCAAGAGCACTCAATGGAGGAAAGACAGCATTTTCAGCAAATGGTCCTGGTAAAACTGGATCTCTACCTGTAGCAGAATTAAAATAGATCTTTTGCCTTGCACAAAAGCAAACTCCAAATGGATCAAAGACCTCAATGTGAAACCTGAAAATCTGAAACTGTTAGAAGAAAACATTGTCAATAAACTACAAGATGTAGCAGTATGAAAGGATTTTCAAAACCTGACATCAATTGCTTAGAAATTAAGGTCAAGACTCAACAAGAAGGACCTCATTAAACTAAAATTATTCTGTACAGCGAAGGAAGCAACCAAGGAAGTGAAGACAAAACCCACAGAGTGGGAGAAAACCTTTGCCAGCAACACATCTGAGAGAGCATTAACATCCAGAATACATAAAATCTCAAAAAACAAAGAATAAAGAAAGCAACTAGTCCAATTAAAAGATGGGCTAAGGAACTGAACAGAGAGTTCTCAAAAGAAGAAGTAAAGATGGCTATGAAGCATCTTAAAAGATGTTCGACATCACTAATAATTATGGAAATGCAAATTAAAACCACTTTAACATGTCATCTTGCCCCAGTCAGACTGGCTAAGATCAAGGGAACAAATGATACCAAATGTTGGAGAGGATGTGGGGAAAGGGGAACACTCATCCACTGCTGGTGGGGCTGCAAACTGGTTCAGCCCCTATGGAAAGCAGTATGGAGAACTCAAAAAACTACAAATGAACCTACCATTTGACCCAGTTATACCACTCCTTGGCATATACCCAAAGAACTCATCCTATTGCAGAGACACATGTACACCCATGTTTGTTGCTTCTCTTTTCACAATAGCTAAGGGATGGAAGAAACCTAAGTGTCCCTCAATTGATGAGTGGATAATGAAAAGGTGGTTCATATATACGATGGAGTTTTACTCAGCAGTAAAGAAAGATGAAATCATGAAATTTGCAGGTAAATGGATGGAACTAGAAACTGTT
>NW_008335297.1:4521333-4521632 GCF_000622305.1 Nannospalax galili | reverse complement strand
GATGGAGGGGTGAGACAATGTGAGAGATAAATAATGCCTAGCTAGTTTTGAAAACCAGAGGGAACCATATTACTCCTACAACCTCCTGTTAAATTATACATAGCAGATCAAGAAATATATGTCTAGGTAAGGTTTATCCTGAGAACAATTGGTCTTTTCCCAAGATTTATCTACATGACACACAGTAATGTAAAGTACCAGACTGGTGGAACTAACCTTCTTGTTTAACAGATGTACTTTGAGGCCTATACTAATTTGGTCAGAGGGACATAAAGGACAGTTTTTGTTCCTTGCCCTCC
>NW_008335297.1:4520063-4521097 GCF_000622305.1 Nannospalax galili | reverse complement strand
AAAGGAGCCAGGGGCTCCTCCCAAGCCCATGTGACCCCTGAGGAACAGATCCTCAAACGATCTTAAAAGTAAAAATAAATTGGTTTATCTGGGTCAACTGTATGGGCTTAAATATCCAAAAGGAAAGTACAACCAAAAATGAAAGGGGTCAATATAATTTCTTAGGAGTCCATATGTATAGCTAAAGGCTACATAACAAGCAACAATGCCAGTTAGGAGATATCTTCTTTAGAGTTGTTGGCCAGGGTGGACAAAGGGAATCCCAGATAGTAACCCAGCTGGGAAAATGAACAGCAGACCCCAATCTTATCTAAAGGAATATTAACAACTGATTGCTGCTAGATGAGGAACAGCTGACCTTCCTAAAATAAAGACCTCTAGATAGGCTGACTAGATTCACCGGATGGACAAATAGTGGGGAACCAACAATAGTGGTGGTGCCAACAACACAGCAGACAGTAGCAGGGATGACAGAGTATAAGGGCTCTAGTGGGGGGAGGGAGACTATGGGAGAGTGCTATCTGGGAAGTGGGTGTATAGATGAATAAGATGGTTTGGGATGTCCTGTGTGATAAACACACACACACACACACACACACACACACACACACATCAACAAATTTTAAAAAATGTATTTGAGGAGGAAGCATAAAAATTTATGACATGTTAAATAGTAGAGGTGATAAACATTACTATTGAAATCTACCCAATGACTTTATAGAATACACAGGCACCACGGATCCAAGTGCAACTGATTATGACTAGTGATAACCAAACACATACAGATTAGAGATACATGCGCCAACATCTCAGCATTAGTAGCAAAAACAATGAGTCTGTAAGAAACAGACAGTATATTTTAGATTGAAATAGAGATCTTTTTTGAGGGTCAAAAACTCATTCAATTTTATGTCTTACAGGGCTTATACTGAATTCAGTAATGTCTAACTGTATTAATTCAACTGTAAGCCTAAATATTACAGCCAATTTTGAAAGAGATGCATCTTAGCTCTGGAAATTGTTATTGAATATGT
>NW_008335297.1:4500692-4519906 GCF_000622305.1 Nannospalax galili | reverse complement strand
ATTGTATAACTGTAATAATTCAACTGTAAACCTAAAAACCATAAGAGATGTATCCTTGCTCTGGAATGTGTTACTAAATATGTCAAAGCTGTAATGAAATGCTTCTTCTAATCATGTGGTTATTAAATTTAAAAAATTATGTAAAAAAATTCTTCAAAGCATAAAATTTTGCTCCTTATTTGTTAGTAGATGTGAAAAACTTTACCATTGAAATCTACCTGATGACTTTATATCCATGTTCAGGTGACAAGGGTCTCGAAAGTAACCGTGACTAGTAATAATCAGATACATAGAGATTAGAGAAGCATGTGCAAACATCTGTTAGTTGCATTAAAAATGAGTTTTTCTGTATGAAACAGTATATTTTAAAATGAAATGGAGATCCTTTTTGAAGGTTAAAACCTCCTGTAATTTTATGTCTTGTATAACTGTATTAATTCAACTGTAAACCTAAAAATTGACGTTCAATTTTGATGGAGATGCATCTTAGCTCTGAAAATTGTTATTGAATATGTCCATGCTGTTGTGATGAAATGCTTCTTCTAATTATGTGGTTATTAAATAAATAATTTAAAAAATATTTTTTTAAAAAGAAAAAAATTAATCCAAAGAAAATTTTAATTTCTTTTCATTAGTTCATGGTGATGTGTTCAGGTGTAATCTTTTTTTTTTTTTTGGTCTTTTAGAGAGAGGGTCTCCCTGTATCCCTGTATTCCCAGCTGTCCTGTAACTCACTATGTAGACCAGGCTGGCCTTGAACTCACAGAGATCTGCCTGCCTCTGCCTCCCAACTGCTGGGACTACAGGCATGTGCCACCATGCCCAGCTTCAGGTGTAGTCTTTTTTATAATTGATGTCTTTTGGAATTGATGATGTCATTTGTGGATTTTGATAAGTTATTAGCTATTATCTTTTAAAATTACAGTTATTTATTAGTTTGTGTGTCTCTGGATATGCCACAGCATCCATGTGGAGGTTAGAGGACAATTTGCAGGAATTGGTTCTCTCCTTCCACCATGTGGGTTCTAGGGGTTGAGCTCAGGTCATCAGGCTTGGCAGCAAGCACCTTTCCCCCCTGGAGCCATCATGCTGGCCTATCTCTTAAGGCATTCTTTCGCCTTATTCTCTGCCCTATCCTTCTGGGACTCCAGGCACACCTGTGCTAGCCAGTGTGTGACTTTCCCTTCCATGCTCATCCATTCTGCTCATTTGTTCATTCATTCTCTCTACTCCCTTCCCCCTCTCTTTTAAAATTCTTGATTCTTTCTGTTTCATTTTGGGTAATAACCAACGTCCTGTTTTTAAAGGTAATGGGCTCATTCTTGTGCTGTGTCCAGACTGCTGTTAAATCCATCTAGCAGGGTTTTTTATGGCATATATTTGTAGTTTTTAATTACAAATATTCTATTTGGTTCTTTTTAAAATTTCCACTTTGAAAAAAAAAAAAACTTTACATCTCTCATCCAACCCCCCTTTTTCCTGTAAACTCTTCAGCATATTCTAAAATCCTGATCTGCTCATTTCAATATCTGGGTTACCCATAGCTCTTGTACTTTCCCATCTCTCATGCTTGTGATTTTGGATTGTATGTCGACAATGATAGAGATTCTAGGCTACATTAGCTTCCTGTAAAGAATGTGGACTTTTGGGGCTGGTGAGATGGCTCAGCAGGTAAGGTGCTTGCCACCAAGGACCTGAGTTTGATCCCCAGGACATGAATGATGGAAGGAGAAAATGAATTCCTGTGAAGTTTCCCTTTGACTGAAGGATCCAGGTCACACTGGCTCCATTTTTTAGCAGCCTCCATCTTGTCAATCTTAAGTCTTTGTTCCTAGAAACTGTAAGTCTCCTTTGCCCCATACTGCAGGCTAAGATTAGGCAAGCCTAAACACACCTTGCTTATCTGAGTCTAACAGAAACCAACTGAAATTCCTGACCATAAAAGGGAATCCAGAGGCAGATAGGGGCACCCTACTGTAAAAGGGAAAATTGAGACATTCCATGCAGCTGACCATGACTATAACCAATGAAATTTCCTCCTGTACAAGTAATTCAGAGTTATCTAATCAATTCAAAGGTCACCCAGTTTGCGTGGGGTTTTTCAAGAGTAGCCAATAAAAACCCCTGCTCATTGTTGTTCAGGGATGGACTCCATTCTTTGGCTCCAAAAGCTGTTCAAGAATTGGAATGCTTTTCAATAAAATTTTCTAAATTTCGAATTTTGGTGGGTGGTCTCCAATCATTCCCGAACCTTGGACCCAGCATTTTGGGGGCTCGTCCGGGATTCAGGAATATTTGATGGACCCCCTTTTCTGGGAAGAGCGCTCCTCTGCTGGCTGGCTTTGGTGAGTTTTCCTCTGGTTTCTGTTTCTGGTGTCCAGACAATCTGGGGCTCATGGGAGACCAGGCGGACGCACTATTGGTCTCAGAGCCAGAGGAGTCCAGGGGATGCCCCAACTCCTCTCTTGGTGGGGGATCCAGGGGATATTCTGGCCTGGCCCCCTTTGGAAAAGGAGCAGTCTTTTCAACTGACTCCGTGCACTGTGAGATCTTTCTGCCAGCTCGCAGAGAGCTTCCTTCTTCGGTTCTCTCTGCTTCCTTCTTGTAGTTTCTTTTTCATTACCATGTGATTCTCTTGTTCCTGTTTGCCTTAAAACCTTCTCTCCTCCTATTCTTCCTTGAGATCTTTCCCAAGATGGGTCAACAGGTTTCCTCTATGCCTCTTGACCTAGTCCTTGACCATTTCTCAGATTTCCGGATGGTGGCTTCCAAGATGTTTGGACTACGTGTCAAGCCCAGCTGACTGAGGACCTTCTGTTCCATTGAGTGGCCCTCCTTTAAAGTTTGCTGGCCCTCGGAGGGCTCTTTTGACTTAACTTTCATTTATAGGGTGCATGAGGTTGTCTATGGCTCCCCAGGACACCCGGACCAGATCCCCTATATCTTAGGCTGGCGCTATCTGGTCACAGACCCTCCTGAATGGCTGAAACCTCATCTTCCTCCCCTGTTGGGTTCTCCTCAGGCCAGCTGTGAAGACCCTAACCTGGATCGGATCCTCTGCTGATTGGAGGGGGTAAGAGACGCAGAGTCACAACACAAAGACCCTGGGAGTCAGGTAGAAGCAAGCACTAGGTGAGGTGCTGCAGGCTCATTTAATGCAGGAGGGGGCATGCCTTAAATCTCCCTTTTCTCCACCCCCAAGTCCTTTTAGTCAGCATATCGTTTTCTGATTGGTCCGCGCCATGCATTCTGTCAGCAGTCACTGGGCTCGTGAGCAGGGTATGGAGGCGTGGGCTCCTTTTGGTGGGCTATTTGTGGACTAAGACCCTTTGATAGAGAAGGAACCCAAAGGGCCCTCAAAACCCCTGGTCCTTCCCCCATCGGCCCTGGAGGAAGAGCTCCTTTTTCCACCTCCCTATGCTCTGGCCTCACCCTAGGGGGGCCAACATCCAGAGGGCTCTCCACCTACTGAAGCCAGACCATGAGCCCAGCAACCCCCCTGCCAGAGGAAGAATCAGAGGACCTTCACTCTCCTTCCTCGGCCTCGGACCTCACCTCTCCTGGCCCGAGCCCACTGCACACTCGATCTCTGGGAGGGGAAAGAAGTGTTCGAGCTTTGCCACTGAGGGAAGTTGGCCCCCCTGATGTGGATGGGGTAACCCCCCCCAGCTTCCCTTTTTCTACGAGTGACCTCTATAACTGGAAGTTGCAAACTCCCTCCTTCATGGAGAAACCACAGGCTCTAATCAACCTTCTGGACACTGTCCTTTTCACCCATCAACCTACTTGGGATGATTGTCAGCAGCTGTTGGAGGTCCTTTTTACCACTGAGGAGAGAGACCAGATCTGACGGGAATGCCGTCGGCTGGTCCTGGGTGATGATGGGTGACCCACTGACAATGAGGACCAGATAGCTGCTTCCTTTCCCCTTACCCGGCCTACGAGAGGATGGGACTACAACACAGCTGAAGGTAGGGAGCACCTGAAGGTCTATCGCCAGGTTCTAATGGAGGATCTCCGGGCCACCACGAGGCGCCCCACAAATTTATCTAAGGTCGTGTAATACAGGAATAAACAGAAACACTAGGAGCTTACCTAGAAAGTCTCCTAGAGGCCTATAGGACCTACATCCCCTTGGACCCAGAAGCACCAGCAAACCAAATGACAATTAATATGGCCTTTTTAAACCAGGCAGCCCCTGACATTAAAAAAAAAAAAATCTCCAATGCCTTGAAGTATTTGAAGGTAAAAATCTAACGGAATTGGTAGCAGTGGCTAATAAAGTGTATAACAATAGAGAGACCCTGGAAGAACAACAAATGAAGGGGCTCACCAAAATTCTCCTTACTGAAAGGGAAAAGCCTCCACACCCACACTTCCCCCCACACTGGGGAAATAGGGAAAGAGCTCCTCTTAAAAAGGATCAATGTGCTTATTGCAGGGAGTCAGAGCATTGGAATGGTGAATGCCCCCTCAAGAAGCAGGGAAAAAGTCCCAAGGTCCTGGAGCTAACTGAGATAGAGGACTGAGGGGGACGGGGCTCGAGGACCTTCCACCACGAGCCCTGGGTACAGGTGGAGGGATGACCAGTTGATTTCCTGGCTGATACAGGGGCACAATATTCAGTTCTAAGGAAGCCTATGGAGAAGCTGACCAACAAATTCACCTGGGTCCAGGGGGCTACTGGGATAGCTCAATACCCCTGGACCACAAAATGAACAGTAGACTTGGGGAACAAGAAGATCATTCACTTCTTTATGGTAGTCCCTGAGTGCCCCTACCTTATGCTAGACCAAGACCTCCTAAGATGAAGGCCCAGATTCATTTCATGGGGGATGAGATAACAGTTACCCCACAACCAGAAGCTTATATTCTGTGCTTAAACTTAGAAGAAGAATATAGACTCTATTCCTCCCCACCGGTTTCTGAGCCACCTCCTCTCCTAATTAGCCTCCAAAAGATGATACCTGGGGTATGGGTGGAAATCAACCCACCTGGGATGGCAAAACAGAGACATCCCATGGTTGTGTCCCTGAAGGTTGAAGCACAGCCAGCCAGGATAAAGCAGTATCCTATGACCCCGGAGGCAAAAATGGGGATAACAAAGCACATTAACGGGCTCCTAGAGCAAGGAATTCTGATACCCTGCCAGTTCCCATGGAATGCCCCTCTATTGCCAGTCAAAAAGCCAGGGACCAATGACTATTGACCAGTCCAGGACTTAAGGGAAATCATCTGGAGGGCAGAGGACATCCACCCTATGATGCCCAACCCTTACACCCTCTTGAGTTCGTTAAGGCCAGACCCTAAGATGTATACAGTATCAGACTTGAAAGATGCTTTTTTCAGCCTGATGCTTGCAACCAGCAGCTAACCACTCTTTGCCTTCGAATGGTATGACCCAACCAAGGACCTGTTGCAGACACTAGACCAGCTTCAATACAAGGTATCTGCTGAAAAGGCCCAATTGTGTATGAAGCAGGTAACATGCCTGGGATATGTCTTAAAGGATGGCCAACACTGGCTCTCCCAGGCCAGAAAACAGACCATCTTGGGCATCCCCACCCCAAAGACCCGGAGACATCTTCAGGAATTCTTGAGGTCGACTGGTTTTTGTAGACTTTGGATTCCTGGGTTCGCAGAAATAGCCAGACCCTTATATGAGGCCACTAGAGGGCAGGAGAACTCCTTCCAATGGATTAAGCAACAGGACATAGCCTTCCAAACCATCAAAGAGGCTCTCCTGAAGGCCCCAGCTTTGGCCCTCCCTGATATTAACAAGCTCTACCAACTGTTCATTGATGAGAGGCTGGGAACTGCAAAGGGGGTCCTGACCCAACAGTTGTGGCCCTGGAAACGGCCAGTGGCCTGTCCAAAAGACTAGACTCGGTGGTGGCCGGATTGCCCAACTGCTGCCACAGCACTGATGGTTAAGGATGCCGACAAACTGAGTTTGGGGCAGCCCTTGACCATTACTACTCCTCATTCTATCAAGGGAGACCTCAAGAACCCACCAGACCAGTGGATGACTAATGCCAGACTGACTCATTACCAGGCCTTGCTCCTCAACCTGCCACACATAAGGTTCCTACCCAGCATGTTGCTCAACCCAGCTACCCTACTGCCAGAACCAGACACAGAGGTGATGCATGATTGCATTGAAATCCTGCATTAAATTCATGGAATCAGACCAGACTTGACTGATTTGCCATGGAAGGACCCAGATGACACCTTCTACACCAATGGCAGTAGCTTCATCTGGGAAGGAACCAGGTATGTGGGGGCAGCAGTAGTCACCCTGACTGAGATCATATGGGCTACTGCCCTACAGCCTGGGACTTCGGCCTAGAAGGCCGAACTGATTGCCTTAACCAAGGCCTTACAATTGGGAAAGGACAAAACTGTTAACATCTATATGGATAGCTGCTATGCCTTTACCACAGCTCATGTCCATGGGGCCATTTATAAAGAGAGGGGCCTACTTACAGCAGAGGGAAACACATTAAAAATAAACAAGAAATCCTGTCCCTGCTCTCCGCCCTCTGGTTGCCTCGAAAGCTTGCTATCATCCACTATCCTGGACACCAGAAGGGGTACTCTCCCAAGGCTCAAGGAAATAGGAGGGCAGACCAGGCAGCCAAGGGGGCAGCCTTACAAACTGTAAGCTTGATTATAGCTCTGCCACCTCCCATGTTGCCGGACCAACCAACTTATTCAAAGGAAGATGATGACAATTTCACCTCCTTGCTTCATACAAGGACCAAAGAAGGATGGTGATACACTTCAGACGGCCAAATAATCCTATCCCAGGAATTGGCCATGACCCTGATTCAAGGACTCCATTACAGGACCCATCTGGGACAGAGGAAACTAAAGGAACTTTTAACCCCATACAAGATTTTTAGCTTACAACCCTTGATAGAAGGTTGCTTGGCTAAGTGCATTTCCTGCCAGGCCACCAATCCCCGAAAGGCAAATGGCCCCTGGGGGAGGGGGAAGAGAGAGGAACTCTGCCTGGAGCCCATTGGGAGGTGGATTTCACTGAGGTAAAACCAGGCAGGTATGGTTATCGCTATCTCTTAGTATTTGTAGATACTTTCTCAGGTTGGGTAGAAGCTTTCCCCACAAAAGGGGAAACAGCACCAACAGTGATCAAAAAGATTTTAGACGAACTAATCCCAAGGTATGGCCTACCCTCGGTCATAGGATCAGACAGTGGACCCGCATTTGTCTCTAAGGTAACACAGGGACTGTTAAAAGCATTGGGGACAGCTGGGCGTGTTGATGCATGCCTTTAATCCCAGCACTTGGGAGGCAGAGGCAGGAGGATCTCTGTGAGTTCAAGGCCAGCCTGGTCTACATAGTGAGTTCCAGGCCAGCTGGGACTACAGGGAGACCCTGTCTCAAAAAGGCCAAAAAAAAAAGCATTGGGGACAAATTGGAAACTGCATTGTGCTTATCAGCCCCAGAGTTCAGGTCAGGTAGAAAGAATGAATCGGACCCTTAAGGAGACCCTAACTAAATTAACCTTGGAAACTGGCAAAGACTGGGTGGGCCTCCTTCCTTTTGCCTTATACCGAGTCAGGAATACCCCTTACACGTATGGTTTAACCCCTTATGAAATCATGTATGGAAGACCCTTCCCATTGCTCCCTAAGCTACTTTCTGATGTCATAAATAAGATGTCTGAATTTCAATTTCTTAAGTCCATCCAGGCACTGCAGACAGCCCAGGATAATATCTTCCCCTTGTTGAGACATGTATATGAGCTACCCCTGATCCAGCCCCACAAGTTTAAGCCCGGGGACCTTGTCTGGGTCAAACGACATCACAAGGAGACCCTTGGCCTCCAGTGGAAAAGACCCCATACCATGATCCTGACTACACTGACAGCAGTGAAAGTAGACGGTATCAAGACCTGGGTTCATCATAGTCATCTAAAACCAGTGCCAGATGGATGCTACAGTCCTGACAAGAGATGGAAAATCACCCTACTGGACAATCCACTCAAAATAAGACTTACTGCTGTACATGGAAATTAGTTCTCGTTGTCTCCCTGTTCTCCCCTCCTTCAGTCATTCACAGTTGGTCCCCCCACCAACTGAAAAACCTGACGTGGATCCTCAGCAGTACTGCTACCCAGAAGACAGTGGCCTCTAAATCTAGCCTGGCACCGATCGGGACCTGGTATCTGGATCTTCACTTTGACCTATGTGATCTCCTTGGACAGGACTGGGATATGGCCACATATGGATGTGATTGCCCCACGCCCCACAGCACTCTCCATAACGAGCATTCCTAAGTATGCCCGGGAAACAATGCTAAGGACAGGACTGGGATATGGCCACATATGGATGTGATTGCCCCATGCCCCACAGCGCTCTCCATAACGAGCATTCCTAAGTATGCCCGGGAAACAATGCTAAGCAGTTTTTGGGAAAAATCAAGCAGGGGGAAGCAGGAAAAGCAGGGGTTGTAAACCTGGCTCCGTTCCATCTGCCAGCCAGGATCTGGGTCAGGAAGTGCTTACTTTTTTGTCATCTTAAGATAAGGAAAAAGCTGCTATGCTAAACAGCTCCTAAAATTTCTGGTTAACAGGCAGGATCTGCTTATCTTGTCTTTGGAGATCCGAGGAAAGGCAGGGCTGCCTTGTAGAAGAATCTGCTTCCCTTGACTTCAAAGGCCAAGGTGATTATCAGCTCAGTTCCCTTTTTCAGGCTTGAAAAATCCAAAGTCCATGGGTCCCTGTTGGGGGGGGGGAGCTGCTGCTGTTTGAAACCCTAATAGAACCCACCAGTTAAAGATGACCTAATCCAAGTAAGTAGGGCCCCAGGGTCTGATTCCCCCAGACTCATAAGCCCCCCAGGGCTATCCCAAGTCCTGGAAATCAGATTTGCTGATACCAGCCATTTGATGAAGGAACCATGCTTAAATTCTAGATGCAATCCTATTAATTGTAAAATCTACTCCCCTGGGGAGAGAGGTCATTCGACAGAGACTATGGTTAAATGGGATGACATGGGGAATGAGATTACACGTCATACAACAGGATCCTGGAACCCTGTTTTCCATCTGACTACATGTCGGACCTGACACAGGGACCCCAATTGGCCCCTCGTCCCCTAAAGAATCTTTAAACACCCTACCACAGGCCCCTAGGGATACTCCTACTACCCAGGCTCCTTCTTCCAGAGCTCCTACTACCCCCCCCCCAATTAAGTGACAGGGACCCCTGACCATTCTAGATGCTGTTTTTACCATTTTATATCTCACTGACTAAACTAACCCTGAGTTGCTGGTTCTGCCTAGACCCCAGGTCCCCTTACTATGATGGTATAGCTGTTCTGAGCACTTACTCCTTCACCCCCGATGTGAGTCATTGTAGGACAGGCCCTCCTACGGGAAGAAAGGGCCTTGCCCTCACCCTAGTCTATGGGCAAGGCTTATGTGTTACTTCTAAAGGGGGAAAGATCCCCCCTCCCACCAACATCTCTGTAGCTCTAATTCTAGCCTCATTCTAAATAGTTCCCACCCATACATTGTTCCCCCCACTAACACCTGATGGGCTTGTACTGAAGGGATCGACACCTGTCTTCACTCCTTGGTACTTGATCAAACAGGGGACTTCTGTTTGCTAGTACAACTAGTCCCCCCACCTTTTTTACAGGTCAGATCTAGAATTGGAGGCTCAGGTCACCGGATGGGTCCAGCCACACAGAGAAATAGCCACGGGAGTTATAGTTCTCTCCACCCTTTTAGGAGTAGGAGTCTCTGCAGCAGTAGGCACTGGAGCCTTGGCTCTGATTTTACAGGACTGTAATTATCAAGCCCCCCGAACGGCAATAGATACAGACCTCTGCAGCTTGGAAAGCTCAATTAAACATTTAGAGGAGTCTGTATCCTCATTAGCTGAAGTTGCCCTACAGGAGGGGCCTATATCCCCTCCTACTAGAAAAAGGGGGGTTATGTGCTGCTTTGGGTGAACAATGTTGCTTTTATGTTAACCACTTGGGTGTAATCAGACAACCTCTAGCTGAGGTCCACAGACGCCTAAAAGAACGGGAGGATGCTAGGCTCCAGCAACAAAACTGGTATGAATCCTTATTCACATGGTCCCCATGGTTAACTACACTTATTACAGCACTGGTGGAGACCCTGATAATGTCCTTGATTGCCCTGACATGTGGGCCATGTCTGATAAAGGCCCTCCTCAGGTTCATATGGACCCGGCTGCAGACCATCCAACTGATGGTCCTCTGTACTCAGTACAGCCCAGTGGCCAAGGAAGGCCCTTTACCCCAGACAACTGCTTGCTAACTGCAAAACATCTAGTGCCTATATAATCACTTGCTTGCTATGGTTTAAAGATTTAACCCATGTTACAACTCAAGGGGGAAATGAAGGATCCAGGTCACACTGGCTCCATTTTTTAGCAGCCTCCATCTTGTCAGTCTTAAGTCTTTGTTCCTAGAAACTGTAAGTTTCCTTTGCCCCATACTGCAGGCTAAGATTAGGCAAGCCCGGATATGCCTTGCTTATCTGAGTCTAACAGAAACCAACCAAAATAAATAAATAAAATATATAAATGTAATTTTAAAAAGAATACTGACATTTCTTCTTTACTGTCAATGATATTACTGACTGTTATGGTTTGGATTTTAGATATCCCTGAAAGGATCATTGGTTGGAGCCCTGGTCCCTGAGTTGATGGTACTAAGATAGGTGGTGGCCCAGTGAGAGGAAGTTAAATTACTGAGAGCATGCCCTTGTTGGACAGGACTGTCCTCTGAGCCTGACAGGTGTCATTTTCAGAAGCTCAGCTGTGCCTGCTTGCAAAGGGTCATCACAGCCAGGCTTGTTGACCTTGACATTCCCTCATAGGAAGGGCAGGAGGGGCATGGGACTCCCACCTGAACATCCAGCCATTCCTCCCAACCAGGTGTATTCAATCCTGCTCAACTGCATGTGGCTGGGGAGGGGTAGGGCATACAGGCTGGGAAGAACTAGGGAAGAGGCTCTACCTGTGTAGCTACGAGGGAGTCATCATCCATGCTGGGTACAGACCTTCCAGTGTGGTGATTTAAGGTCTCCTGCTCCTACCCATAACCCCTCATCTCTTTGTAAGTAAGCCTGATAAACTCCCCAGGGTGAACTTGGGTGTTATCATACCTTGGTTTGTTATTGAGACCTTGGGAGGAAGGGGATAGGCAGTGTTTACATCTCCCCCAGGGAAGGAATTTTATTATCCCATAGGATATTAGTCTGAGAGGAGGTTTTATCTGGGCTATAGGAAGAAATGAGGCAGGTGCTAAAGCTCTGCTGCCTGAGGGTAGAGCAGCGATTGTATGGCTTTCTGAAGTCATGTGGCATGTGGGGGGGTGCCTTTTGGAGGGGGTTGTGGCAGTGGCACAGGCAGTGCAGTGGGTAGTGAGATGTGTAACTAAGGTGAGGCCACCTAGGCGGAGGATGTCGGTGGGGGAATCCCAGGATGATGGTGGGATAATGGCAGGAGTGATGATGGGTAATGTCCACCACGGGAATATGGAGATGCTTTGGGAATAGGGCATCAGGGCAGCTGCAGGGGCAGCCTGGCTACAGCTATGTGTCCTAAGAGATCTGTTCCAAGCCAAGGGGGCAACACGGAGGGAGACTGAAGATATAAGGGAATTGCACTGAGGAAAGAGACTTGATGCTGATATTAGCCTCCAATCTAGCAGATAAATTGGCTAAAAGGGGGGAAATGGAAGTGTTAGCTTGCAGCTTCTCAAAACTGGAAGGTTGAAGGGTGAAATCAGATGTGTACTGATGAGCCCTTCCTGAAACCCCAAAACCTGGAACCCATAGGAGAAGTCAAATAACAAAGAGGAAGAGCAAAATAGAGGTGACAGAAGACACCCCTTGGGTTTGAGCTTTGATACAAAGAAAAAAAAATCCATGATGCAGCATGCAGGCAGGGGTCTTAACAATGTCCAGTGTGAGAGACCATGGTGACTGGAATATTTGGCACCAGAATCGCTGGAATTAGGGGTAAGCTTTAAGTAATGAGAGATCTCACACCTGGTTTGTTAATGTGGGATGTGGGGACAGAGGGGATAAATTTGAGTGTTGAGCAATATAACCACTCATCCTTGAGACAAGCCACATAAACGAGGCAGGACAAAGGAAACCAGTCCCTGATGGAACTGTTCATATAAGGCAGTAGAGATACTTGACCATCACCAGTGGAGGTCCCCATGCATATCAGGACTGGAGGACCATAGAGGAGGGGCAGGCACTACTGAGGGAACTAGGTATGAGGAAAACAATGTATAATGCCCAGTTCACTAGGCCGGATAGGACTGTGTTGACCAGAAACTTAAAGAACATGGTTCAGCGTATTGGTATGGAGCTTTTGTGGTTTTGCTGAGTCCCTTGGTGGGGCAAGGTCTTTATGAAGTAGGAAAGGCTTTGTCAGATCTAAGTGACTTAGACCAGCATGTAAAGTATGTCCGTAAATTGGTAGAGCAACCTAGAGGAGATAGGAAAAAACAAAGTAGAGAAAACGTCTGTCTGGGCTACTCGAAGGCGAATGTGGCCAGATTTGCGTTGAGCCTGAGTTCCTGAAGAAAAAATTGACAAAGCTTCTGGAAGGCTTTAAAGCCTGAGAACAAGTTCATTTGCATTTTGTAGTAGGAGGAGTACCACCGAGACTCCCCAACAACCATGTTCTTGAAACAGAGGAATGATGGTAAGCCTGGAGGGTTCAGTACCTTGCTGGAGTTGGAGAACAGTCAGATATGTATGTCACTCCACCCCCTCCAAGGCTCAGGGCCTCTTGCAGAGGAGGGTGGAGGAAAGAATCTAAGAACAGAGGAAGGGGTGGAGTGTTGGACAGGACTGTCCTCCAAGCCAGGCAGATGCCTTCTTCAGAAGCTCAGATGTGTCTGCTTACAAAGATATCATAGCTGGCCTTGACCGTTGACCCTCCCTCATGGAAGGAAGGGCAGGAGGGTCATAGGGCCCTCACCTGAGCAGCCAGCCACTCCTTCCAACCTGGTGTAAGCAATCCTGCCCAACTGCACGTGGCTGGGGAGGGGCTAGAGCATTGTAGGCTGGGGAGAACTAGGGGAGGGGCTCCATTGTAAGCTAGGGAGAACTGGGGGGGGCACGTGTCATCATTCACATTGGATGCAGATTGCTTTAGCGTCAACCATGTGACCCCTCACCTGTCTCTGTGAGTAAGCCTAATTCAACTCACAGGTTCCCCAGACTGAACTTTGGTGGAATGGTAGGTACCCTGGTTTGTCATTGGGAATTTAGGAGGAGGGGGTAAGTAGTGTTTACATCTCCCCTGAGGAAGGAATTTTAGCAACAGTCTTGACCCCACCCCTTCCCAGCCTCGGGAGGTGAGTTGCTTTGCAGCACACCGCACTGTGATGGTTGCCTAACTCCCTGAGGAAGGAATTTTAGCAACAGTCTTGACCCCACCCCTTCCCAGCCTCCGGGAGGTGAGTTGCTTTGCAGCACACCGCACTGTGATGGTTGCCTAACCGTAGCCAAAAGCAACAGAACCAAGTGACTGTAGTTTGAAACTGTGAGCCAGAATAATCTTTTTTCCTTATAGGTTGATTATCTCAGGTATTTTGTTAGTGATGAAAGCTGACTTCCATACTAACGGCTCACCTCATACCAAGGCCTGGTTTTCAGCTTTGTTAGGGTGGACATATTTCAGCTTTCCCTGCTTTGTTCTGTGATATACATTATCATACACCATCACTGCTGGGTTATATTCTGTGCTCTAAAGGCTTAGCCTTTTTGTAACTTCAACTGGATGTCCAAGACATTCATCAAGGTCTCTTAGTTGATGCTTGAAGTGTGTTGCTTGTTAACTTTTTGCTCCGTGTCCAAGCCCTGAACATCTCAGTTCCCCCCATGCCTGAGGACAGCATTTGATCACAGGGTTTGGTCAAGGATCTGAGGTGAATCTCTGAGAAAATACCTGCAGGTTTCTTCAGTTTTCTTCTCCTTTCTGTCCAGTAAACTCCAGGCACTTGATCAAGCCTCCCCAGCATCCATCTGATGCTCTTCAGTGTGGTCTGTCTTTCTCTGCTGAACATTTTGGAAGGTGCTGCCTTGCAGACAGCCATGGTGCCTGTGGACTTGAGCTCAGGCACTTCCCCTTTCCAGGATTGCAGCTCTGTGCTAGACTCTCCAATTCATACTCGGGCTATATGCATTTCATTCAGAGTGGGACATAAGGAAGGAGGAATTGTGAACAGCTATGCAGGGCTTGCCAAGATTTCATTAGGTCATATACCACTTCTTTTGATGGCCTTATGTAGCCTAGGCTGCCTCAAACCCTCTTTATAGCCAAAGATAAACTTTAACTCCTGATCTTCCTTCCTCTACCCCTTATGTGCTGGGATGACAGGTATGAGCCTGTCGATTTCACTTAATATAACTTCTGTTGTTTTGAGACAGACTCTTGCTTTGTGGCCCAGTTTGGCCTCAAATTTAAAGCAATCCTCTTGTGTCAGCCTCTTGAGTGTTTAAACTAAAAGCATATACCACACCAGCCAACAGAATATTTTAATTCAAAACTCTATGTAAGAGTGTGGGTGTGGGGCTGGAGAGATGGCTCATTGGTTAAGAACACTGGTTGTTCTTGCAGAAGACCCAGGTTCAAATCCCAGCACCCACATGACAGCTAACAACTGTCCATAACTCCAGTTCCAGGGGATCCAATAGCCTCTTCTGACCTCTAAGGGCATTGCATGACACAGGTGCACTTACCTACACACAGGCAATACATGCATACACATAAAATAAAATAAAATAAAATATTTTTTTAAAAATGTGGGCCTATGTGCATGTGCCCACAGAGACCAGAGAGGATATCAGATTTCCTGGAGCTGAAGGTGGTTGGGGCTGCTGGGTCCTCTGGAAGGGCAGCACTCACTCTTAACTGCTGAGCCCTCTCTCCAGCCCAGAATATTTAAATTGCAATTTTTGAGACAGGGTCTCCCCATAGCCCCAGCTGTCCTGGAACTCACTATGTAGACGAGGCTGGCCTTGAACTCACAGAGATTCGACTGCCTCTGCCTCCCAAGTGCTGGGATTAAAGGTGGGCGCCATCATGCCCGGCAATATATGTGTTCTTTTTTTTTTTTTTCTTTTTGAAGCAGGGTCTCCCTGTAGCCTGCAACTCACTATGTAGACCAGGCTGGCCTTGAACTCACAGAGATCTGCCTGCCTCTGCCTCCCAAGTGCTGGGACTACAGGTGTGCACCACCACGCCCTACTCATATATATATTCTTAAATTGGCTTCTGAGTCATGCTTAAAATTACTTTCCTCCCAAGAGACAGTTAAAAAGTTTCTTTAGATTTTTTGGTAGCATTTTACAGTTTCATTATTTATGTTTAAATCTTTGGCTCATCCAGAATTCATCTTTTAAAATTATTGTGTGTATGTATGTGTATGTGTATATAGTGTGGGTATGTGTGCATACATACCGTGATGTGTGTGTGTAGAGGTCAGAGGACAACTTTGTGGTGTCAGTTCTTATTCTACCTTTATGTGGATTCTGGGGATTAAACTCAGGTCGTTGGGCCTGCCCAGCAAGTACCTTTCCCCACTGAACTATCTTGCCATCCCCAGAGTTATTTTGATGGAAGGGATACAGTGGGATATTTGACCTCCCAGCCGCCAGATGCTAGGAACTGGAGCTTGCCTTGAATGTATCTTATGTATTTCTATACTCTCTCTCCTGTGTTTTTTTTGTTTGCTTTTGGGTTTGTTTTGGTTTGAGACAGGGTCTCCCTGTAGCCCTAGTTGGCCTGAAACTCACTATGTAGACCAGGCTGGTGCTGGGACTAAGGCATGCACTACAACACCCAGCTCTCCCATGCCATTGATTGTATTCTGCACTGGATATACACATACATTTGGTACAAGATTGTTTCAATTATGGCAATGGACAGATAGCTCAGCAGTTAAGAGCATTGGCTTCTTTTGCAGAGGACCTAGGTTTGATTCCCAGCATCTACATGGTAGCTAACAACCATCCATAACTCTAATTCCAGGGGCTCCAACTCCCTCTTCTGGCCTCCATGGGCATTGTATGACATGGGTGCAGTTACATACATGCAGGCAATATACTTGTACGCATAAAATAAATTTTAAAAAGATTGTTTCAATAATTAGGACATCATAGCCTGATTTAGTATTTGTGGTTAATATAGTCAACTTGATGGGGTTTAGAATCATCATGAAAACAAGCCTGTGAGGGATTATCAATTAGGTTAATTGAGGTAGGAAGACCCACAATGAATGTGGGAAGCACCATGCCATGGCCTGGGTCCCTGGCTGAATAAAAAGTATGAAACCAGTCGAGCAGCAGCTTTCATCTCTCTGCTTCTTGACTGTGGAAACAACGTGACCAGCTGCCTTGCACATCTGCAGCCACGCCTTCCCCACCATGATGGACTGTGTCCTCAGACTGTGAGCCAAAATGAACCCTCCTGTAAGTTGCTTTTGTCATAGGGTTAGTTCTACGTAATTATTTTCAGGAATTTCCTGTTTGTTGTGCTTTTTCCAAAAGTGGACTTTAGTGAAAACATTATGCATACATATCTGTGTCACGAGCCACGACTCTGTCCAGCAGAGCCGAGGAAAGACGACACAGACACCAAGGTGAGGTTCAAGCTTCTTTTTCTCTTCCTTTATTCTCTCTTATTCTCTCTCATATTCTCTCTCTTCATTATCTCACCCACTACTCACACCTTTGTTGTTCTCCTCTCTCTTTATTCTTTCACCCACTATTATTATTCCCTTATAACACACTTCAGCTCTTTATATAGTGTTTCCAACAGCCCTCCCCCCAGCCAGGACCAATCAGGACACACACACGTGCAGCGGGCAGGCAGAATGCAGCTCGTTGGCCACGTAGCAAGATCATCAGGCAGGCAGCACCTGTTCGGGCTCACCATGCTTCAGGGAGTTGGAGTAAACAAGCGAGGATCACGAGCCTTGGCAATCAGCCAAGAGCTGGAGTAAACAAGCACAAGGCTTGGCAGCCAGCCAAGACACCATCTTTGGCTGACTCGGCCGTGCTCTCTTCCCACAACCACGGAGCATTCTGATGTCACTATGGAACATTTTGAAGTCATATTCAAACATCGTGATGGCATATTGGAACAATATAATGTCACAAGGGGCGATAGTGTTGGCACACTGGAGCCATGTGATGTCACACTGGAGGATTGTTTTGTAACAACGGAACATTTTGAATTCATATTGTAACACTGTGATGTCACATTGGAGAAATATAAGGCCCATGGGGCAATGTTATTAGCACATTGGAGCATTGTGGTTTCTCAATGGAACTTTATGATGTCATATTGTAACATTGTCATGACAACGTGTAGCAATATACTGCACATGGGGCGATAGTGAGGGACATTGGAGCATTGTGCTGTCACAATGGAGTATTGTGATGTCAAAATGGAATATCGAGAATTAATATTGTAACATTGTGATGGGACATTGGAACACTATAGTGGGACATGAGATGACAGTGTTGGAACATTGGAGTATTGTGATGTCATATTGCAGCATTGTAATTTCACATTGGAGGATTGTGAAGTCATATTGTAACATAGTGAAGACACCAAGGAGCATTGTGATGTAACAATGGAACACTGGGAAGTCATATTGTAACATTTTGATGGAACATTGGAGCAAAATAATGGCACTTTGGGCCATAATGTTGGCACATTGGATGATTGTGATGTCACATTAGAACATTGTGATGTCACAATGGAACATTAATAAGACATATTGTAAAATTTTGATGGCATATACAGCAATATAATGGCATATGGGGCAAGAATGTTGGCATATTGGAGCATTGTGATGTCAGATTTTAACAGTGTGATGGCACCTTGGAGCATTGTGATGTCACATTTGAGGATTGTGAGGAGACATTGAGCACTGTGGAAGGCTTATTGTACCATTGTGATGATTTATTTGAGAAATATATTGGCATTTGGTCTGATGGCATCTCTACAGGGTTTATTAGCCTGCTCATATGCCAACTGCTTGATCAATGGCATAGCTGAATCCACATTCGGAAACACCCTTCCTGCAGTTTCCATCATACGAGCTAGAAAATCAGCAAAGGGTTCACTCGGCCCCTGAAGGACCTTTGAAAGACTATCATTAAGGTTACCTGAGCCTGTCAGCATCTTCCACGCCTTAAGGGCTGCATCATTAATCTGAGAATATACTTGCTCTGGATATCCAATCTGATTATTAATAAAGACCCCTTGCCCCATAAGCATATCCACGTTCCATGCAGGCTGGCCATTGGCTGCATTAGCAGCTGCTAGTTCTACACAATATTCCAAGTAAGCAGATTTCCAATTCAAATAATCGCCCCCTGAAAGAACAGCCCTACAAAGATTTTGCCAATCAAAAGGAGTCATAGCACGTCTAGTAAGGCTTTCAACCTGAGTTATGGTATAAGCTGCTTGTATCCCATAAGTAGCCACAGATTCTTTCAATCTCTGAATTACTTTCCAGTCCAGGGGCTCGTGATATCTTTGATTGTTCTGATCATCAAACACTGGGAAAGCTCCATAACTAGGCATGAGATGGCGCCATATGCCCGCACTAAGCATGCAACAGCTCCTTTCTACGGAGGGCATGGCTTCCAGACAGTCTCTGTCCCACGGAGGAGCACTAGGCTCAACCTTTTTCTTTTTCTTTTTATTTTTATTATCAGTAATTCTCAGAATAATGCTGTCTAAATCCTCAGAATCATATTCTTCCTCCTCTACTTCTGAAGAAGCATAACATGCACTGAGTTGAGACGCTTCCTCTTTTGCTTCTTCTAAAGCCTGAGCTCCTTGAGCTATATCTGTCTCATACTTCCCTGTTTTATCTGCTAAACAGGTCCGCACCAAGGTCCAAATAGCTAGAGTACCTCTAGGGAGGGGTTTTTTCGCATCTTTATCTGATAACTCTTTTCCTAATCGCTCCCAAGAGGCAGCAGCTACAGACCCCTCCTCAAGAAACCACGGGGCCTCTGCTGCGACGGTATCCAAGAACTTTTCCACCGTCTCAGCCTTTAACTTAATCCTGCCATGCTTTAAAAGCTGCACTAGCGCAATGTGCACTTTCGCTTTCGATCCGCCAGCACCCATTTTCTCTAAGTTGCTTCTCCGTCCCTTT
>NW_008335297.1:4447866-4500462 GCF_000622305.1 Nannospalax galili | reverse complement strand
CCCCCGTCTTTTTTTTTTTTTTTTTCCTAGGAATTTTTTGCTAGCACTTATTATTTCATTTTTACTTACAACTCCGGAGCATCAGGGTTCCCCGTACGGGCCACCACTTGTCGCGAGCATCAGGGTCCCCGTATGGGCCACCACTTGTCACGAGCATCAGGGTCCCCATACGGGCCACCACTTGTCGCGAGCATCAGGGTCCCCGTACAGGCCACCACTTGTCGCGAGCCAGGACTCTGTCCAGTAGAGTCCAGGAAAGAAGACACAGACACCAAGGTGAGGTTCAGGCTTTCTCTTCTCACTCTCACTCTCTCCTTCTCCCTTATTACACACTTCACACACTTCAGCTCTTCATATATCGTTTCCAACAGCCCTCTCCCCAGCCAGGACCAATCAGGACACACCACACGTGCAGCAGGCAGGCAGAGTGCAGCTCATTGGCCATGTAGCAAGATCATCAGGCAGGCAGCACCTGTTCGGGCTCACCATGCTTCAGGGAGTTGGAGTAAACAAGCAAGGATCACGAGCCTTGGCAATCAGCCAAGAGTTGAAGTAAACAGCACGAGGCTTGGCAGCCAGCCAGGGCGCCATCTTTGGCTGGCTCGGCCGTGCTCGTTTCCCACATATCTGTAGAAGAGATATTTATTAATCCTGTTTATAGATTAAATTTGTGGAGAAGTTTTTATTTTTGAGACAGGGTCTCTTTAGCCTAGGCTGGCCTAAAACTCACTATGTTGCCAGGCTAGCCTCAAACTCATGGCAATCTTCCTGTCTCAGTATCAAGTACTGATTAAACTACCACAGTTGGCCCTGAGAAACTGGGTTTTAAAAAAATATTACATTTATCTTATTTGTGTGTGCGCGCACGTGCACCATAGTGGAGTTCATAGGACAATATGTGGGAGTCTCTCCTACCATGTAGGCCCTGGGGATTGAACTCAGATTGTCAGGCTTGGTAGTACACACCTTTACCTGTTGAGTCATCTCACCAGCCTGAGAAGTTAGGGGTTTTTTTTTCTTGTTTTGTTTTGTTTTTTTTTAATGACTATTTACATACCATAAAAATTACCCGTTTTGAACCAGGAAGATGGCTCAGCACTTGCTGCAGAGGATGAAGACCTGAGTTCAATTTCAGGACCTACTTAGTGAAAGTGTGAGAAATATAAATGAAATGTACCATCTTTTCTTTTCAAGGGAGTTTAACCTTTACCATAAAATAGAGGCTTCAAAGTCAACAGAAATCTGAATATCTTTATCTCCAGTTTGCTCTTCCCAGTAGAGGGCCTGTGAACTCTCAGGAGTTGAGTCCTGAGCTCACAAGCTAACATTTGTGTAGGGTTAAAAATGTGTTTTCAGCTGGAGAGATGGCTCAGCTGTTAAGAGCACTGGCTGCTCTTACAAAGGACCCAGGTTTGGTTCCCAGCACTCACATGGCAGCTGACAACCATCTCTAACTCCAGTTCTGGGGGATCTGACACCCTCTTCTGGCCTCTGTGGGCATTGCACACATGTGGTGCACTTATGTGTATGTAGGCAAAACACTTGTACGCATAAAACAAAAATAATTTTTTAAATTTAAAAACTGTGTTTTCAAGGTTGCAGCCTGCTCTCCACAGCTCCCCTTTTGCTCATTTTGGTGGTTTTGCTTTTTACCAACGTATAAACCTATAAATAGAAGAGATGAAATCTTCTCTGTTAAAAATATTTTTAATCTGTGGTTGTCTCTTTAGTACCCTTGTTATAGAGTTAGTATCTATCTTAATTTTATTTAACATGTCAATTGTAGCCTGTATCATCATGGTTTTCCTCATCCACAACCATCCCCCACTTTTATGACTCCGGCTACATGCTGGAACCTCACATTCCTAAATTTTAAAGATTTTTACTAGAATGCCCCCTTCCCTTAGCCTTTCAGGTTTAGATTGTCCAACTGAACCTGAGGAGGGACAGCCAAGCTCTGTTGCATTAGGTATAAAAGAGAGAGGCCTTCCTAACCGTTTGGAGCAGCTTGACACCCACAGTAGGCAAAAACCTTTTTGTCTTGCTGAAAAGCTTTGGATTATGTGGTTATTTTCTTGGGAACCCAGACCCATTTCTAACAAGAGAGAGCTTATTCCTGCAACTTGTCTTCTGGTCTCCATATGTGGCCATGTGCAGCCCCCACAAATAAGTGTGAAAATACTTTTTTGACATTTTGGGGGGCACAGGGTCTCCATGTCACCCCAGCTGACCTGGAACTCACTATGTAGACCAGGCTGGCCTTGAACTCACAGAAAATTGCCTTCCTCCACCTCCCAAGTGCTGAGATTAAAGGCCTACACCACCACACCAGGAAAAATACATTTTTTAAAAAGATTTATTTTATATTATTTTTTTAGTCTTTTTGAGACAGGGTCTCTCTGTAGCCCCAGCTGTCCTGGAACTCACTGTGCAGACCAGGGTGGCCTTGAACTCACAGAGATCCACCTGCCTCTGCCTCCTGAGTGTGAGTATGAGTATTTTGTCTGCATATATATATGTAAGTGTACCACATGCATGCCTGGTCCCTGTGGAGACCAGAAGGTACCAGATTCTCTGGAACTGGAGTAACAGAGTCGTTAATCCTCCGTAGGGGTGCTAGGAACCAAACCCCAGTCCTCTGCAAGAGCAGTCAATGCTCTTAACTGCTGAGCCATTTCTCTAGCCCCTAAAAAAAATTTTTTTTTCTGATCTTTTTGAGACAAGGTCTCCCTTTACCCACAGCTGGCCCGGAACTTGCTATGTAGACCAGGCTGGCCTCAATCTCATAGAGATTCATTTGTCTCTGCCTCTGGAGTGCTGGGACTAAAGACTTAGACCACCATGCCTGGCTAAAAAAAAAGATCCCCCCCATTTTAAGTGTACATTTCAGTGCTTTTTCATGAAATTTACAGAGTTGTACAGCTGTGCTGAGATTTCCTGTGCCCATGTCCACACTCCCTGTTCTTCCCTACCATGGCACCCACCAGCCAGCTTTCTGCCTCTTCTTTCTGCCTCTTACCAGTTTTCCTTATCTGAACATTTCATGGCAATGGAATTATCTAACACAGGGCCTTTGGCATCTGGCTTTTCCCACTCAGCATAGTGCATTGAGAGGTATCCATGTCACACACAACGTGCACCCACATTTCCTCTACTTCCAAGCAGCACCCCATAGTGCGCGTATACTGGAATGTGTTCATGCGTTCACCAGTGTATGGGCCTTTGTGCCCAAGTTCTGTATTAGCATATGTTTTCTTTCTCTTGGGTAGATGCCTGGGAATGGAATTCTTGGGCTGCAGTTGAGCCAGTGGCTCAAGAAATTTATATTTATCTTTTAAAGAAATTGCCAAGTTGTCTTCCAGAACAGACTCAACACCCTGTATGCCTAGGTTGGTGAGCCCTCCACTTCCACACAAACCAACACTTCTGTCCTAGATTGGTTTCTGTTACTGTGATAAAACACTGACCAAAAGCAACTTGGGAAGGCAGTGTTTATTTCAGCTTACAAGTTATAGTCCATCCTTGAGGGAAGCCAAGATGGGAACTCAAGGTGGGATGAAGCAGAGACCACAGAGGAACGCTGCTTACTAGCTTGTTTGCTTCTGGCTTGCTCAGCTAGCTTTCATATGCAGCCCAGGCCTACCTGCCCAGGGTTGGCACTGTCCACTGTGGGCTGGGCCCTCCTACATCAATTAGCAATTTAGAAACTGCCTCATAGACCACAGGCCAATCAGATGAGGAAATTCCTCAAATGAGGTTCCCTCTTCCCAGATGTGATGGCTAATCCTGGGTGTCAACTTGATTGGATCTGGGATTAACTGAAATGAAAGAGATCTTCTTGATTGGATCATCTAAAGCCAGAAGACACACCCTAAATGTGGGCATTGCCTTCTGATGGCAGCTGGTATAAAAGACCAAGGCAGAGCAGAATGCCAGGCTTTTTGCTTCTTGCCTTCTCTCTCGCTGGTGAGTTCATCTTGCTGCTGTAGACTGAAGACCAGCTGATCTTTTGGAATTTGTCAGACTTCAGTGCCAGATTGGGACTACTGAGACATCCAGCCTTGTGGACTGAGCGACTACAGATTCTCAGCCTCTCCAGTGTGGTGCAGCCATTGTTGGAGTACTCGGACTCTATCCTGTGAGCTAAGCTGATAAATCTCTATACATATTCATTCTACCGTTTCCGTTTCTTTGGAGAACCCTGACTAATACACCAGATGACTCTAGTTTGTGTCAAGTTGACAAAAACCAGCATACTCTCTCAGACTGGCCTTGAATTTGCCTCATGCTGCCATGTCTGACTCTCTAGTTATGTCATCAGCTTTCTTCTTCTTTCTTCTTCCTTCTTCATCTTTTTTTTGAGACATGGTCTCCCTGTAGCCCCAGCTGGCCTGGACCTCACTATATAGACCAGGCTGGCCTTGAACTCAGAGATCTGCCTGCCCCTGCCTCCTGAGTACTGGGATTAAAGGCGGACTCCTCCACACCCAGCTCAGTTATGTTTTTTAATGTTGATCCTTCTATTTTTGTGCCTGTGTGGGAGTGTGTATGTCTGTACATGTGTGCAATACATGCATGTGATATGAGACCTATGTGTATGGATGTGCGTACTTATGTGCATAGAGGCCGGAAGAAGGTGGCAAGTGTCCATCTCCACCTTAGTCCCTTGAGTCAGGGTCTCTCACTGAAATTGGAGCTAGGCTAGGGGCCAGTAAGCCCCAGTGAGCCTCCTATCTCAGTCTCCCCCCACAGCACTGGTGTTACAAGTGTGGTCCACCATGCCTGGCTTTTTACGTGGGTGTTGGAATCCAAACTCAGGTCCAATGCAAGGTGACTTTCTTTGCATTAAAAATTTTTTTTCCCTTAAGAACATTTAAAAGATTTCTTCATATAGACTATGTTTTGGTAGTTATTTTTGGTAGTTTTCCTTCTGGGTGTGATTTGAATAGGGTATTTTCTGCCTATCTTCCTAAGGGCTGCTGTTCATGCAGAGGAAGCCTATGTGTTCTGATAGCTTATTTTTGTACCTAGGCCTTAGTGAAATCTGCCTTTTAACTGAAATTTAAAAATTAACATTTGTGTTTGTGATGTATGTGGGGGGGTGGGTGCATGTGGGCATGCACAGTGTACATGTGAAGGTCTGAGAACAACTTTCAGGAGTGGATTCTACTTCAACAGTGGGTTCTGGGGATTGAACTGAAGTCATCAGGTTTGCATAGCAAGTGCTTTAACCTGCTGAGCCATCTTGCCTGCCCCGTTTACCTCGTTATAAAATATTTAGAGTGTGTATGAATGTGTATGTGCATGTCAAGGCACCTGTGTGGAGGTCAGAGGACCTTGTCCCAGGCTCTGTTCCCTGTCCCAGGCTCTGTTTCCTGATGGACTGAGCATTGTAGGCCTCCGCAGCTTCCCTGTCCCAGGCTCTGTTCCCTGTCCCAGGCTCTGTTCCCTGTCCCAGGCTCTGTTTCCTGATGGACTGAGCATTGTAGGCGTCCACAGCTTCCTTGTCCCAGGCTCTGTTCCCTGTCCCAGGCTCTGTTTCCTGATGGACTGAGCATTGTAGGCGTCCACAGCTTCCCTGTCCCAGGTGTTCTTCTCTGAAGTTTACACCATGGTTGTTTCTAACTACTTGCTTACTCTCTGGGATACTTCTATTTTGGTAGTTGTTGGTATATTCTTCCCCTAGAAAATATCTATTTCTGTCTTAAGCATGGATGGCTTAATGCCTATAATCCTATTACCTGGGAGTCTGAGGCAGGAGGATTGCTAAGAATTCAAGACAGCCTGCAGGGTAAGATATAGAGATTCTGTCTTTAAAAAGTAAGAAAATTTCCTCAGCTTTGAGATTTGCTTGCAGAATCTTGATAGCATCTTTTAGTTTTGATAGTTTAAAATTAGATTAGTGCAGGGCAGCATCTTATGTTTGCTGAATTATTATGTGAACTCTGTTGTTCAGGAAAGGCAGGCCTGCCCCCAGTGGATTCTTAGAGAAACAGAGGGAAACCTCCCGCCAAAGCCTTTGAGTCCTAAAAACAGACACCAGGTACTATTTTTTGCTTTTGAGACAGTCTTCTGTAGCTCAGACTGGCCTCAAACTCACTATACTGCCAATGATGACCTTGACCTTGTCATCCTCCTGAGTGCTGGGATTACGCCTGCTCTTCATTGAATTGTTTGACTTGGTTCTAGGGATGGAACTCCGGGCCTGATGTTTGTGTGGTGAGCACGTTACAGACTGAGCCACCTCCTCAGGCCTGTGCTGCCACCCTTAATGCCAGTCTTGATGCAACATTGCTTCTGCCCAACTTGAAACTTAATCTTTTTATTTTCATGTTAAAACATTACCTTATTGGACATTTTGACAAATGAGTTCAATATAATGCATCAAATTATATAACCAAAAACATTAAAAATCATTCCCAGTTGGGCTGTTTATAATTTTTTCATTCTCAATAATGAAATTATTTTGCAATTTTTTTTGGAGTCATTTCTGTGTCCCTCCTCTCCCACCCCTCTCATTTTGGATAAAGTCCCAGGGTAACTTATTAGGTGAAAGGAAAGAATGGTTCTAAGACCCTCAGGGGGGAGAGATGATGGCTCAGCAGTTAAGAGCACTCACTGCTCTTGCAGAGGACCAGAGCTTCGTTCTCAGCACCCACATTGACAGCTCACAACTGCCTGCAACTCCAGTTCCAGGGGATATGATGCCCTCTTCTGGCTTCCTTGGGGACTGCATGATTATGGTATATATACATCCATACATTCATACATACATTTAGGCACACACATTTACATAAACAAATGTTTAAGACCCTCTGAGCACACTGTGGAGGTTGACTAATGAGACTGGGTATTACTAGTCTGATGGTACTGGTTTGCCACAGCCTTACCAGTTCTGGGCATCGCTTAAATCCTAATTTTGCAGCCAGGCATGGTAGCTCATGCCTTTAATCCCAGCACTCAGGAGGCAGAGGCAGGCGGATCTCTGTGAGTTCAAGGCCAGCCTGGTCTACGTAGTAAGTTCCAGGACAGCTGGGGCTACAGGGAGACCCTGTCTCAAAAAGACCAAAAAAAAAAAAAATCCTAATTTTGCAACATAATAAAGATGATCATTTCTTTCATTCACATTGGTTTATCAGTAAAGTTAAATTTTCTCCCCAATTTTGTATTTCTTTTATTATTTTAAATCTGTGTATGTGTGCATTTGTTTGTAGATGTGCACGCCACAGTACTCACATGAAGGTCAGAAGACAGACTTGGGTGTCGGTCCTTACCTTCTACCTTGTTTTGAGACAGGGTCTCTTGTTCACCACTGCGCAAGACAGCCCATGAGTTTCTGAGGCATCTCCTGTCTCTACTCCCATCTCTCCTTAGAAGTGCTGGGATTACAGGCATGTGTGCTACCAAGCCTGGTTTTTATGTGGGTGCTGGGGATTTGAACTCATGTCCTCATGCTTATGCAACAAGCACTTTACCCACTAAGCCATCTCCTCAACTTTTTGTTTGTTGAGACAAGGTCTTGATCTATAGCCCAGGTTGGGCTAAAACTCAACAATTCTTCTCCCTCAGCTTTCTGAGCACTAGGATGACAAGTACATACTTGTTTTTCTTTAAATTATCTGTTCAGTCAGGAGGATTGCTTCAAGTTCCAGGCCAGCCTGGTCTATGGTGCGAGGCCATGTCTCAACTAAAATACCTATTCATATGCCTTACCAAATGAGATCGTGGAGTGATATGTTTTTATTGTATTTCCTCTTTCTATGCTACAGATATGAATGTTTATTAGTCTTTTATTTAATTATTAAGAGATGGGACCTTATGGATGCACTTACATACAATACACTTATACACATAAAATAAAAAAAGAGATGGGGTGATCTTAGTGTGTTGCCCAGGTTAGCTCCTAATTTCTGAACTCAAAGGATCCTCTTGCTCAGCCTTCCTGTTACAGGATCTCGCTTTGGTCGTCCCTTGGCTCCCTGGTCCTTATGATCTCTGAATTCAGGTGAGAGACAGTGTAGTGAAGGGAGTAGGTGGACTTTATTACTGAGCAGCACAAAGCACTCTCAGGATGAGTGAATAATGAGCAAAGGGACTGCCATGGGGGACAGCAATGACCAGACAGGCCGCTGTGCCCACCTAGATGTTTAGATGGACTATATATGTCAATTTCTAACACTTAAGGGGCTGGGGAGGATGGCTCAGCAGTTAAGAGTACCTAGTGCTCTTGTAGAGGACCCGAGTCTGGTTCCCAGCATCTATGTTGGGTGGCTCACAACAACTTGGAACTCCAGCTCTGGGGGATCCAACGCCCTCTTCTGGCTCTTTACAGGTAATACAACATGCACATAATTCCCCTCCCCACAGGCACATACACATACATAACTAAAAATTTTTAAAAGTCCAGGCATGGTGGCAACATGCCTTTAATTGTAGCACTTGGGAGGCAAAAGCAGGTAGATCTCTGTGAGATCAAGGCCACTTAGGGCTACATAATGAGACCCTGTCTCAAAAATTCAAAAATAAAATCCTTCAAGAGGTTTTTAAAAATTATGTATTTGTCACATGTGCACCATGGTGCGTGGGTGGAGGCTGGAGGACAGCTGGCAGAAATTATTTCTCTTTTTCCACCATGTGAATTTTGGGGATCAAACTCAAGTTGTCAGACTTAGAAGTAAGTGCCTTTACCTGCTGAGCCATCTCACCAGCCCTATACCATTTCTAAAGCCTAAAGCAGACTATTTCCTGAGGGATATGTCCAGGTAACTGACAGGCCCATTTAGCCTCTTCACAATTTTTTATTTTTGTGTTCGTGTGTGCCTGTGGGAGTGTCAGTGGATGTCCAGAGATGGGTATCAGATCCCTTGAAGCTGGAGTCTGCTGATCCAGGATCTCTCCAGCCCCAGGTCGATTGACTCTTAAGGGAAGGGACAACAGCATCTCTTCCTTCTTTCCCAGGAAGCCTCCAGCTAGAATGGTCATCTTGGGGTCTTTGGGGCAGTTTAGAATGACATGTCTCTACCCAGGGCTGAAGATAGTCAGATCCTATTTTTCTGACCAGGAGTCAGAATCCTGCTGTTTCCTTTCCTTGTTTTACAAGCTGCTGATTGTGAGGGAGGGTGTCCATCCTCAGGGACCTCAAGTCTGCTGATGGATGGTTTCCTAACATTCCTTATAGCTGAGACTGGGGTAGGAACCATGACACCCAGCTCTGTAGGTCCTTTTGATGGACTCCCCACACTTCCATCTGTTTTTCTTTAAATTCTGCACAGGGATTCATACACCCAGAATCCAAAAAGTATCGAAACTGTTGAATCTGCTTGAACAAGGGAACCACTTCCCCACTGGATCACTTGGGACCCCCTAATAAATAATACTCCATTGACAGGGGGTAGGAGGCACCTTGGCCAGCTTCCTTTGCAGACTGGAAATATTACTTCATTAAGTATGTTTAGAAACCAACACGTCTGGTGATAGGAAAGTGTAGGTGTAATGCTGACAGCTCAGGGCACCCTGCCCTAGAGACCCCACCCCCAGCCCCATGCATTGCCCCCTCCATCCACATTCCTTGGCTGAACTCCCCACTTACAAGCTATGTACATATGTTTCCAAAAGCTGAGGATGCACTTCCTCTATGTGTGTGTGTGTGTGTGTGTGTGTGTGTGTGTGTGTGTGTGTGTGTATACTAGTGAGTATGCGTGTATGTAAAGGCCAGAAGACGTAGATGTCAGGTGTCTTCCTCAATTGTTTTCTGCCTTATTTTTGAGACCATGTCTCTCAGTGAACCTGGAGCCCCAGGGAGCCTCTCATCTCCACCTCCTCAACACTAGGGTTATAGGCACAAGTAACCACACCTGGCTTTTTGCATGGGTGCTTAGGATCTGCACTCGGGTCTTCATGCATTACCAACTTTAACACCTCCTCAGCCTTTAAGGGTGCATTTCTGTTTATGTGTGCACTGTGTGGTCATGTGTGCAAGTGTGTGCATCCATGCACTTATGGAGACTGGAGGAGGACATCAGGTGACCTGTTCTATCGCTCTCTGACGTATTCTCTTGAGACAGAGTCTCTCACTGAACCTGGAACTAGGATGACGGTGAGCAAGTTGAAGCCATCCTCCTGTCTCTGCCCCCATTTGCACTGGGGTTATAGGCACCCACGCAGCCATACCTGGCTTTTCATGTGGAACTTGTGATGTGAACTCAGGTCCTCATGCTTGAGCAATAAGCACCTTTACCCACTGAGCTTTTTACCCCTGAGCATACATTTCTGATAGAACATGAGGCATGTGATTTACAGAACATTTGGAATAAACTCTGTGATTACAGCTTGGGACATGTCTAAGATCTGTTTTCAGGGGGTGGGAGGGATTGCCATGATGTGTCAGAGGACAACTTGTAGGAGTCCGTTCTCTCTCTCTCTTCCATGTGAGTCTCTGGGATTGAACTAAGATTGTCAGGCTTGGAGGTACGTATCTTTACTTTCTGAGTCATGACACAAAGTGTGGTAAGTGGGCTTGGGCAGCCCTGGGAGGCAGACAGGCCCGGCTGAGTGCAATCTTGGCCCTACGTCTCTGGGCTCCCTGGTCTTCCCTAAGTCATTCCTCACTGGGCTCTTGTAAGAGCTGAGAAAAGGTCAAACATCTTTCAAAATATCCCAAGCAGTTTCCTGTCGTGGAAGTCTTTGGGCTGGAATGTAGGACAAAGGGGCAGGTGCTTAGTCTGTCAGTCAGAGAAGCCCTCACTGCCTTCCTCCAAGGGTAGACAAGAGAAGGACTGGCTGCCTCCGTCCTCTGCCCTGGATCTCTTTTCAAAGAGCCCTTTATGTGCCAGGGACTTGTGTGGGGGGAGGCCAGGGAAGACTGAGCCTGTCATCTGCCCCTCTCCTTACTCCACTTCCTGTGGCACATACTTTGCCCTTTCTTCTAGAATCTGGATCCTACCAGTCCAGGTCAAAGGCTCTGTGTGGGACTGGGGTTGTGGATCAAGAGATAGAGTGCTTGCTTAGCATGCACAAAAAAACCCTGGGGAGAAACTAAAAAGCTCCGCATAGAAGGGGCTCAAAAGCACCCCCTTCTGGTAGGCAGGTTCATAGGCACCCAAGCTACCTCTTGCACCAGGGTCAGCCCCAGCAATCCCAGACACAATCCTGAATTCTGCTGGTTTTATTTTGCAGTTGAAAACACAAGGGACAAAAACCTATTCCTCAAGAGAAAATTGCTGTGTCCAGTGGCCCAAGTCCACCCCGCCCCAAGAGGGATGCTCCCTAACAGGGCTTCTGATTCAGGGCTCAGAGACCATCAGCTCCCTGCAAGGAAGCCCACATCCCCAGATACCACCCCCGACTCCCCCAGGGCAGCAGGGGAAGCTGGTGTTGGGCAGTCTGTGAATGCCATGGCCAGCCAGACAGCCTTGTGAACACCTTGGTCATGGCTGGGCTCAGGCTACGGAAACAGCTGTTGGGCAAGTCTGGCCTAGAGCTTCTTCCCAGAGGTGCATCCACTAAATTCCCAGGCCAGTTGGGAGTCCCTTATCCCTAGAGGCACTGGGAAGGGGTGGGGTTAACCCCCAGCTCTTCTTGCACTTGAGTTTCCTAGACCTCAACTCAGTGCAGGCAGGCACTTCGTTTCTAGCAGAGAACCAGTCTTGCTGTGGAGCTGGGGTTGGGGTAGGAGGTGAAGAGCGTGACAGCTTTGGCAGCTTGGTGTTGACAGGGATAAAACTTCAGACTAAGAGGAGAGAAGGCTGTGCTGTGGGACCCAAAAGAGAGGCCCCCTGTTTTCCAAAAGTAGGCTGGGGGCCCTGCAGCCCCTGGCCCTACTGAAAGGACAGCCTCAGGGCTGGAGAGATGTCTCAGCAGTTAAGAACACTGGCTGTTCTTTCAGAGGACCTGGGTTCAGTTGCCAGCACCCACCTGTTGGTTAACCATCCATAACTCCAGTTCCAGGGGAATCCGACACCCTCTTCTGGCTTCTGTGGCGCATTGTATGCACAGGTATATTTATATACATGGAAGCAAAACACTCATATACATATAATAAAAATAAGAAAAGAAAAGGACAGGCCCCTATCCATGACCATCTCCTCCTTTGTTGCGGGGTGTTTTTGTTTGTTTGTTTGGTCTTTTTGATTCAGTGTCTCCCTGTAGCCACAGCTGGCCTAGAACTTGCTATGTAGCCCAGGCTAGCCTCAGTCTCGGAGCTCTTCCTGCCTCTGCCTCCTGAGTGCTGGGATCAAAGCCGTGTGCCATCATGCCCCTTTGTTTTTAAAAGATTTTAGTGTCTGTGTGAGTGTATGTTAAGTGTGTGCAGATGCCTGTAGAGGCCAGAAGAGGGCATCAGATCCCTTGGAGTTGGAGTTACAGGTGGTTGTGAGCCACCCAGTGTGGGTGCCAAAAACTGAACTTGGGTCCTCTTGACCACTGAGTCATTGTCTAGCATCATCTACCCCCTTTGTAAGTGCAATGCACACAGTGCCATGGTTCTCTGCCCCCCACGGAACACCAAGTGCTCATCTGGACACTGACTCACTCTGAAGATAAGCATCTTCCAAGGGCTTCTTGGAGATGGGGAGACCAAGACTTACTATCTCACTGAGGGGGACAGCTTTGTCAGCACTCGATGCTCTAGGAGCAAAGACTGTACCTAAGCTAGTATGGGGGGTAGGGGATCTCAATGGAGGTCTCACTGGAGATGAATCTTGAGGGAACCAGTTCATGAACATTCTGCTGGCATTTGGATAGTTGTGGAATATCTGGTCACCTCTGAACGACTTCTGCTTTCAGGAACCAGCCCTACCATTCAGGTGTCAGGTTGCTGAAGCACAGACCCAAGAGCTCAAAGGGTGCAGACCTCAGGAGAGCTTTGTAGAGACTCTGGACAGCCATCACAAGGTGAGTCAGAAGTTCCTTTCTTGATTGAGATAAGGTCTCTTTTGCCCAGGCTGGACTCAAGCTGGAGATGACCTTGAACTTCTGATCCTCCTCTCTCCCCAGTACTGGGATTACAAACCTGAATCACCACACACAGTTATGGTTTGTGTGGTATGGGGTTGGAACCCAGGGCTTCCTGCATGCTAGGTAAGCACTCTGCCAACCAAGCCACATTTCAGCCCTAAGCCGCTCCCTGGCTAGTCTCTTGAACTTCACTCTGTACCAATGTGTCGTTATCTCAGTGTGCAGTGGGAACGGTACCTCAGGACATCTATGTTCACTCCTGGCTTTAAAGGGGCCACTTCTAATGCTTCACCAGCAGGTGTGACGGTCAAGGGCATGCACTAAATGCCCACAGCACTGGCTTAGGAAGTTCTGCCCCATCTCACTCGATAAGAAAACTGTTGGCATTAGAGATCCCTATAAAACACCTTTCCTGTCAGCTTCTTTCCTTTGCTCTTGAGTTCTTCATCAGATCTGTGAGTCTTTGAATAATCCCGAGTTCCATACCAGGATGGACAGTGCGTATCCAACAAGCCCAGGCTCTGAGACTGTCTGCAGTCTGTCAAGCTGGTCTTTACTCTAGGTCCCCTCTAGGTCTCCTTTGTAGATTCTGCTTTTTATAACTGTAGCATTCACAACTCAGTGCTTGCTCTAAGAACCCCGTGCCTAGTCCAGAGTGGGCGCTCAATAAGTATGTATTTTTTTCTAACTAAATACATTTTTAATTGTGGTAAAATATAACATAAAAGTTGCCACCTTCATTTTTTTTTTTTTTTGGTCTTTTTGAGACAGGGTCTCCCTGTAGCCCCAGCCGTCCTGGAACTCACTATGTAGACCACACTGGCCTTGAACTCACAGAGATGCGCCTGCCTCTGCCTCCTGAGTGCTGGGATTAAAGGCGTGCGCTACCATGCCCAGCACATTTTAACATTCACAGTTCTGTAGTGTTAATTAAGCATATTCATGACTGCTGTGCAGCCACTCTCTAGAACTCCCTGTCTGTTGCTAAACTGAAACTCAGTACCCATCAGACAACCCCTTTCTCCTCCCCCAGCCCTGGCAGCCATCATTCTGTTTTCTGTCTCTATGAATTTTCCTACTCTAGGCACTCTTGTGCATGTAATATTTGTCCTTTCCTTTCCTCAGCATAATGTCTTCAGCGTTCATCCATGTGATAGCTGATGTTAGAATTCCTTCCTTTTTCAGGTCAAATAATATTCTGCTACATGGCTATATCATATGCTGGGTAACTGATGGATGCTGGGTTGCCTTCAGTTGTGGCTATTGTAAATAATGTGACTGCACCTATGAGACCCTGCTGGTAATTTTTATCCATTTTGGGGTACATACTCAGAAGTGGAATTGTTGGATTATATGTTTTTTTTTTGTTTGTTTTTTTTTTTTTTTTTTTTTTGACAAACTGCTGTACCATATTCTATGGTGACGAAACCATTTGATGCTCCTATTAGTGGTGCGGAGGGGATCTGGTTCCTCATGCTCTCCATCCTTATTTCTTATTGTGGCTGTCCTAATGGGCATGAGGTGGTAGCTCAGTGCCTTTCTATGCTGGCGTCTTTGCCCATGTGTGCTGGCCGCTGCATATCTTCGGATAAACATCTCGAGTCTGTTGCACTCTTAGAATCTGGTAGCTCCTGTTGAGCTGTGGTTGGAGTTGTTTACATGTTCCAGATCTCACCTCCTTATTCAAATGATCAGCAAACACAGTCACCAATTCCACAGGCTCTTGGACTCTGCTCATAGTGACCTTGTCTAACTTGCCCCTTTTTTCTCTTGTTGCCTGTGTTTTGAGGGGTCATATCCAGGAAAACATTGCTAAATCTGGAGTCACAAAGCTCTTCTCGGCTTCCTCCCAAGAGCTTTTAGCCTTAGCTCTTATAGTTAGGTCTTTGATCTAGTGTGAGTTAATTTTTTAAACATTTGCATGGTGCATGTGTGGAGGTCGGAGGACAACTTCGAGGAGTTGATTTCTCTCCTTCCACCAAGGGTTCTGGGGATCAGACAGGTCAGCAGGCTTGCTCTACTGGCTCATTTATCTGCTGAGCCGTCTCACCATCCCCAAGATGAATTCTGTATGTGATATAAGATCTCTTGGTTGTTTTGTATGTGGTTATCCCATTGTCCCCAACTCCATTTGTCAAGTTCATTTGGCCATACCAGGGTTTGAACTATTCTATCCCACTGTCCCACATCTGTCATTGTACCAGCACCTGTTTTAGTTATGGTAGTTTTGTGATAACTTCTGAAGTTGGAAAATGTAAGATTTCCATGGTTTTTCCCCTCAAGATTGTTTTGGCTTCTTGGGCTCCCTTGAGATTCCACCTAAATTTTAGGATTTTTTTCATTGTCACACAAAACTCTGAGGTTTTGTTAGAAAGCATCAGGTCTGTACTTTGAATAACATTGATAGCGTAATGATCTACAAATGAGCTACTGTAAAATTTATCTGTGTCTTTAGTTTTTTGAGACGGGATCTCACTATGTAGCCCTTGGCTTTGAACTCACTGTGTAGACCAGGCTGGTCTTGAACTCCTAGAGATCTGCCTACCTCTGCCTCTGCCTGTCCCTCTCAAGTGCTGGGATTAAAGACATGTGCCACCACGCCCCTGTTTTGTTGTTTTGTGTTGCTGCTTTTGTGATGCTGGGGATTGAACCCAGGGCTCTGTGCATGTTAGACAAGTGTGTTGCATCTGAGCTAAAGCCCCAGCCCAAGTTAATTTTTGGTTTGGGATTTTAAAATATTTTTAAATATTTGTGTGTTGGGGGTGCACACATACAATGGACATGCATGTGGAGGTCAGAACAACTTTTGTGAGTTAGTTCTTAAAGTCCTATCATGTGTGTCATAAGGATTGAACTCAGGTCGTCAGGCTTGGCAGCAAGCACTTTTACCCACTGAGCCATTTTACTGACCCAGTTCGGTTTTTTTTTGTTGTTGTTGTTGTTGTTTGTTTGCTTTTTTGGCCTTTTTGAGACAGGGTCTCCCTGTAGCCCCAGCTGGCCTAGAGCTCACTATGTAGACCAGGCTGGCCTCAAACTCACAGAGATCTGCCTGCCTCTGCCTCCTGAGTGCTGAGATTAAAGGTGGGCACTGCTGTAGTTTGTTTCTGTTTTGTTGTGGTGGTAGTTGGTTTTGCTTTTTGTTTTATCCTGTAGCCCAGGCTTGCCTCAAACTTTGAGCAATCCTTCTGCCTCAGTCTCTGGAGTGCTGGAGTTGTAGACAAGGTTCACCACACCTGCTTTATTATTTTATGTGTATGAGTGTATTGCCTGCATGTATTTTAGTGCACCCATGTCAGGCAATGCCCACAGAGGTCAGAAGAGGGTCTCAGATTCCCTGAAACTGGAGTTACATATGGTTGTTAGCTGCCATGTGGGTGCTGGGAATTGAACCTGGGTCCTCTGCAAGAGCAGTCAGTGCTCTTAACCGCTGAGCCATCTCTCCAGCCCCCCACCCCCACTATTTTATTTATGCGTATGTGAAGGCCAGACAGCTAATGCCCTGGATCTGGATTTACGGGCAGTTGTGAACCTCCCAACATGGGAAACATACTCAGGTCTTCTGGAAGAGCAGCGTGTGCTCTTAACTGCAGAGTCATCTGTCCAGCCCCTATTCCTGCTTTATATGGTTTGGGGATGGAATTCAGAGCCTTGTGGCTGCTAGACAAACACTTTACCAACTCAACCACATCCCCAGCTCCCTTTTTGCCAGGTTTATAGTTTTGACATGTCAATCAGAGGACAACTTGCAGGAGTTTATTCTTTCCTTTCACTGGAGGTTTCAGGGATCGAACTCAGGTCATCAGGATTGTACAGCAAGTGCTTTTACCCACTGAGCCATCTCGCTGCCCCCTCACCTTTTTAACGTGTGTGTGTGTGTGTGTGTGTTGGCATATACATTCCTCAGAGCCCATGTAGAGGTCAGAGAACAGCTTCGTGCATTTGGTTCTCTTCCATTATATAGGTCCCAAGGATCAAACTTGACTTGTCGGGCTTGGTGGCAAGCAGCTTGACCTGCTGAGCCTCCTCACTGGCCCTGTCTTTTATTTTTAAATCCCTGGTTCAGTCTTTTTGGCAGTTGGTCTGTTTAGAGTTTTTATTTTTCCATGATTCAGCCTCAGTTGGGTCTCTTTATGAATTTTCACTTCTGATCTTAGTTCAATCTCTTACTAGTCAATGTAGCTAAAAGTTCAACTATTTTGGATCTTTTCAAGGAACCAGATCTTCGTTTTATTCCTTTTCTCCCAATTTCCTATTCCATTTCCTATTTCTGTTCTTTATCATTTCCTTCCTTCTGCTAGCCACAGAATTCGTTTTCTTTTTCTGGTCAGGTATACAGTTCAGCTCAGCTGTTGGTTTAAGGTCCTGTGTGCATATGTGCGCACTGTGTCAACCTCGGGCATGAATCTTCAGGTTCTGCCCACTTTGAGATAGGCTCCCTCCTTGGCCTGGAACTCATGAAGAAGTAGGCAAAGCTGCTGGCCAGTGAGTCAGATGTGCCTGTCTCTGCCTCCCAAGTGCTTGGATTAAAGGCGTGTGCCACCATGCCCAGCTGGATTTTTTTTTTTTTTTTTAAGATGGTCTCGCTGTGGACTCTGGGCTGGCCTGGGACTCACTGTGTAGTAGACCAGGCTGACCTTGAACTCACAGAGATCTACCGGCCTCTACATCCCAAGTGCTGGGAGTAAAGGTGTAAGCCACCATGCCTGATAACTTTGATTTTTTTCTTTTAATTTTTATAAAGATTTTATTTATTATTTTTATTTTATGCGTATGCATGTATTGCCTGCACGTAGGTCAGTGCACCTGTGTTATGCAATGCCCTCAGAGGTCAGAAGAAGCTGTAGGATCCCCTGGGACTGGAGTTACGGACAGTTGTTAGCTGCCATGTGGGTGCTGGGATTTGAACCCAGGTCTTCTGCAAGAACAACTAGTGTTTTAACCACTGAGCCATCTCTCCAGCCCCCACCCTCCTTTCTTTAACTTGGTTCTGGTGATCAAACTCAGGACCTCACACTTGTGTGGCAGGCATTTTGCCTGAGCTACTCCCCAATGTCCTCTATTCACTTTTCTTGATTTTTTTTTTTTCTTCTGCATCTCAGAATCCATCATTTCAAGGTCTCATTCTCCCAGGTCTGCTGTTAGACTTCTCCATATCAGTTATTGTATTTTCCAGTTCTAGAAATTTTTTGTTGTTTTCCCTTTCCTGATTTTGTGAGGCTATCTATCTGTATATAAAGGGCATTTGAAGCTCGGCATGGTGTAGAGCGCCTTTAATCCCAGCACTAGGGAGGCAGAGTCAGGTGGATCTCTGTGAATTCAAGGCCAGCCTGGTCTACATAGCAAATTCCAGGCCAGCTGGGGCTACAGGGAGACCCTGACTCAAAACAACAAAAAAAAAAAAAAAAAAAAAAAAAAAAAAAAGGCATTTGAAAGCCTTAGAGACTAGACTTTCTCTTGAAGGTCGTTTCTGGAGATTTATCGTGTTTAGTGTGGGTCTCCTCTCGCAAGTGTATTTTATACATTTGTCATCTTTTCAGGAAGAGTATTTAAAAAGATAACTTCTTGGCCGGGCATGGTGGTGCACACCTTTAATCCCAGCACTCAGGAGGCAGGCGGACCTCTGTGAGTTCGAGGCCAGCCTGGTCTCCATGGTGAATCCAGGACAGCTGGGACTACAGGGAGACCCTGTCTCAAAAAGATCAAAAAAAAAAAAAAAAAAAAAAAAAAAAAAGCTTCTCTCCTAATATTTGGAGACTTCTAAAGTATGAGGAAAGACTTTGAGGATCATCCCAGTGTAAAACCACCCCCACCCTGGACCTTTTCTCCCAGCATGACTTTCATCCAGTTCCCCAACCCAGGGGCTGTTGCTGTTCTTGCTGTAAGAATCTGTCCCTGCTGCCCTGCATTCCTCTACTGTACCCTGCTCCCCCGTTTCTGAAGACCTCCAGCAGCTATACTCATGCCTGCTTCCATGGGCCCCAGCCCAATAGGCAAACGGCACCAGTTCTCTTCAGAGCTCAAGGAAGGTGAGACAGAAACCAGTCTTTAGTGCAATCCCAGACAAGACAAAACACATTGCAAACAAGCTCTACTCTTTCGGTTCCCGGGGGAGGCTTGGATTTGGAACGCTACCAACAAGTCTGTACAGGGGATGGGATGGGGTGACTACAAGCAAAACGCCATCTCTTTTGTGGGGTGCATGTGTGCAGAGGCCAGAGTACAACCTCCAGTGTGGTACCTCAGGCACTGTCCACCCCTTTGTGGCAGGGTCTCTCACTGGTCTGGACCTCTCCAGTTTGGCTAGCCTGGATGGCCAGTGCATTCCAGGGATGCTCCTGTCTCTACCTCTCCAGCATGGTAGTTGCAAGTGCATGCCATTACACCTGGCTTTTTAAATTTGTATTTCTGGGGATTGAACTCAGGTCCTCAGTGCAAAGCAAACACTTCACCAACTGAGCCATCTCCCTAGTCTCTGAAACACCACATCGTGATTAGGTATTCACCTGGTGCTGTAGGACCAGAGGTCCTAGTCTGCCATCTGCTGATATGCTCTGTCATCCACATGCCGGTTCCTCTATCTTGTGCGTCATTAGTCGACACCCTTCCAGGTCTATTCTGGATTACTTCCTATAGGTTACAGGCTTCAGGATGCTGGTGTTAAATACCATTCTTAGATTCCAGAGATTAATCCCACCTGGTCACAATGTTTTGTTTTTGTCTATTAGTCTCTGTATGGTATAGACATGTGGGTACAGGCACAGAGGACAGAGAATGACCGTGGGTGTCCTCTTTCTCTCTCTCATTACCTGGAGACAGTGTCTCTCCCTGTTTTCACTGGCTGCTTATTAAACTCCTGGGATCTTCCCGTCTGCCTACCAACGCTGTGGTTACAAGCATGTGCAGCCACGTTTAGCTTTTTTGTGAGTGCTGGGGATTCAAACTCGGTTCTTCTTGCATAGCAAGCGCTCTTAGCCACACATCCATCTCTCCAGACCCTGTGCTAACATTTTTGTATTTTCTTTGCTACCATTGTGTTTATATCACCTGTTTTCAGCCAGAATATTGAGTCTATTTGGTCAAGAATGCAGATGGCTTCTAATTCCTCTCTCTTGCTTTGCCTATGTGTGGTTCTGGTATGCTAGGATAACATGAAGTTGATTAAAATGAGTCAGGAAGGTTTCATTTTGGTATTCTGGAACAGTTATGGTAAGTTATTACAACTTGTCCATAAAACAAACTATATAGGTCTGCTGTTTTATTTTTAGAATGTTTCTTTTTGGAAATAATTATAGATGTACAAGAATTTGCAAAGAGAGATCCCCTTTCACCCAGGTTCCCCTGTATGGACATGTTTCCATAATTATAGTGCAATCTGTAAACTCAGAAACTGACATGGAAAAATACGTGCATGTACAAGTGTGACTTTCTGTCACATGTGGACCATGACCACCACGTGAATAGGATGCAGAGCACTCCCTGTCCCACAGTGTCCCCTTCCTGCTGTTCAGTGTAGTCACACCCCTCTCCTACCGTAGCCACCACCATATCATTTGAAGAACATTAAGAATAGAATCAGATAGCATGTGACCTTTTTAGACTGGCTGCTTTCTTCACTCATCCCGGTGCCCTTGAGGTCCCTGTGGAGAGGGGCATGTCTACATCAGTGGCAACTGTGTCTTGCGGCATAGTGAGGAGCTGGGTGTTTTACAGTGCATCTGTCCGCTATAGGTTGTGTCCAGACTTGGGCTACAACAGATAACCGGGCCACAAATGACTGTGCAGAGCTTCTTGTGTGAACATGAGCTTTTTCTGGAATGTAATTACTATATCAAAAGTAGTATATTTAGCTATTTAAGAAAGTGCCAAGCTATTTCTAGAAAGACCACATTGTTTTACGCTCCCACCAATAGTGTCACACTTGCCAGCAGTGGGTTGTGTGACTATTATTTTGACTGTGCTAATAAGTGGGTAGTATTATCTCACTTCCGTATAGCAAACTGTTTAAAAGTCTGTGTGTACACGTGTGGAAGCCAGAAGGTGACCACGGGTGTCTTCCTCTATGGTTCACCTTTTTAATTTTCTTTTTATTTTATGTGTATGCATGTATTGCCTACATGTAGGTAAGTACACCCGTGTCGTGCAATGCCTATGGAGGTCAGAAGAGACTGTTGGATTCCTTGGGACTGGAATTACAGACAGTTGTTAGCTGCCATGTGGGTGCTGGGATTCAAACCTGGGTCTTCTGCAAGAACAACCAGTGTTCTTAACCACTGAGCCATCTCTCCAGTTCCTCACCTTTTTTTTTTTTTCTTTAAATATAGCCTTATACTGAACATGGCTAGCTGGTCAGCAGGCTCCCAGGATCCACCTGTCTCTGCCCCTCAGCCCTGAGATCACAGATATGTACCACCGCACACAGCGTTTCCCTGGGTACTGGGGATCCAAACGCAGGTCTGTAAGCTTGCACAGCAAGCACTTCACCCACTGAGTCATCATACCCGCCCTTGTTCGACATTCTGAGTGTCTGCTGTCCTTCGTGCCCCCTTTCTAGGTGAGTGCTTGGGCCAGATCTGTGCTGGGTAGATACTTTCTCCCAGGCTATAGCCTTCTGTATGTATTGTTTTTGAGGCAAGGATCTCAGGTGGCCCAGACTGGCTTTGAATTCACTGGGTAGCTGAACCTGACTTTGAACCGCTAATACTCCTGTCTCTACCTCCCAAGTGCTGGGGTCACAGGTGTGGGCCTCCATGTCTGGCTAGCCTCTTGCTCTGGGCTCTTACAGAAAAAAAGGTTTGAACTCAGAGGCAACCTTAGTGTATTGGTTTCTTTTATGAATCTGCTTTAGGTGACATGTCTAATAACCCTTCACCGAGCTTCTTAGTTACATTTTAAATGACAGACTCAATTCATGTAACTATGAGATCCCTTAGGGTTAAGAGTCTCAGTCACTTTGGACTAATTGGATTTCCTAGGAACTAATCGAACGTGTACTCTCCGATGTATCCACAGAGCCGTGTAGTCTGAGCTTTCTGCTGCATGTGGGGCTTTGAACATGCTGTTATATTACTATCTCTTCATTGTTCACCTATTTCACAAAGTGCTCCATGTCTTCCTCCTGCTTTCCCAGCAGGGATCGGAGGACATTTTCTATAGAGGACACTAGAGTATTTTCACCTTTGTGGGCAGCACAGTCTCAGCTGCCACTCCATCTCTGTGCTCCTTTGAGTGTCCCCATGCCAGAGCAAATGACATTATCAGAACCTCAGTGTTGAGAATGTGTTTCCTCTTCAGCCTGAAGTCTCTGTGGACTAGGCATAATGTCTACCAGGACACGGCTTTCTCTTAAGGCCAAAGGAGTCATTTCACCTCCTGTATGGGTGGCGTGTGGGGAACCAACTCTTGCTGTCCCCTTCGGTTCCATTCTGACTGGTCTTAGTATGGATCTAGTCAGAGTCCTGAGATACTATAAGCTTCCCAGCTGAGGGCTCTGGCCTCACAAATCTGAGTTTCTCAGCCTGGAACCTTTTAGGAACGTCTGGTCCTCTCATTTTAATGTTCTCTCATGTTTAAATTTTTATTTTTATTTTATGCGTATTGTCTGCATGTAGGTAAGTGCACCCGTGTCGTGCAATACCCTTGGAAGACAGAAGAGACCATCAGATCCCCTGGAACTGGAGCTATGAACAGTTGTTAGCTGCCTGACGGGATTCAAACCTGGGTCTTCTATAAGAACAGTCACTGTTCTTAACCACTGAGCCATCTCTCCAGCCCTCTTGTATTTTAAATTTTAACTTGAGTTTTACGTTATCTGTGACTCTTACATTATATCTAGAAATTGCTTTTGGCATGCTGCTCATATTTGAGTTTTCTTTCATGCCTTTAAGAATATTAGGCTAGAGGAACCGGAGAGATGGTTCAGTGGTTAACAGCACTGGCTGCTCTTGCAGAGGACCCAGGTTGGGTTCCAGCACCCTCATGAGAGTTCACAACCAACTGTAACTCCAGTTCCAGGGTATCTAATACCTTATTCTGGCCCCCAAAGACATTACACATACATGGTACACATACAAACATGCAGGCCAAACACTCTATTATATATTTTAGAAGATCTTATGGAATTCCCATATCTGGAGGGCCCAGGGGGGTGGTGTCACTGCAGAGTTGCCATTACTGGATCTGAATGCAGAGTTTTTCAGAGGGGGACTTAGGGTGGTTGAGGCAGTAGGCTTGGTGGCAACAATCCCTAGACCTTTGCATCTTCGGTTTTGTGCGTGCTCATGTGGAGGTCAATCTCAAGGTCATCTCTCAGGCATTATCCACTTTTTTGAGACAGGGTCTCTCAGCGGCCTGGAACTAGCTCAGGTAGGCTAGGCTGACTGGTCAGTGAGCCCCTGAGGTGTACCTAATCTATGCCTCACCAGTTCTAGGATTACAGGTGCAACAAGTGCATCCCACCGCACCTGGCTTTTTTTTTAAACATGGGGTCCAACTCATGCTTACCAGGCAAGTACCTCATCAACTCAGCGCTCTCCAGACCATCTTCGGTTTTTTTTCTTTTAAAAATTTTTTATGTATATGAGTATTTTACCTGTACATATGTAAGTGTACTGTGTGTGTGTGATATCTTCAGAGGAGGGTATTGGATCCCTTGGAACTGGAGTTACAGTTGTGAGCAGCCATGTGGGTAGTGGGAACTAAACCCAGGTTCTCTGCAAGAGTAGCCAGGGATCTTAACTGCTGAGCCATTGTGTCCAGCCCCATTGTTTGGTTTTTCTTAAGACAGGGTCCTGCGGGCTAGCATTACAGGACTGTGCTGCTATGCCAGGTTCTCTCTTCCTTCATAAAGACTGCTCTGTATATAACTTTGAGCTCACTCCAGATAATCAAAACACTTGTCCCCCTGGGCAGGAAATCCAAGAGGGAAACCAGTTTTCCCTCTGGGGTGGGAGACACTGAGTCCTGGGCACGGCCAATGTGCCCTTACCACAGCCCTGCAGTCCTCCCCCATCTTCAGGAAAATATACTCAGGCCTCTGCCCATACCACTTTTCCCTTGAGCACACTCTCTGAGATGCATCGACCTCAGCAGGAGATACATCCTTGGTTAAGCACAAGGATCACCCACTTCTGGACCTGCATGCCTACTTTCCCTGAGCCCAGGGTGACACAGCAGGAAGGGCTTCTCCCAGCTCACCTGCCAGACCTGGGTGAGCCCCTCCAGCCTATCACCGTTTTGCCATCTTGCAGTGTCAGCTCGCTGTGTACCTCATTGTTAGTACCAAGAAGGCCAGTGGATACACCTATAGGGCAGGAGGGGAAAGCCTGGGCTTTTCCTCAATGCCCATTCCCCAGGACTCCCAAGAAAGAAGGGAGAGGAAAAAAGTCCGAGGTTCTTCTATGTGCCCTCTCCTCCCACAGCACTAGTTAGCAAGCTTTCTAGTAGCATCCTTTGGGTGTGCAGTTGGATGAATGGACCTCATGAGAGCCAACTTCACTCTGCAGGGACGGTCCTCAGGAAAGACAGCCAAGCCAGGTCAGAAGCCCTGGGTCACATCCTGACCCAGAAGCAGGGGTCAGTCATTTAGCCTTTGACAGGTCAGGACAGAGACTCTGAGGATTAAGTGGACACATGCATCACACCAGAAAGGCCAGCGGTCACTGCCATCCCAGGAGGGAAATGACCAGTAAGGAGAGAGTCTTTCAGAGTCTTTCCAGCTCTGAGCCATTTGCCCCACGCTCTTCTTCCTGTCAAGGAGGCAGAGAACAGTGCTGGGATAAGGGGACATGACACCCTCTGCCCTGAAGACCAGCTCTGCTGTGGCTGGAAGGGGTGGGGCCCTCGTGGGCAGCACCAACCAAGCCCAGACCCACCATGGTACTATAGGGGCCAGCCAGCACATCACAGGAGATGGACACCATTCTCACTGTTCAGTTCAACCTGGAGCACAGCTCTCAGCATGGCAGGAGGAGGATCCAAGTCTCAGCAGCTGTCCCCATCCACTCCCATGAATTCTCACCTTTAGGCTGGGATAGAAGACAAGGGTGGTGTGCTTCAGCTCCACACGAAGGGTTGTGAACTAACCCTGAGTCTGTGCAACTCAGTATAAGAATGTTCGATGAGTAAAGTCTTTGGCCAACAGGAAACTGCTGCTGCAGGGACCCAGGACTGGCAACTGCCCATCAAGGGTAGTCACGTACCTGTACCTTCTCAGATCATGATCTGAGAAGAGGCTCAGGCCAGCTGAATACTGGTGTCAACCTGCTGCCCAGACACATGTGTCCCCCCGAGTCTAGGGACTCTTCCCCCTGATCCTGAGCTCAGGTGGCATCACACACAGCACCCCTTCATGCCAAGCCAAGTTCCATGCCTTCTCTGCCCTTGCTTATCCTCCACACAAGCCCTCCATGCTGTCTCCTCTACTCCATATAAGAGCAAACAGGCTCAAGGAATTTTGTAGACCTGTCCAGGCACACATGTATGAAGCAGATGCAGGCTTCCCAGGGTCTCCCAGAGACATGTCAGGGTCCCAGCAGAGCCCTGCTGCAGGCCCTGCCTACCCCACAAGCCTACACTTCCAGCTATACCTAGAGCTCAGTCCTCAGAGAGAGTCCCTCAGCCAGATGCAGGCCTTATATTTTGAATAAAACCCAAGATTGGTAGCCCTGAACAACCTCTTCAAGCCAATAACCTCTGCAGCCTACAATGCTGCAACACTTGGCAGGCTTTCCAGTCCCCCAGAAGATACGCTGTTTGTCATCAACCCCTGCATAACCTGCTGTCTGTCCTTTACGCCACAGGGAGAGGGGCTCGCCGGCAAGAGCTGGCACAGGACAGGCAGGACTCACAGGCTCCTATGCAGGTGCCATTGGAACCTGCTGTACTTACCTTATACAGCCTGTGGAGTGGCCACAGCAGTTTCTTCTCCATCAGACAACTGGTCACTTGGGTCAAAACCCCTCCCAGCAGGAGTGGCAGCATCACCTTCACAGAGCAGGTCCTAGAGGGGACACGGAGGAGCTGGAGCCCCCAAGTGACTTGCGGAGTCTTGCCTCCCTTTCTTGCAGGACAGTGATGTGATGGACTGGGATGAAAACTTGTTAATAACTAGCAGGGCAGCCCCTTAGGGAGGGCCTGCCTCTGGGTGGGGGAAGTGTCCTTACTAGGTGGCCAAGGCCCTGTGGTAAAGACACAGCTCTCTGATTTTATACTCCCCTGTCTTTATGGGTGGGATCTGGACACGGAAGGAAGGTGAAGTCCACTTCAGGGCACTGTGTCACAAGTTACAGGGGCGGCAAGATGCTGAGTGGACCAGAGCTGGAACCCAGCCCAAAGGAAGCTAGGTGGGTGGATGATCTCAGATTTCTGCCGTTTAGCGGGAGGCTGTAGAACAAAAGCCAAGGTGAAGTTTGAAGGAGCAAGAAGCCCTCAGAAATAGGAAGTGGCTGGGCACTGTGAGTGGTACCTTAGGCATTGGCCCAGACCCCCCACTCTCACAAGAGACCTTTCTCTCCTGAACAAACCATTCTTCCTTTCAAAACCCTGCTGGGTTGGTAGTTGCTAGCAGTAGTCCCCAGTTGACAGCACAAGACCCTTGCTCCGTCCTTTTTCCTAGAAGGTCTCACTCAGGTTTATGAGTGGGTGAAACCGAGGCACAGAGTTGAGCCAGGGGAGCCCTGAAGTGTCTGAACAAAGCTTCAAATTGAGGCCCAAGCTTTCCAGACTCAGGAAGACCCATGTTGCCACCTGCTGGGGCTGGAGGGAACTGCAGCCAGCCTGTGGGGTAGGGGAGGACTGACACCCCACACTCCTCCAGAGGGGCTAATCTCCTCTCACCTGACAATGCCTAAGGTGCCAGCACCCTCCCCTCAATCCTCTAGAACTATACAAGAATAGACTCATTATGAGTTTTGGTTAGACATGTTAGAAGCCACCTGCCCTCCATCCTTCCAGCTGTTGAGGCCAAACACCTTGGAGTTTATCTCTTTTACCCCCTTGATCCAGCTGGGTATCAGTCCTCTCCAGGTGACCTTAGAACACAGAAGGACTCTGCCTGCCTCTTATCTTCCCACATTGCCATTGATCCAGCAGTCACTGCACTGCTCAAAACAGGGTCTTACCCTTCCATCCACTTTGACAATCTATTTTCAAGGAGAGGTTGATGGGAGCTTCTAAAATAAAGGTAGCTCACATGGTTCCTCAGGTTAAAACCCTTGTGTGTTGCCATCTCCAAGCAGGAGCCAAGGCCCTGGCCACCTGTAGCCTGTTGTTCCTCAAACAGGCAGCATGGCATACCCCTGGGCCTTTGTACCATCTGTGGCCTCTGCCTAGACCCTCCCTGCTCAAAGCCCACCTTCTGGGCTGGGAAGATGGCTCGGTAGGTAAAGTGCTGGATGGGAATTTAGATCTCTAGAAATCCACGTGAATGCTGGATGGGCATGGGGCCCGCCTGTAGGTCCAGACTCAGAAGAGGCCCAGTTTGACTGAGACTCTGCCTCAATGAATAAGGTAGGAAACAGTTGAGGATGAACCCAACATTGACAGCATGCATACCTCCCACAGAGGAAAACCCACTTTCTCATCCAAGCTGCACCGTTGCACATGCCCCCTTCCACTGGTCCTGCCCACAGCTCACAGTAGCATGCGCCTCCTAACACATAGGGTAGGGGCAGGTACCCTGCCCATCAGACCACAACCAGCTTGCAAACCAAGATGGGCTTTCCCATGGGTAAAGCTCTTGTAGAACCAAGGAGAATGTGCATGGATCATGTGCAGCCCCCATGCCTGGGATGCAGGGGTAGGGGAGCATTTCATAGCTGGCTGTGGTGTGGGCGCATAGACAGCACTGGACACAACGGGAGCTTCATTGGGCAGGGTGCTATCTGGGTCACTGTGTGTTCTGCAACCCCCGAGGCCTGCCAGCAAAGAAAGTGTACCTAATCTCTTGCTCTTGGGATTTGGCTGGGCCTGTCTCCTTCCTGTAAAACAAGGACCACCCATGTGGCAGTGTTGTCTTGCTGTGTAGCAGGGCCAGCCCCACCCCCACTAACCTGCCTGAGTAGGTATACATGCCCAGCAAGGGTTTCCAGTGTCTGGTGGGTGGCCTCAGTGGTGCCAGGGACAGCAGTCAGGACCTCTCTCACTGAGCCCCACCAGCTCCAGGGTACCCTTTACAGTTCCTAGGGTCACCCTGATAGGCCTGTACAGCCACTTCCGGGCCTCCTGGGTCCACTCTCACACCTTATCCAGGGGCCTCTGTGTCACCTTCAAGAGGGCCTCCTTTAGTGTGACCAGGGGCTTTGCAACAGGCAGCCCAGCCCAGCCCAGGAGCTCCCTGCCTGAGTCTAAACTGAGAAAGCCAGCTATGCTTAATATCCCAGGCCTAAAGGAGACAGGGTAGAAATAAGGCAGCAGGCACTAGAGACTGCCAACCTGAGTGGACACGTTGGCCTGTCCCGATGGCAGGCCCTCATCTGGCTCTAGGAACCCTATAGAGTTGACAGTTAGGACCCACTGCTTCCCCTCCCCCTCACTGTACAAACAGCATCCCAGCTGGAATGCTGTCCAACCAGCCTGGGTTGAAATCTCAGGCTCCCCTGAGGAATGCTTTCCACCTGTCACGATTAAATCCTCAAGGAATCAATGGCATCCGGTATGACAAGGGTAAGGCTCTGAATGCTGCACGGGGCGGCATTCCCAGACTTCAGGCAAGCACTGTCCCCTTCACTAACCCTGCCCTGCATCCTTGTGCAGTGATGAGTCACAGCTGTGTGCCTCTAGCTAGTCACTGCCACCTAGCAGACCTGGGGGCAGGGACAAGACCCCACTGAACAGAGGGTGGCTGCTTCGGTGCTGGGCAGGATCATGGGGCTCCCAGCAGGGCTAGGTGGTGTCCTTAGTTGTAGGGAGGTCAGAGGTTTACAGTCTATGCAGGATGCCCACAGACATACCCAGAAGTGGCTCAGAGTCCCCCAGCAGTGAGCCTCAGGGACAAGGCTGTGTGCACCACAGGAATCAGAGGACTGATGAAATATAGGCAATGGGCCCAAAAAGAAATCAGGCAGCGGGCATAAGACACTACTTTGGCTGGGCATGGTGGGACACACCTTAGTCCCAGCACTTGGGAGGAAGCAGCAGGTGGATCTCTATGCGATCCAGGCCAGCTGGGGCTACAGGGAGACCCTGTTTCAAAAAGACCAAAAAAAAACAAAAAAAAAATCCCCCACTACTTTGAAATCTGCAAGAATATTGACAGCATGTCAAAAGGTGGCAGAGGCGATGGGTGCACATGAAATTAGGCTGCAGGTATCCAGGAAATGAGATCACTTTTCTGAGATGTCAGTGTGCTACAGACAAGTATGAAGGCCTAGAGACCCTGGGACTGGGGTCCAGGGTTATACCCTCTCCCACACTCATTCCACAGCTGCTTCAGGTACAGAGGCAGATGGTTGGGTCAGTAACTGGCCTGGCTCTGGCCCCAAAAGGCAGCCACTGCCTGACCACCTACCTATGTAGCACCCAGCCCTATCTGGACAGCCGCAACAGGCACTCTGCAGTGCCATCCAGAGCACATCTAGACAGGGAAACTGAGGTAAGGTCAGTGGGGAGAATGAGGACAGCACTACAGCACATTATGCTTGGGCTGGAGACTAGAAAGTGAGACACAGACCAGGCCAGAGGGCCCACCCCATATGCTTCCTCAACAGGAACTACCCACCAGATTCTGGAACCTTCTCACATAGGCATCTAAGCCCTGAATCTTCTCTTCCAGCCGGGCTTGCACCTGGAAGCCAATTGCTACCATCCTGGCCTCTGAGACAGGGGGACAGGCAGGGGGTTATACATGAGCTCAAGAGAGAAGTTTCTCTAGGGGCCCAAGGATGTGTGTGCTGCTTGGGCTGTCCACCCTGATTTTCTGGACATTACAATGGCTCCAGGTTCCTGGCCATTAGCCTTCCAGTCCCTGAATCTCTCACCTCAATGTGTAGCCAGGAGGTGGCTCTGATTGACAGCTGGCAGGCTGAGGTGTTCCAGTGGTTGGGCAGGCTACGTACAATTTTGGAACAGGGCCTCTACTGTTGTCCTGATGCCCAGAGCATCACACTCTCTTCTCTGTTCCCTGGAGCCCGGAAGGGGTTGAGGTTGCACCCATGCCTTCTCCACTTACAGTACACAGCTTGCCATAGCTCCCTAGTGCCCCAAGCAAAGTTGCTAGAAGCTATGGTTTGAGGGCCTAAATGGCCCCACCCCTGGTACACCCAGATCACACCCATCTCGGGGTAGCCCAGCCAGAATACCCACCAACCCTCACCTAACCCAGAAAAATCAGTACAGATGGCTACAGGAAGTTCATCACCCCGAACTTCTTTGGGAAGTACCCTTGCACTTCTGAGCTCTCATTTCCCCCAGGGACTGAGGTGAGGCCTGCCTTAGCCAGCTAACCTGGGAACCTGTCATCTTCCACTTACCTTCCTCATTGGCTACAGAAGCCTGTAGATAAGGTGGAACACGAAAACCAAGAGCCTCATTTTCTCACGCCGCTGTCCATGCTGCCCTCAAAGTGGAATAGGCTTTGGGAAGCTGATGTAGCCCAGCAGGCCAAGCCTCTGAGTCCTTGGGGCCCTGGAGCTGTGGGCCAGACGATAAACACATGGCTGCTGGGGCTCATCCTGTTCTCTAGCCTCTACCCGCACCAAACTCAGGGAGGGGCTGAGACTGGATCAATAGGGAAGAGAGGGTTCCCTGCCCCACACTCCTGTCAGGGCTCAGAATCCACCCCCATATACAGGAAGTAGCTAGGAAAGCCTACCAGGTAGCCATCCACGCAGTACACCTGATGTCCACAAAACTCAGATCCCTATGTCCTGCCTACTCTAGAGACAGGTGTAATTGGTCTGATGGTGGGGGAGTCCCTGGTTTCTGACATTCCCAGTGTCTATGTTTCAATAGCCTGAGCCTTCTAAGTTTTCACAGGAGCCACTGAAAAGGCCTGAGCAAGTTTGAGGGGGACATGTGAGCAACATGTGGGTCTGAGTTCACCCAGATCCCTGCAGACACCCAGCCTTGAAGAAGGTAAAGTGAGTCTTTGTGAGCTGGGGCAAAAGGCAAGGCTTCAGGGACCCCAGGAAAAGGCAACCATTGAAAGAGACCCTGCAGTGGGAAGACCAAGAACTAACAGGGAGAAGGCAGCCCTGAATAAGGGTATCACCCTGTGTCCTGGCTTCCAGCCCTGTAAAAGGACATGGAGCAGTGGTTCTCAAAGATGCTGTGGAGTCTTAGTTGAATTGCATTCCTCAATGTCTGAAGTCCTTGTAGAGGTGGTCAAGGAAAGGTAAGGTAAGGTGAGAGCAGGCTAAAGTGAACTGTATGTACAAAATGCTGCTCTCTACAGGCAGCATGGAAGGTGGGGCAGAAACTGAAGTAGCAGTGCCACAAGCCAAGGACAGGCCCCGGGTTAGGGGTGGCTGAAGAGGTTGCTTCTCTGGAGCTGCTGGAAGGCATGCTTGCTGCCCCACTGACTTGATTTTTGAACTCCTGGCCTTGGAGCTCTAAGAATCAAGTTCCATTTGAAGCGGCCAAGTCTGAGGCGACCAGAGGACTCTAATATGGGGTGCTAGGTAAGTCCAGGTGGTTGGGAACAGCGCAGAACCTTCGAGACCCAGTGGGGGTGCCTGATAGGGGACGTGCAGAGCCCACTCTCAGTCTGGGCTTAACTCCACTAGTTATGCAGAGAATAAGGACTGACCAGCCATGGTGTGGCTAGGGGACCATCCCTGACTATGTCCTTCCTCTGTTCAGGGGCCAAGGCTGGGAAATGTCTCTATCCATCCCAGGCACTCCAGAGTTGGGTAAGGGAGGAGCCAGGGGTAGGAACCACACATCTTGGGTGCCCACCAAGTACTTGGCCACAAGCTGAGAAGTGACAGGCACAGAGACCCAACACCCAGAACTGCTGGACCTCGGGACATACTATATCCCTGCCGACAGGAGAGCAGGCTTGCTCCTGTGTCTTGCTTATAGAAAGGGAAGGGCCAGAAGTTGGGGTGATAGAAGAAGCACTCTGCGTAGGATCTGAGACAGGCCCCAGGTTGTTAGTCTTCCCACAGGAGGTCTGGCCTTAGCAGGATCTGGCCACTAGATGGCAGAACTTTCCTGGAGAACTGGAGAAAGTTCTCAAGGCTTCCTAAGCCATAGAGGAAGGAACAATGGAATGGAGAACCCTTGAAGTCCCATTCTGGCATGTGACTCTGGAAAGTCTGGTCTGCTCCAGAAACCCAAGCTCAGCCTGCAGCCTCCAAATTCTCCCGGGGCAAAGCTCTGCTCACTGCTGGCTCTGCCTGCTGCCCTGTTCACAGCAAGGCTGCTGACCTCAGCACTTTGCCAGGAGAGGACAGGGTAGGCCAGGATCAGGCAAGCGAGCAGCTACTTCACCCTTCCCCAGGCCAGGGAACAGATCATCAGGAGGATGGGGATGCTGGAGTGGCCTCAATGGGGCCCCGCCCTCTTCACTACCCCGACCAAGCCCTTTCCTCCTACATACTTGGAGGAAAGGAGACTTGGAGAGAAACAGTAACAAGCCATGCCCCTGGCAACTGGTGCTTAAGACAGGTCCTGTAGTTATTTACATATGTTGACTCTACTTGATGTGAGGCCTGGGGTTGGGAGGGGTGTTACTGCACCTCTCTATGCTTCACTGTCAGAGTCTGAGAAGAGGGAACCAGGTCTTCTGCCCCACCCTTGGTCATTTAATGTGGTAGGCTGGCATGTTAGGTTCCCTGGGCTGGGCAGGGCCGGGCAGGGCCAGGCAGGGCCAGGCCCAGGGTCCTGCTCAGGCTGCCGGTAGAAGTCAGCTCTGCCCAGCTCCCAGTGTCCCCTACCAGCCCCACATCCTACCTGGATTCTGCTGTCCCAGCACAGCCAAGTCACCCCCAGTAACTCTCCTAGGTGCTCTGAGAACAGCAGAGGCTACAATGCTGTGACAGGGACAGAGACGGCTGCTGGGCGAACTCCATTGTGGCAGAGTCAGCGGAGAACACAGAGATCAGTGGTATGGGGGGCTAAGCTGATGTCACGCTCACCTCCTCACAAACTCAGTAGGGTGTGCTCAGTTGCCATGCTCTTCATATATCTTAACTGGTCCCGTGGGAGCCTGGTTCCCTCTTCCTGTCCCAGTGACACTGGGCAGCCCAGACCCACAGGTAGGGTGTCTGCTCCTGAGCCCCAACCCTGGCCTCATGATGTGCTATGGTTCCATAAGGCCACCAGAACACCATATCCACATGTTAGCCTTCACAGGCCTGTGGCCAGTTCCTCTCCCAGACCACTGCCCAGTCACCAGGGAGCATACCCAGGCTGGGCCTGAGGCCACCTTGTTTCCTAAGAGAACCCCAGGGCCTAGAACCACACTGGGGCCAAGGAGGTACTCCTGAATGCTGAATGAGAGGCCCACCCATGACTCCTGTCCCTCAGTCACTCATCCTGCAGACTGAATTCCCCAAGGGCTCAGACAGGAGCCCAGAGAAACTCCCGTTGAGGGCCACCTCCTTGCCATCCCACAGCAACCCTTGGTACAGGACATGGGTGCCTTAGGCTGCTGGAACACAGTCCTTAGGACCAGCACCGAGGAAAGAGCAGAGCTGAAAGAGAAGGCCTGACCAGTGTAAGGCCACCTGGAGCTGAGCCATACATCTGCTAGGGGTGGGGAAGGGAAAGGATCCAGAAAGGATCCTTTCTTTTCTCAGGTTGGAACATACAGATGTCCAGAGCACAAGGCATTTAGCACGAGCAGACAGCATAGAACAGATGGGGGAGATGTAACCGACAGAGGACAGAGGCCCCTGTGAAGCTGTCAGTTCCGTGGACATGCTGTGTGACCTTGGGCAGGGCTCTTGATCTGTGCTTGTTACCTGTCTATGAAGTGAAGGTAAGAATGAAACACCAGCTTCTCTCTCCTTCCCTGTGTCTGTCTCCTGATACAGCCGAGGCTGGCCTCTAACTCACATTCCTCCTGCCTCATCCTCTTCAGTGCTGGGACTTCAGGTGTATGCCACCATACCTACAGGCTTTGTCTTAAATGTTCTCATATTGAGATATGGTCTCCTAGTCTCAGACCCCCCCCCCCACAAAAAAAATCACAACTTCTTGCCTAGTGGCTCCCCTCCTGGTCTCTGTAGGCTTTTCTGAGCTGGAAGGCTATGCCTGGGGACTGACATGATCCTGCACAGGCAGACCCCACTTCCTCCAGCCATCTCTTAGCACAAAATATTCTTTCCCAGACTTGTCATTCAGGGTTAGCTGAAGTGTCACCTCCTCAGGGGTATCTTTCTTGACCGTCTAACGAAATAAGCCCCTTTGGTCCTTTCATCCCAGTGTGGTTTTTTTCCAGGTAATGTATCACTGTCTATATGTTATATTTTTTTGGTTACCTTCTTAACACTGTTTTACATATTCAGTCAAGTCTGGGCTCATCTGTTTTATGCCACATCTCAGTTTCTGGAGCAGTGCCTAGTAGGTGCTCAATAAGGTGTGCACCAGGGCAAAGGTGGATGGACACACCAGTGCCACTTTCAGATGATTTTCCCACTTCGGAGTCTGGCCTGCACTGGTCCCCCCAGAAGTGAGACCTCAAAGGCAGTTCTCTTCTTCTCCCAGGAGTCCACAGACTCCACCCCACATACACTTGGGGCAAAGTCTGTCTCAGATAAATGCTGTTGGCTAGGCTGTCCTTAGCAGCCAGCAGGCTGGTTGACTTGGAAATGGTGTTCCTCTACCCCCAGGACGAAGGTGCTCCTGGTGTCATCTTTGGAGGACTGGAGCTGATCAGGGAAAAAAATGCAGGAGAGATCTCAATAGATCTCAGACTGACATCCAGGCCAGTGGCTCTGCCTCCCACAGCCCCAGGTCTGAGAGACCCCCAGCTTCCTGGAATGTAGAAACCCTAATGAAATAACCCTGAGCCTAGGTGGGTCCTGACAACATTCCCCATGCTCTACAGACTGAAACACTGATTTGCAGATAGCTATTGGCCTAGGGTCAGTAGGCAGGGATTTTCTCATTGTAGTACCGTTTATGACCACAGGAGGCAGTGTTTCACAGAGGACAATGCTGAGGACAATAGATCAGGGCTCCAAGTGTGGCTCACCAGGCCTGTGTTATTTCCAGCTAGTTCCTCGGCCTTCTGGAGCCTTGGCTTTTTGATCCTATGGATGAGGGTAAGGTTGCATTGCTTATGGACTTTAAGGACCATGTGGAATGATCTGCCATCTTCCAGGCTGGCTGAATAGCTATATCACTTGATGTGCATGCTAAAAATGGATGTGAGCACTGGGAAGGAACAAGAATTGGTACTTAGAACAAGTTCAGAGGTACCTGTCAGCATGCCTCACCCTGTACAAATAGTCTGAAAAATACAAACTATTTTGTGAACTGCCTGGATACCACAGGATTGGAAACACAGGGACTTTTTAAGGTGGTTAATGAGAAAACAAACAAGGCCGCGAGGACACAGGAGTGTACTGTAAAATGATCTCAATTTTTTGTTGTCTGAAAAGTTTCATAATATGCGAACAGGTATGACAGGAAAGGATAGAAGAAAGTTCTCGATCTGGACCTGGCCTCCAGGTCAATTTGGACTGAAAGCTGATTCAGTAAAAATATTTCATTGGTGTTTTATGTTTGTGCATGTTTGTGCAGGCCAGAGGGTGACAAGTATGTTCTCAGTCTCCACCTTTTTTTTTGAGACAGGGTTGCTCACTAACCTGACACATACTGGTTAGCTAGTAAGTGACTGGCTGGCCAGCAAGCTCCAGGGATTCTTCTGTCTCTGCCCTCCCCACCCCACCCGCTTTCCCTTCCCAGCACTGCAATTGCAGATACATGCTGTTGTACCTTTTTTTTTCAATCTTTTTGAGACATGTTCTCCCTGTAACCTCAACTGGCCTGGAACTCAGAGATCCACCTGCCTCTGCCTCCCAAGTGCTGGGATTAAAGACATGTGCCACCATGCCCAGCTTTGTACCTGGCTTTCTGTATGGGATCCAAACTCAGGTCTTTATGCTTGCATAGCAAGCTCTTTACTGACAGCCATCTCCCAGCCCCGAAATTTTTCTTGTCTTTTAAAAATTTTTATGTATATGAGTGTTTTGCCTGCATGTAAGTGCACCCATGTCATAAAATGCCCACACAGATCTGAAGGGGGCATCAGATCCCCTGGAACTGGTGTTAAGGTGGTTGTTAGCTGCCATGGGGGTGCTGGAACTGAACCCAGGCCCTCTGTAAGAGCAGCCAGTGCTCTTAGCTGCTGATCCACCTCTCCAGCCCCTATTAGCAGTCTTAATCAATCATTGGCCTATTGTCTAGAGCAGCTAACACCCAACATTGACAGAGTTGAGTGGCTTCCCCAAACGGCCTTTTGCATTCCAGTGTTTTACAGTCAAGTGTTTACTTCTGTTCTAGAATAAGGAAATAAAAGTGGCACGACTACACCAAGTGTCCTGTGTAATTCTGTGTCTCATCACTGGTTTACCCCCTCAATTGAATGTTTGAAAGGACATTACTGGAGCAGCTGAGCACTTTTACTATGGGCTGTACACTAAATCACAGTACTACTTCAATGTTCAAGTTCTTTGTGTGATCTTTTTGAGACAGGGTCTCCCTGTAGCTCCAGTTAGCCTGGAACTTGCTATGTAGACCAGGCTGGCCTCCATCTCACAGAGCTCCACCTGCCTCTGCCTCTGGAGTGCTGGGATTAAAGGTGTGCACCATTGTGCCCATCAGTTAATGTTTAAGTTTTTGCCAGGCCTGATAGCACAGGCTGCAATCATAGCACTGGAGAGGCTGAGATGCAACAGACAGTGAGTTGAAGGTCAGCATGGACTACATAGTGAGTTCAAGACTCACCTGGGCTGCATAGGCACACCCTATCTCAAACACAAAAATAGGGCTGGGGCTGTATCTCAGTTGGTAGAGTGACTGCCTAACATGTACAAAGCCTCAAATTCTATACCCAGCACCTTATAAATAGGGTGTGGTGGCGTGTGCTTGTAAGTCCAGCACTCAGCTACATAGAGTGCAGTATTGGCCTGAGATACATAAAACCATGTCTCTAAGCAAATACATATCCTGAATTTTGTAATTATACTGTATTATATAAAAATTCTTGTAAGCTGGAGAGATGACTTAGCAATTAAGAGCAAGTACTACTATTGTAGAGAACCCAAGTTCATTTCCCAGCACCCACATCAGATAGCTCACAACCACCTCCAGCTCCAGGGGATCAATGCCTCTGGCCTATGTGGGTATCTGTACATGCTCCCCACCACACACACACACACACACACACACACGTCCCTGTTCTACAAAAAATCTTGGGAGTATTTAGGTGTAAAGACAGTTTCATTAACTCACTTGTGCTCAAAATTGTACATGCATTCACAGTTCTGTGGTAACTTTGTTGTTTGAAATAGGGTTTTTTGTTTGTTTGTCTTTTTGAAACAGGGTTTCTCTATAGCCAATTCTGGCCTAGAACTCACTATGTAAACCAGGCTGGCCTTGAACTCAAAGAGATCTGCCTGCCTCTGCCTCCCAAGTGCTGGGACTACAGGTGTGTGCCACCACGCCCAGCTCAAGATAGGGTCTTATGTAGCCCAGGCTGGTTTGAAGCTCACTATGTGGCTGAGGCTTTGAATTTCTGATCCTTCTGTTCCCAAGTGCTGGGGCTACAGCTGTACCCTGTGATGCCTAGTTTATGCAGTCCTGGGGATGGAACCCAGGGCTTCATGTATGCTAGGTAAGCACTCTACCCACTGAGCCACATCCCTAGCCCTATGGCGACCTTCATATGGGCTGAAATTATTCTAAGTAAAATTTGAGAAAGAAACGAAGATCCTCAGATGACTGCAGTATAGCAAAGTTTAGGAAACACCTGCCTGGCTACAGCCATGGGGGAGGGCTGTATACAGCAGGTGCTCTATAAACAAAGGCAGTCTGGGATGTGATTAGGAGGGTGTTGAACAAAACCTGGTGACTGGTAGGAAAATGGTGGCCGGGACTGAGTATAACTCAGTGGTAGAAAGCTTGACTAGCATACACAGGGCCCTGGGTTCCAGCCCCTGCAGAAGTGTAGACAGAAAGATGGACAGGGAAGGGAGAAAAGGAAAAAGGAAAGGGAAGAGGGAGGGTGGTGCCTAGTTGGCAGGCCTCATCACGCACTGTCTTTTCCAGGCAACTACTCTGTGATGATCCCTGTGCCAAGGGCTGGCAGTCCTTGTAGCAGCTCCTGATCTGGGACCAGGGACACACAAGGACACAAACGTGCAAACAGAGAGGTAGCCCGCCAGCCCAAGTCTAACAATCTAACAAGCCATCTGTTCCATGTGTCTCCTGATACTGCATGTAGGGCATGGTAGCAGTGGGGTTGGCTCAGCTCAAACGGTTCAGGCATCTGCTCCAGCTGCGGGAGCATGCCAGGCTGGGGAGGCAGTGTCAGGCGCCAGGTGGGTGGACCTCCCGGGTTCCCAGGGTCCCCCTGGGCCTCTCTGGAATGTAAACGTAGGAATGTTTGGGAAAGTCAGAGCTGGGGTTTCAGGGGACAGACCACGGGGACCCACTGCAGGCCACGGACAGATGTGGATATGCTAACACACCCCAGCAGCCCAGGCTGCATGGGCCTGCCTCAGGCAGGGCACCTGAAATTACTTAGGAGCTGAGGGTGGCGGAGACAGTTACCTTGGCTGCGGTGGAGGCTGAGCAGGGACAGCAGTGCTGGAGGGAAGGGAGGCGATGCCAACCCCACAGCAGCAGCTCTTTGTAGGAAGCAAGGAAGCAGCAGCTGGAGCTGGCAGGAGGGCACCCAGTCCGACGCTCCCCCAGGCAATAAGAGAGCCCCAAAACGCTAGGAGCCAAAGTGCTGGCCACAGTCACCAGGGGCTTGAGAGCCCCAGCGTGGCCTCTGCCCAGGTCTGGCATCAGGAGCCAGTTCTTTGATGCTCTGCCCCTCAGCCTCAGTTTTCCCTCTGGTATAAAAAGCTAAGACTGGCTCTGGGCTGCATGTGTTCCAAGCCCTCCAGTTTGCACAGTGGGAGCCCTTTGGGGTCTGGGCAGTAGAACTTGGTGCCCAGGCCTCCTCGCGGGAACCCTGCACATCGTCCTTCCCCTGGTTGCTTAGCTGTGGGGCCATGTTCTCTGCTGTGGGAATTGCCCTGTGTACCCAGGTGTTTAACAGCCTTGTGCTCCCCAGCTGAAGCATTCAGAAATTTTCCAGGCACTCCCAACTCTCATCTAGGTGGGAATCAGTCTACACCTTTAACAAGTGGCTTCTGAGTTAAAAACATCGATTTGGTGACCCATCCTGTTTAGCAGGTAAGTGACCCCAACCTCATGCAGCTCTGCTAAGACCCATGACTGGTAAGACCGAGGATGCCCTGTGTGTGGCCCCAGAGGTGAAAGAAGGTTTAAGAGCTGTGTGACTTCGTAAACCCTTCTCTGTTCCAATCCTCTCTCCGCTTTAATCCTCCCATGCTGTCAGCCCAGCAGGTAAGAGTTTGAGGAGCTATTCTGTATCTCACTGGTGCCCTGCAGTGCCCAGAGCCACCAAGAGCTGCCCATCTGTCCACATGGTTCCAGCCGAGAATGTAGACAATCATGGCATCTTGGGAGTTGCAGGTGAACTGCAGGGAATGAGCCATATCTTTCATGGTTCAGAGTTCTCTGAACAGGAGCTGAGGTGGGGTAGAAAAGAGAGCAGAGTGCAAGGTATTGGGGTGGTGAGGCCCCTGAAGGCCAGGCGGGGAATACCTGCATGATTCAAAGCCCCTGAACAAGACCCTGCTCTAGCCTACTGGCATGTAAGCTTGGATGCAGGGCCCATGGGCAGGGCTTGCGTCAGATGCTCAGGTACCCGCACATGCCACTGTCAGACACAGCACAGAACAGCAGAGGTAAAAAATGAAGTCAGGGACAGATCCCACTTAGTTGTGGGAACCAGGCTATATATTCTACACAACAGGGATACCCTGGCTTCCAGATCACCAGGAGCTATTCCTCAGCAGAGTTGTGGGAGGCCAAGGCAATGGCTGGAGGTGCTCTGTGGGCTCTGGCAGGTTCTAGAAGCACTCTGTAGTTTGGGGGGACAAGGTGCAGTTGACTGTAAGAAACAGGGCTGGTATGTGGCCCTGTGCTGTGGGGGCTGCAACATCTCCACAGCACCTCAGGGCAATACCCAGGGCAAGTCTGAGTCTAAACTCTGCTGCCTGCTTACTCCCTGACCTTAGGCACATCACCTAAACCTCACAGGTGACCCAGAGATGTCAGGCATAACACCATCACCAGTATCGTCATAGCTGTGCACTAAGCATCTGCCATATCCAGCTATCAGCAGGCTAATGCTCAGTCCCCACAATCTCCACATTACAGGAATGTTATGATCCCCAATTTGCACACAAGTGCACAGAGACACCAAGGCATCTGCCCAAGGGCACACAGCTGGTGATGGCGGAGCTGGGCTCTGAACTCCATTTCAAGGACTGTGCTGCTCTGACTCTCACTACGTGTCAGAAGGTGAAATGAAGATACATACAGAAACCCTGAGAACAGCCAGAGTACTGCTCACTGTGCTGAGTACTTTCCAGCACTGAGTATTGCTCACAGCACCTAGTACTGTTCACAGCTCCAAGCACTGCTCAAAGCACTGAGTACCTCTCAGCACCAAGTACTACTCACAGCAGCAAGTACTGCCCACAGCACTGAAGTACAACTCTATCACTGAGCACTGCTCACAGCACCAAGTGCTATTTGGCAGGTACTAGTGACAGGGAAGCTGGGCTTTGGCTCTGACTCAGGATTAGGTGAGGAGCAAGGATGCTGGTCAGGAGCCAGAACATGGGCTACAGGACACGAGGCCTGGGGTGGAAAGAGAGTTTGCTCTGTAGGCAGCAGCTACAACTGTGTTTTTACTAACAGGACCTCTGCAAACTGTAAAGTGCTGTGACCACCCACCAGTCCTGCCCTACATGCTAGGAACCAGATGAGAGGTGACTCATTTGGCATGCCCTTTGGACCCCTTACCTGGCCATCAAAGAACACGCCCAGCCTCTGGAGAGTACGCACCTTGTGGTTGATATTTACCATTGCCTCCAGTGTGCCATTCAGTAGCCGAGCCAGCAGGACCTTGTTCCCCACCATGGAGGGCCACACTGGCCTGGGTCTCAGTTTCTAGAGGCAAATGACAAGGGCTGTGGGAATTCAGATTTCCCTCCCTCTAGACCACAGACAGCACATCCTGTAGCTAGGACACACTGTAGCTAGGACACACTGTGGCCCGTGGGCCTTAGTGGAACACATGGGCCTGGGACCACCTAATTGACCCTGGAAGGGTCATAGGGTATCCCTCAGACCTTCCTTCACTGCCAAGAGTCTTTCTCCCCTCACAGTGCATGGCAGCCACCTAGTGCCCATGGTGACTCAGCCTGTGCCTCATAGGAGAACCAGTCTCAGGTGGGCATCATCTATCCTCCACTGGTGGGCACAGCTGTTGCCCTCAGTGGGCACTCAGACATACCTGCTGAATGAGTTTGCAGAAGAGAACAGAGCTTGTCCCAAGAACGACTGACAACAGTTTTCCTTCAGTGAGGGACTCCGAGGCTACCAAGAACAACCTGCATGTCCCCTGGCCCAGGCTGCAGCACCCCACCCCTCCTGCCCCTGTGGACAGCTCTTCCGATTCCTGCCTCCAAGTGGGGCCACCTCACTGTGGCTGATACATGCAGCTTCTCCAGAAAAGATAGTCCCAGTACCTAGCACCCAGGAAGAGGCTCATTCAAACTGCCCCGCAAGAAAACAATCAAGCAGGCCCAAGAGCCCCAGAGTGAGTAAGTGGAGCCTCCTATGTGTCAGAGGCTGGGGTCCCTTGGGATGAAGCTCACAGATTAGGTCTGAGTACAGCAAAATGAGCACACCTAGCAGCCTGGTTTCCTCATCTGTAAAATGGGCACAGCCCACTCACCTTGAGACAGCACCCAAGTGAGGGGCTGGGGGCAAGGATGCACAGGTGCTGGGAAGCATTCATTTCCTTCTTGCATTATTCCACATTCAATCATGCATGTCTGCTATGTGGGGCACAGAGAAGGGGCACGGAGCACATGCTGGGAAGCTCTGGACTGTCAGGGACTCTGAAGGTTAGTATCAGGCAGTAAGTGTCTCCACAGGGCTGGAACAGCTAGACATGGACAGCAGTGGAGGAAGGGGAGGGTTCTCCTTGTGCCAGGAACTGACATCTACGCCCCCCCCCCACACACACACACTGAACACTAAAGATGGAAACATTTGAGGCCAAAAAGAAATGATTCGGTTGCCAGGGAAGTCACCTGGGTTTAGGGGAGTCATGAGCCTGGCATCTCCCTGGAGGTCAGAGGCAGGCAGAGTGTGACTCTGGAGTCAGACTGCCCAAGTTCAAGGACTGGCTTCATTGCCAACCAGCGATTCAACCTCTGAGCCTCCCCTCCTTGTCTGCAGAAGGCATGGAGATGAGGTTGGAGAGGAAAAGGGAAGCACTCTGAGGCAGTAATGTTTAATACCCACTGTCAACTTGACAGATCTGGAATCAGAGACAAGTCTCCAAGCATGTCTGTGAGGGATTTTAGACTAGGTTAAAACCTCACCCTGAATGTAGGTAGCACTACTCCATGGGCTGGGATTCCAGACTCAATAAAAGAGAAATCGAGCTAAGCACTAGCCCACTGTGGGTGGTACTACCCAGGTTGGTCCCAGGTTGTATAAGAAAGCTGGCTGAGTACAGGCCAGAAGAGCAAGCCATTGACAGTGTTTCATGGCCTGTACTTCAGTTCCTGCCTCCAGGTTCCTGCCATGAGCTCCTGCCCTGGCTCTCCTCCATGATAAACTGTAAGCTGTACGGCGAAATAAACCCTTTCTTCCACAAGTTGCCTTGGTTCAGTGTTTTATCACAGCAGTAGAACACTAACTAGGACAGCTGGGGTTCCAGACTAAATAAAAGAAAAGGAGGAAGCGAGCTGAGTACCAGCATTCATCTCTCTCTGCTTCCTGTCTGCACTTGCAGTGTGACCAGCTCTTCATGCTCCTGCCACCATGCTTCCCTTAGCCATGAGCCCCAACAAACTCTCTTCCTTAAATTGCTCTTGCCAGGCATTTTAGCACAGCAAAAAGACAACTACTGAACTTGTCTAGACTTAGTCTAAGACCCCTCCTCACTCACCTGGATGTGCCCATGGCTTCCACCAAGAAGGAGGCCCCAGTGCCTGTGGCTGGGCACAGTGGCACCTGAGGCACAATGTCAGTTGCAATGAGCAGTTGGAAGCTTCTTGGGTGAGTGACAGTCACATCCTGGCCTCTGGGGGCATTCCTACAGGCGAGATGCCCTGGTGGGCAGCAGTGGGTGGGATCACTAAGACCATCCAGCATGATCTAGCCTGTTGTGTCAGGGTAAGAGCCAGTCAGGGCCTGGTCAGCTAACCCACCTGAACTCTGTAGGACTCCTGAGCCCTAAGACAGACATCTGGAGTCCCACTGCCCTCAAATAAACCAGGTAGGCCAAACAGCTTTTCACATTCTCCAGGAATGGTCATTTCTACCACTGCAATTCTCATCTGCATACAGGGTCAGATCTGTGTTCTCATAGGTGCCCTGCTCCCAAGGACATGACCCAAGTCTTGAAAAGGACAAGGGACTATGGTTGACAGCAAATCTGCCCATTGTACTTACACCTTAGGCATCTCCCAAATAACCAGAGCTATTTCACAAATGCAGGCCCACAGCAAGACCAGGCGGCTTTAGATTTGAGGCTTGAGGGTCTCTATCATCCCCAACCTTGGTGTCAGGATCTGGGAATCCAGAGAAATCACTCAGCTGGGGAGACCTTTCCTACCCGTGTCACTCAGCATGCCAAAGGTATGAAGTCAGGCTCCCTGAAAAAGCTGGCGATGGCCAAGGCCCCAAGTGTAGGCCCAACCAGAGCCAGGCTGGGCATGGATATTGGCCTGGCCTCTGAGGGCCCCCATGTGGGTTTGCTACTGCCCTCTCAGTCAGAGTGGTCCAGTTCTGGGTGAAGACACAGGTCAGAGACATGGTACTGTTCCATGTCTTCTCGTACGTGGCTCAGTGTGGCTGAGTCAATTGCCACCTTGATGGAACCTATGAAGGACCAGAGGGAAAAGGTGACATGGGGTGAGGAGTCATGAGATCTGTGGTGTTGTGATACCAATTCAAGGCAGACAGCACATCACACTTGTGAAATGGACCATGTTCTACCACCTTTCCTTCCCAGGATGCTCGAAGTCCGTGCCAACTAGTTTAAAGGCAGACAGCCTGGCAAGGATGTCTGCTGACCCCGGGGCTCCATCCCCATCACACACCTGCTGTGATGGACAGCTCACTGTACAGTCAGCAACACAGAGAAGTTCTGGGAACCCAACCTGGAATTCTAAGGCTAGGAAGAATAACCCTGAGAACTGGTCCATCCTGGAGGTCCCACCCCAGGCTGCTGGGACACCCTTGTTTCATACTTTAAGCTTGGCTTTCTCAAGGGCCCAGGCAGCTCCCAGACAAAGCTTTCTCACAGAATCCCACAATGTCTGTTCATAACACTTGCGATGCTCAAAGGGAGCCCACAGTACCATGCTACGATGATTTACCTTGACTGCCAACTTGACAGGACCTAGAATCACCTAGGAGACAGACCTCTGAGGAGTCTGTGAGGGAGTTTCTAGATTAGGTTAACTGAGATGGGAAGACACACCCTGAATGTGGGTGGCACCATTACATGGGTTGGGGTCCTGAACTAAATTAAAAGGAGGAAATCAGCTGAGTAGCATTGTTCATTTCTCTGCTCCCTGTGACCAGCTGCCTCCTGCTGCTGCCACCATGACAGCCCACCATGGTGCACTTTACCTTAAACTGCGAGCCAGAATAAACCTTCCTTCTGTAAGGTGCTTTTGTCAGGTGTTCTGGCACAGCAATGAGAAAAGTAACTAAGACACATGTACTACAAGATGTTAGCCATCACCTCCAGGATGCAGGATAGCAAGTCAAGCCCATGAGCGTCTCATAAGAATAAAAGAAACAGGCTGGAGAGATGACTCGGTGGTCAAGAGCACTTGCTGCTCTTGCAGAGGACCTAGGTTTGATTCCCAGCACCCACATGGCAACTAACAACGGTAACTCCAGTTCCAGAGAATGTGACGCCCTCTGCAGGTGTTGCACAACATGAGTGCACTTACATACATGTAGACAATACACTCATACACATAAAATAAAATTTAAAGGCCGGGCGTGGTGGCGCACACCTTTAATCCCAGCACTTGGGAGGCAGAGGCAGGTGGATCTTTGTGAGTTCAAGGCCAGCCTGGTCTACATAGTGAGTTCCAGGACAGCTGGGGCTACAAGGAGACCCTGTCTCAAAAAAGACAAAAAAAAATTTTTTTTTAATTTAAAAAAGAAACACCAATCAGGTTAGAGCCTAGAAACAGATCTACACACAGTCAACTGAGATCTTTGACAAAAGTTCAAAAGTAATCAATAGACAGAGATAGGCTTTTCAGTAGCTAGTGCTGGAGTACTTAATTTTATTTAAGTAAAATTATTCTTGCTATTACAGAGTTAAATCAAAACATATTGTAGGGCTGTGGCTGTGGGTCAGTTGGTAGAGTGCTTGTCTGGCAGGCATGAAACCCTGGGTTCCATCCCTGACACCACATAAACTGGGTGTGGTGCACTGTTGTAATCTCAGCCCCCCAAGTAGACAGCAGCATCCCCGGGCTGATAGGGCAGAGCCTTAGGGTCCTGAAACCTGGGCCTTAGTGCCACCCAGGAAGGGTACTGTGGCTACCCACACTTAAGCAGTATCCCTTTTATGGAATTCTGACTTTGGGAGCCTTATTAATGTTCCACATAGTCAAAATAAACACACTAAGTCAACTAGGAGCAGCGAGGCCTACAAACAGTACAGCATGAGAGTCAACTGGAGTCCCAGAAAGGGGTAGGAAGTAATCCCAACTATCTCTTCTCCTCCCTGTGTTTGGGTATGTGCCTGAGGCCCCAGACAGAAGGGAAACAAACACCACCCAGAAATATCAGAATGACTGGGTATGCTTGAGAATTAACATATCAAAGTGCTAAAAGGCAGCCCATTCACCTTCACTGAAAACAATGAAGACTGAGAAGAATGCTTGATATTGTATTTGAGATATTCTAGGCCCAGGGATGAAAGGGCAAGATTGGTAAAATAAGCATGGATCTTGTACTTCCCCAACTGAAGCTGGAGATATAGGTTTGAATAAAAGTATGGGTGAGGCCTGACTCAGCAGCACAGTTCCAGACACAGTTCCAGGGCATATTTCTGAGAGGCATCTCGGGGAAAGGGTGTCCTCTGAGTGTGGAACTCTTGAAAACTACAGTTAAGAGTCAGGATATTTTATTTTTGTGTTAACTGTAACATGGCGTGTATGCTACAAATGATGAGACATCTGATTTCAGAAATCTGAAACTGAGTCAAAAAAAAAAATCGCTATGGAGGGCAGGGGTGTGACTCAGTGGGCAGTGTATTCGCCTGGCATGTACAGGCTCCATCTCCAGCACTGTATAAACTGGACATGACAACACAGGCCTGTAATCCCAGCAGTTTAGAGACGGAGGCATAAGGATTGGGAGTTCACAGTCATCCTTGGCTACCTAGAGAACTATGGACTAACCTGGACTACATGAGACTCTATGTCAAAAAAAAAGAAAGAAAGAAAGAAAAAGAAAAGAACCGTGGCATAGTTCTAATCTGAAAATCCAAAATGTTCTACAATCCAAAAGGTTTTAAGCAGTGACTCCATTTTGTAGCCCTTGGGTTTGGGGTTAAGAATCTGTGCTAACATCTTCAGTTCAAAGGACTTAAAACACGAAAAACACTTCCTGTCCCAAGCGTTTCAGATAAGAGATTCTTTAAAAGAAAACTATTTGTGGGGGTGGGGTGTTTACTATGTCACACATGCAGTGATCAGAAGATAACTGGCAGAAATTGGTTCTCTCCTTCTACCATTTGAGTCCCAGGAATCAAAGTCAGTTCATCAGGCTTAGGTGGCAAGTGCCTTTATCTGCTGAGCCATCTTGCCAGCCCAGGTGAGAAATCCTTGACATAAGGAGAAGCAGGCCTAGGAAGCCCTGCACTCAGCTCTTTCCCTCTGGAGGTACACAATGTTCATTAGCATATTAGAGGCTCTGACAAGTCCTGCATATGGAAATCTGTTCAATTTTTGTATTAGTAGAAGATTCTCTTTCCCACATTCTCTTGGTATATAATTTAACATACCTGAGCTTTCATAGGAAGCAGTCACCAAGATCCCCACATACCCACCTGAGGCATCCTTCAGCCCTCACCTTCCTGGATCCTCTTCTGCTTTAGTGCACCTGAGGGTCCGGACATGGGGCACCACTGCCCAGCCTCCCTGTCTCCCCTCAGACACCCAGAGAAGCAGCTGTGCCGAGTCCTGGTCCAGGAGCCCCTAAGAGGAAGGTGACTAGGACCATTAAGATCTGGATAGGAGCCGTCCCCACAAGCTCATGTGTCTTCAGCAGGTACCATGAAGGTCACACAACCTTTAGGAAGTGGAGCCTTGCTGGAGGAAGCTGGTCATTGATGGGTGGGGCCTTGAGGTTTCTAGCCTCACCCCACTTCTTGTCTGCTCTCTGCTGCCTGGTTGTGAGCAAGCAGCTTTATGCTCCTGTCACAGGCTACCCTTCCCCTTTAAGCTGCATCTACCAGCTGTTTTGTTACAGTTGTGGTGGTGGGGTGATTCATTCAGAGATAATAAAGGATGGCCTTTGGATTGGACTCCAAGAGTCACTCTGAACTCTCCTGTGGGGTCATTGCAGGGTTGTTTGTTCTGGGGCTCCTTGCACAAGGAGGCAGGGAAGCTGGACAGCTAAGATCACGGACTTTGGAGTCAGGTAAGTCTAGGTTCAAATCTTCCTACTCATGCCATTCACTGTGTGTGACCTTAGGTGTGGATATAATTTCTCTGACCTTCTGTCTCTGTCCAGCAGGGAATTAGAAATAATGACACAGGTACTAACCCACGTGGGAAGGCTGTGCACACAGAAGACCACTTCCCCCAGTAAAAAGCAAACAGGGCTGGCCTTGGGACCTGGGTTTTACTTGATGGAACACACTGGAAGAGAGGTTTCAGCTTGATGCTCCACCCCGCAGGTCCCCAGCTACCTGCTAAGATGGCTATCAGCCTACCTAAGCCCACTGTGGTCCCCAGCCTACACCCATCTGACTGAGCCCCCACTTGGATGCAAACTGACCTTTTAGAGGATGACCTATAAAATCAAAGTCAGCGATGATCCCTGACCCCCTGCTTCATTGTGCAGCAATGGCTGATGACACACTGCCCCATACCTTATCTGACTCCACAGAGGACCCATGAGGTCTGACAGTATTCGGACCCTCACTACCCCAATGAGGAAATGGGTAAAGAGAGGTAGCAATTGGCCCAGAGCTCAGAGAAACAGCTTGTGGAGCCTAATACCCAGGGTGGATTTGAGCTAATTGAATTCTAGACTATAAAGAACTGGTTCCTGGCCCATCAGTAGGTTCTCTTGTGGTGACAGGTGAGAAATGGGCTCCCCTGAAGCCTACTGTTAAACTGGCCTTGCCAGTTTGGGGACATGGCTCCTACTACAGAAAATTCTTTGTTGTTGTAGGGACATATTACTTTCCCTTGAGCACCAACACCAGGAGTGGAACCAGCTGTTTTCCCTGATGCACAGGTACACAGCTATGTGGACTGTGTATTTCCTTATGGTAACTACAAATACAATCATGGGTTGGTTTGGGTTTTTGGGTTTTTTTTTGCATTGGCTGCTAGGAAGCTCAGAGTTAAGACTCCAGCTCAATTCTAAACATACGAAATCTTATGCATTTGGTTTCTGCTGTCACCTTAAGCACTTTCCCATTTTTTGATATTTTTATTTTCCCATTTTTCCAATTTCTTCACATTTAATTTTTTTAAATCTAGAACAAAAGTTGATACAGCATGTGAGCCAAAACTGGCCTACCACTGGTTTGATAATTAGAGATGTACCGAAATACAATCCTGTTTCTTCATTTTGGGACAGCCTGTGATGCTCTTGTGCTATATGGCAGTGCCAAGTGGCTGGGATGGAGGTCACATAGCCAAGCTTGAGAACATACCACCCTGCCCTCTACTAAATCTGCCAGCTCCTGACCAGAACAGTGTGTGCTTTAATCTGTCTCTACTCTATAGATTGTGGATAAGGACAGTTGGATGACAGATGGAACTTCTGGGGACCAGGAGAAAGGAACAGCCATCCTGGGATCTGAACCCAGACCAGGCCCTAGGTTCTCAATGACACAGTGTCCTGGTTGCTTCAATGAATGAAGAGATGATGAGGGAGGAGATTGGAGGGAGAGAGCAGACACAGCTGTCTACTCACATCTGTCTTCTTCTTTGGGAAGGAGGTAATTTGGGACAGGGTCTCATTCAAAGACCCTGGCTGGACTCTATTGGCATGCTCCTGCCTCAGCCACCCAAGTGTTGGGACTGCAGATGTGTGCCACCATTCCTGGCTCCATTTTATTTATCATTGTTTGTATGTGTTGGAGATGGACTCCTGGGCCCTGAACAAGCTAGGCAAATACATTACCAGTGAGCCACGTCCAGTCATCCGTTTTATTAGCTCTGTTACTACCATCTTTCTGCTCTATAGCAGATGTTCTCATAGCCTGAATGAGGGGGAGAGGGAGGGAGGGAGAGGGAAAGACTGACACCACCCCTCCTGCTCTCTCAGTGCCTTTGAAATAAGAATGTCAGGACAGAGGTGATCCCAGCCTTCCTAGTGACAAAAGTCAGACCTGTAGGGACGGCTTCTCATGAGCAGGACAAGAGCCTTGGTCTGAGGCCTTTGCAAGGCCACCTGGAGATAATTACCTTGCTGGGGTGTCCTTGGAGAACAGCTACAGCTGATGGGCTCTGGAGACCCTGAGGAAGGCCTGGTGGAGGGTGACCCTCATGTTCCAGCCCCACTGGCTCCTGTGATTTTGGTTGGCCTCATCCTCCAATAGGAGCAGCTCCAGCCAGACACATGCACAGAGATGTGTCCACACTGCACCTGCGGGGAGGCAGAGAGAGTTAGGAAGCCATGAGGGATGGGGTGTCCGTGGGAGCTAGAGTGAGGAGGCCACTCTAGGAAGCCTTCCTGGCAGGTCAATTCCAAGGGCTCTGGGAGCAGTGGATGACACACAGGGGAAATCAGGCCAGGTCCTGGACCCCAGTTGGCCTGGGTCTGGGTCCCACCTGACCCTTTCCACCACTGTGGCATGTGTGTTCTCATGACATAAGTGGGGAAACTGAGGCTCAGAGAAGGCTGTCTAAGCTATTGGAATGTGCCTGGCTCTAGAAGGGAACTGGAAGCAGCATAGGAGGGTACACCTGTCACCCCCGCCCTCAGGGGATCATGAGTTCTCTGAATGAGAGGCTGCCTGTCCTCCCGGCTCTCAGGATGGGGTGGAGTCCTGAACCTGCTGCCAGGCAGCAGTGCTAGGAACTTCCCTGGAGTTTCTATATTTGCAAACATTTCCGCAGCTTGGGCGGGTTTTTCGGGACCGGACCCAGGCCAGCCCAGCCCAGCCTTCCCACCTAGATGGCTCAGCACGTAAAGGTATTCACCTGATGACCTGAGTTTAATCCCCAGACCCACATGTTGGAAGGAAAAAGCAGGCTTCCCCAAGCTGTCCTGTTATCATCTGACCTCCATGCATGCACAGTGGTGTGCATGCATAAATAAAGAACAAAAACTTTAAAAGAAAGAAAAGAGGGTTGGAGCCAGGTGTAGTGGCATTCATATTTGATCCCAATACTCAGGAGGCAGAGGCAAGTGGATCCCTATGAATTCAAGGCCAGCCTGGTCTACATAGCGAGTTCCAGCCCAGCTGTGGCTACAGGGAGACCTTGTCTCAAAAAGATCAGAAAAAGAAAAGAGATGGTTCAAGGGTTAAGAACACTGGCTGCTCTTGCAGAGGACCAGGGATTTGGTTCCCAGCACCCACAAGGTAACTGACAACTGTCCACAACTCTAGCTCCGAGCTCTAACCACCTCTTCCAGCCTCCACAGGCATTGTATGACATGGATGCACTTACACACATGCAGGTAAAACACTCATACACATAAAAAATAAATAGGGGCTGGAGAGATGGCTCAGTGGTTAAGAGCACTGGCTGTTCTTACAGAGGACCCGGGTTCAATTCCCAGCACCTACATTGTGTCTGACAACTGTCCATAACTCCAGTTCCAGGGAAATCCAATACCTTCTTCTGACTTCTGTGGGCATTGCACATGGGTGCACTTATACACATGCGGGAAATACACTAATACACATAAAATAAAAATAATAGGGTTTTTTTTGAGACAAGTTCTCCCTATAGTCCCAAGCTGGCCTGAACTTGCTTTGTAGACCAGGCTGGCCTTGAACTCACAGAGCTCTGCCTGCCTCTGCCTCCCAAGTGCTAGGATTAAAGGCATGTGCCACCACATCTGGCCTAATAAAACATTTTTTAAAAGAAGACCAGGCAAGTGCATGCCTTTAATCCCAGCACTCAGGAGATAGAGGCAGATGGATCTCTGTGAGATTGAGGCAGGCCTTGTCTACATAGTGAATTCCAGGCCAGCTAGGGCTATAGGAAAACCCTATTTAAAAAACAACAACAAAAAAAAAAAAAGAGAGAAAGAAAGAGATTGCACATAGCCCAGGCTAAATAGTTTCACTATGTAGCTTAGGGTGTCTTGAACTCCTGATCCTCCTGCTTACTCCTCCAGAGTGCTGGCAGGTGTGTGCCACCACACCTGGCAGACATCAGTCAGCATTTGCCCAGCCTGGGGACACTTGCCTTGGAGGATTAGGTGGTATCCAGGGCCACACCGTGTTAGCTCTCCCTTGACTGAAAGCAATCCTGGTGTGAACCCTTCAGACACAGAACAACTTTCCAGTTGGGTTTGAACGTGGCCTCAATCTCCCTGTTCTTAGCCTGGGTGCGTAGGAACCAGAGGCATGGAGAGAAGTTGCCTCCCGATTCTACATGCCAACAGAAGCCACACCAGAACCCAGAAATCAAAACTGAGTGGCCCCAGGAGGGATGGGCTGGTCTAGCCCCTGCATTCATGGAGCAGGAAGTAAGACCAGGTGCATACTGGACCTTTCAGAGGGGTAAACGCCAGTGCCCTCAGCTAGGGGCGGTGGAGTGGGCTTGATGGGAGCCATGTTCAGACTTGTCTCCTCCCAAAGGGCTCCATTAGTCTCATTTCCTCATGGCTACATTCCTGGCACTCAGATGCCCACATACAATAGACACTCAATAAATGCTCACACAAGTGCAGAATGATAGTACTAGCCTGAAACATAAAGATCAAAGCAGAGCAGGAGACTGAGTCACAGCGTAGCAAAGGGATTCATGCAGCCCAGTCCCTGGAGCCTGTGGCTATGTTATGTTCTGGATGAATGGGACTTTGCACATGGGATTAGTCAGGGGTCCGGAAGTGGGGACAGGCTCTGGGATTTCCATCTCTATCTAAATGATGTCCTTATGGGGGGGGGGGAGGGTTACCGTTGGGGAA
>NW_008335297.1:4443162-4447784 GCF_000622305.1 Nannospalax galili | reverse complement strand
GGGGGGGGGGGGAGGGTCACAGTAGGAGAAATGGGAAAGTCCTCTACTGGCTTTCACCACGAAGATGCACTCATGAGCCAAGGAGTGCAAGTGGCTTCTAGAAGCAGGAGAGGGAAGGAGGGGGTGGTTTCCCTGGAGCCTTGGCAAGAAACTCAATGCCATCAATTCCATGGTTTTAACCCAGTGAGAGTCATTTTGCAGTTCTGAGTTGAGTCTTGTCATTTTGTTTTCTGAGACAGGGTGTCCCTGTAGCCCTAGCTGGCCCAGAACTTGCTATGTAGACCAGGCTGGCCTCAGTCTCACAGCGATCTGCCTACCTCTACCTCCTGAGTGCTGGGACTGAAGGTGTGTACCATGTTCTGTGTTAAATTGCTACTGCAGCAAGAAGGAAACAGGCACAATCAATTATTCACTCAACAACCACTTAACATCTGTTTAAGCCAGGGACACAGAAGGCCATTGTTTTCTCTGTATTGATGAAGAGCCTCCTGCTTCCTGGCCCCCAGGACTCCCTCATCATTATGGATCCTAAGGCAGGCAAACGTGGTTTTTCTTGGAACCAGGATGACAGGAAAGGAACAGCTTCAAAGAAAAAAAAAAAATGCATGACTAAACAAAGACATTTTTTCTATGCTGGGGCTGGAAGAAGAGCCCCAGCGATCACTCTACCCTGAGCTACATCTCCAGACAGATGAGTGAGATCTCTCTGCCTCCTCACTCCTAGCCTGACATTGTCTTCAATCAGGATCAGGTCTTCATTATTTTCTTTTCTTATAAAGGGCATCCAGGCTTTGCCTAAAATGTCCCAGGTCACAAGGTACACATGCCGAGGCTGCACTTGGCCTGGGGTGCCAGGAAGCGGCAAAGCCACAGGGAGCTGTGTCTGCAGGTGTCTGGGTACCATTCTGTGCCAGTCCCCTCAGAAGCACCCAGGACAGCACTGCCAGCAGCCAGGGGATCAATTCTCAACCCCCTGACTTATGGGAAGTGAGGCCCCAGAGTGGGGCACTTCGTTCCCACTCTCTGCTTGGCTTCACCTTCCTTCCAAGAGGGAAGAAACACTGCTTTCTCCTTGTGTACACAGTAGGTGTTCAATAAATGCTTGCTGGAGAATATAGTAATCTCTCCAACCCCTTCTCCCTTCTAGAGAGTCAGGAAGGAGGGCCTGAGGTGCAAATAAGCACTTGTGAGTGGTTAGTGGATTACTGGTTGCCACAGCCACTATATAAAAAGGCATTACTGTCCCCATTTCAGGAAAGGAAACTGAGGCCTAAAGATATGAAGTCACCAGTAACATATAAGAGTGAGTGTGAGCCTAGGATGTGAAAGCCAAGACTGTAGCCTATGGGCCAAATCCAGCCTGGTTTTATTTATTATTTTTTAATTTGTTCATTTTATTTTATGTGTATGAGTGTTTTGCCTGCATGTATATAAGTGCACCAATGTCATGCAACACCCACAGAGGCCAGAAGAGGGCATTGGATTCTTAAGAACTGGAGTAAAGAGTGGTTGTTAGCCACCACGTGGGCACTAATAGAACTCAGATCCTCTCCACTGAGCCATCTCTCCAGGCCCTGGCCTGTTTTTATGTTTAATATTATGTGTGTGTACATGAGTGCGGTACTCATGGAAGAAGAGGGCATCATGGAGCTGGAGTTATAAGTGGCTGTGAGCCACCCAAGGTGGGTGTTGGGAACCAAATTCAGGTCCTTTGCAAGAGTCACTCAACCACTGAGCATCTCTCCAGCCCTATGAAGTTTTAATGGGACACGCCTGCTCACTGACCTATTATCTATAGTACCTTCATAGTAGACAGTGGAGTACAGTTGCTGACCTAAAAGAAGATACCACTTGGCTCTTTGCAGAGAAATTGTACAACTAACGGACTACAAATAGCACCAAGCTAATTGAATTACAACAGTTCATTAAGCAATTATTATGCACTTGACCACATGAAGTATAAAACGCTACTGAAGGGAGCGACTGTGAATGGTATAGACCACAGAAAAAAACAGGACTGGCTGAATAATCATGCAAGCAAGAGAGATTTCTGATAAGTGCTAGAGGCCCAAGGAGTATCAAGAGGCTGTCCTGGGGGAGTGAGGGGGTAGAGACCAGGAAAATGCCCCAGGAGGTATGATGCATGCATTCTCTACACTGTGACAAGAAGGGAAGGAATGGATGACAGCTCCAAGCTCAGAACATGCAAAAGCCCTGAGGCAGGGAAGACACAGGCCAGGAAATGAAGAGTCTGAATGACTAGGACACAGGCAGGAGAAGGGTCAGGGAGACCAGAGGTCTCCAGCCCAAGACAAGCTGTGAGGGTTTGAGGCAGGCGTGTGATACAGCTGTGCTGACATTTTATAAAGATCCCTGTGGCTGCCAAATGAGGGGTATGGATTGGGACAGAATCCAGACAGGGAAACTGTGCTGGTCTGGGCAAAGGCAATAAAACCAAACAGGACTCCAGGTGGTAAGATCACTTACCCTGTGCGGATTCCATGCCATTGGGCAGCCCTCCAGGATCCTTGGAATGCCCTTGTTGTAGGAGTGGGTCAGGCCTGGGCAGATCTGGGAAGAGCTACACACAGAGGTGAGTGAGTGCCCCGTTCTCAGAGGCTGCCCTCGCCACAGCCCACACATAGGGGTTTCCAGCCCAGTAGTTGAGCAGCACAGTATGTAGGGTCTCACTCCAGCTGTTCAGGACAGTCTCCAGGGAGTGAGACAGGAGCTGCTTGTCCATTGTGAAGGTTCCGGCAAGAGAGGGCTGTTCCCTCACCCTGCCAGCTGCCTTAATGTCTGAGTGAGACAGGAGCTGCTTGTCCATTGTGAAGGTTCCGGCAAGAGAGGGCTCTGTCTCTGTGGGACAGGCAGGTACCAGGTATGAAGAGAAGACAGGTCACAGACATTAAGGCAGCTGGCAGGGTGAGGGAACAGCTGTGTCCCACAGCCTCAGACTAAGCCTATCCCAAATTCACAGAGAATACAGTAGGGCACACAGCAGCCTTGTGCTATAAGGTTTGCCAATCAAAGCCCAGCATGGGGCTGGTGAGATGGCTCAGTGGTTAAAGCGGTTGCCACACAAGCATGATAACCAGAGTTTGGATCCCCAGGCCCCACATAAGTACCCAGGTAGACACGGAAGCCTGCCTGTAATTCCTTGGAAGGCTGAGACAGGCGATCCTCAGAGCAGGCTGGGTAGCAAGACCAGGTATATGGACCAGCTCTGGGTTTGATTGAGAGACCTGCCTCAATGAATAAGGTGGGTGAGTAATGGAGGATGATTCCCAATGTCAACCACCAGCCTCCACATGCATGTGCACCCATGTCCCTACACATATGTAAGCACGCACACATGTGTGGGGCAGTGAGGGGATGGAGCCTGACATGGTGGTGCACACCTATAATCCTAGCATTTGGAAGGCAGAGACAGGAGGATCCTAAGCTTAAGGCCAGCCTGGGCTATACAATGAAATATCTCTCTCTCTCTCTCTCTCTCTCTCTCTCTCTCTCTCTCTCTCTCTCTCTCTCTCTTTCTCACACACACACACACACACACACACACACGGTTTGCCAGACAATCTCATCTGCTATCTCACTCTGCCAATGAGATCATTATCAGCAAGGAAACCCAGGGCCACATAATTCCAGCTTGGGCTGGAACCTAGGCTCAGTCTAGCTAGGTAAAGGACCTCATGCCTGGTGCCTCAGTCTCCCTATATATAAAACAGGACAATAATGACTGTTAGTTTCTTCTCCCTCAGGACTGGGATCATTTGGGATGGTGCATGTCTGAGCTTTTCCTTTTGTGTTTCTGCCACTTTCCTTGAGCCCAGATCAGTGCTGGGCATATAGCACATGCCCAGTAAACACAGAGTTAGACAGATGTCCCTCCCAACATCAGCCACTGCTGCTTTCTCATTTCCTGCTTCTGATGGGAGGAGTCAACTCACCCAGAGTCACAGAGTTGGACATGGCAGAGCTTGGATTCAGAGCCTAGGTTCTGAATGGGCCTGCCAATTCTAACCCATGCTGCTGTTCCCTGTACACAGGAACAGCCCTTTTAAAATTTTTGTTTTGTTGGACAGAGTCACATGTAGTCCAGGCTGTAGAGATGCTTTGAACATCCTCCTGAGTGCTGGGGTTACAGGTGTGTATCACCACATCTGGTTTGTGCAGTGCTGGAGAGCAAACCCAAAGTTCCATGCATGCTATGCACTCTCTAACTGAACCACATCCCCAGCCTGAACAGTATTTTTTTTTTAAATTTATATCATTCTATGTGCATGAGTGTTTTGTCTGCATGTGTATATGTGTACCACATGCATTCAGTGCCTGCAGAGGCTGGAAAAGGAAGAGGGTGTCGTATTCGTGGGACTAGAGTTAAGGGCAGCTGTTAGCCACCATGTGGATGCTGGTAGAAGCAAGGCATGGGGTATGCAGGGGATTATTTCTTGCTATAAGCTTTACTGTTTAAAAATGTACTTCATGGGATTGGGGGTGTGGCTCAGTAGGTGGGGTACTTGACTGGCATGCGTTTAAGGCCTGGGTTCAATACCTGATACAGGATAAAACTGGGGCTGGTGGTACATACCTGTCATCCCAGCACTTGGGAGGAAGAA
>NW_008335297.1:4439670-4442278 GCF_000622305.1 Nannospalax galili | reverse complement strand
GGGCTCCTTAAACCAACCAAAAATGTAACTTCAGAATCCCCCTCCTCCCTTTGTCTAAAACTTATAAAAGACTACACTCTCCCTTACTCCAGGCTCTCAGCACGGATCCACTGTATTGGTGAGGTCTGAGAGCCCAAGCATAAGCCCGAATAAACCATAAACCCTTGCTTTTGCATTTTGGTGTGTTGGGTCCTCGGTGGTCTTTTTGGGGTCCAGTGGACGAGGTATAACATCAGAAGCCCGATGGCCCACAACAAATAGCAAGGAATGTTATCAAATAGTTAAAAATGTAATATCAGGCACAGTTGATATTGAAAGTACTTGGTGGTTTAAGGTCATTCTGACCTGAAATCACAAAACTAAGCAGAATTCTGAGTGCGTAATAAAAACTGGTAGTAGAAACCACAGTATCATAAAGCAGGAATTTGCTGGCTGGTACCAGGTTGATAAGATAAGGAAATGTGTTTTGGCTATACATGATGGTTGGCAAAATTGTTTCACTCTTACTGAAAATCTTAGGAAGTGACTAATTACAGAACAGTCATGCTGATGATGAACTTTTGCAATCTTCGCTGTATATATTTCAAACCTTGCAGCTGCAAAAATACACTCAGAACTTCACCAAGCTCTTGTGTGTCTGTCACTCGCGGAATCCTTGCCCACTCTCTCGAGGACCCTGTTCCCATCGGACTGAACTGCTCTGGTCTGGGCTGGTCCATCGCAAAATAGGAAGATCAGAAGTTCAAGGTCATCCTCAGCTACATACAGATAGTTTGAGGCCAGCCTGGGCTATAGATCCTTAATAAAATGTACTTCAAGTAAATACAGAAGCCCAGCATAAGATGAGCTCCCAGAGAATGTGAACCCAGCTTCAGAAATGCCAAACCCATATTATTTGAAGATGAAAATTAATCCTAAAGAGTGAATTTAGGCATAAACTATAAAACACTTTTCACAAGCGCGAAAAGGGGTTTTTTGAAGGGAAAGAAACAGCAGATGCAAAGGTCCTGAAGTATGTTTAGGGGACAGAAAAGAGGTCTGAAGAGCTGTGAATTAAAAGGCACCAGGGAGACAGGGGAGGGGGTAGGAGGGAGAAAGTAGGGGCTCAGGATGCAGTGTGACTAGCAAGAGGGAGATGTTAGGATGTCATTGTAAGTGTCACAGGGCACATGAAAGACTTGAGTTAGCCCAGCACAGAAATGCAAATGTGTTCTAGGTGGAAGGCACAGGTGGAGCAGATGCCTAGAGGTCAAAGAAATAGGAACCCAGAGCCAAGGAGACCCCTGAGCTGATGTTCACCTTCCTCTCCATAGGGATGTGTCCTTCCAGGGCAAACCCACGAGGAACAGCAGCCACCTATGGTGCAGACCTTCAGATGAGACGTCAGGCTCCAGATAGTATTCCTCAGCACAGGGTCCACTTTGCTTTCAAGACAAGGTCTCACTTTTACTCACTAGCTGGCCTTCCAGTGAACCTCAGGGTCCACCCATTTCTGACTCCCCAACATGGGGCTCACAAGCACTGGTCACCACACCCAGCTTTCTTTTGTGGTTTACTTAAGGTTCAGATAGCCCCACCCCCTTACCAACAGGACTTCTCATGCTCCAGAGAAAGGGGAACCTAGCTGATACGCACCTCGGTCTTTGAAGTCAAGAGAAGCAGACTTTTCTCCACTGTTTGGCCAACACAGCAGGCTTCCCCTTTGATTTCTAAAGACAGATTTTGACAGTCCTGCTCTCCCACTCCCCCCCAACTTAAAAAAAAAATACATCTTTCCGCCTTCTGCAGGAGGCAGAAGCCTCCCTTTTAAAAGACCCCAGCTCAAGACCCGGACAGACATTTTCCCTGCCCAGAAGGGAATCTGCCCCATGTGTTCCTTTGCTAATAAACCCTATTTTGATGGAGTTTTATCTGTGCCTCGGTGCCTCATCATCCATTCGCTCATTCTCCGCCAACTTTTTACCTATCAGATGGTGCCAAAACCCGGTTCTTACTTCAAGGTACCTGCCTGGACATCTCCAATGCCACTAACTTGGCTCTCAGGTACACTTCTTTTCTCTCTCCTCCTCTCCCCAGCCCTCTGCTTTGCTCTCACCTCTTTCTGGCTCTCCTCATTGGGTAACACTCTGCCTTGCCTGCCTCTTTTGATCTCCTTTCCCGGACAGCACTCTGGTCTCTGTGATGGAACTGCTTCATCTGTTCGCTACCTCAATTGTCGCCCCCCCCACCTCCCCACCTCCTTTGCCATGGGCCTACAAGCTCTGCTGTCTTCCATCCTTTATCCTGTCTTTCTCCTCTTCCACTGCCTTTCTTCCTCACTTTACTCTGGATGATTTCTGATACCATTCAACCCAACACATACAAATGCTCTGTATCCTCCTCTCTCTCCCCCTCCCATACTAAAGCTTTCTACTCCCTGCTGTGTGCCTGCCTGCCAGCCTGCCACGTGTCTGACCTCCCACGCACCCATGCTTTAAACCTGCAGGACCCCCAAGGCTTTTATTTCCTTCCTGCTATTCACCCCCTCCAGGCAGCTGCCAAGAGCCAAGATTGCCAGCTCACCTGCCCTGGAAATATTTTTCTTTAACATTCTAATAAAATCATAAGT
>NW_008335297.1:4437600-4439023 GCF_000622305.1 Nannospalax galili | reverse complement strand
CATCAAGAAATTCCAACGAACTTTAATTTGGACTTTTACTAGTTCCCTGCCTAGAAATTGTAATACTAACTACTCTTGCCTTCACTTTTCCTTCACATCTCCCAGGTACCAAACACCTTCCTTTTCTCCCTACAGTTAAGAGTTATTCAATCTGGGAGTCTTTTAAATAGACTCACTGCGGGGGTGGTACCCAAACTGCCTCACCCTGCATCCATGTTCAGTATGGAAGAAGCCAGAGGGGTCTGCATCCCTATTCCCCACAACTTCTTCTACGGTATATTGACTGTTTTTTAAAGATGACTGTTTTACGTTTTTACATTGTTTGACATATTTATGGATATTTTAAAAGAAATTATTTTTAGGTTTTTGACATTGTTTGAATGACATCTTTATCTGGTAATTTTAAAGGAATTATTTGGATTTTAACATCTTTTATATGGTATTTGCTAATTTCTAAAAATGACTATTTTAAATTCCTACTGTTTAGTATATTTGCTAGTTTCTAAAGGGAACTTAAAGTTTCTCCAGCCATATGCCTTCAAGGTGCAATGGGAGCTGACACTTTGTGATGACTACACCTATGAAGCAGATGAAAGTCTGCTGTACTCCAGGGCCAAAACCTTACAAGAGACAAGCTACTACCAACACAGAGTTACAACAAGAAGAGGTAAAAAGTAATAGTCTACTTGAATGAGGGGCTTGACATGCCATCTCTACTGGTCTTAACTCCTCCCCTTTCTACAATGTGATTCTAAGCCTGTTTTTCTCTAAAATAGAGTTATTTCCCTCTCTGATACTCAGATGCTCTATGTTTGCTTATGTTCCTGCCCCATCATTCCCTGAGTGCTTTCTAGTTATAATGTCAGGGTAATATGAATTATATTGGTAAGTTGTCACGTGCTGTTTGAGCTCACTGAGACGCAAACTCTGAAGATGGGATTGACCTTCCCACTTTAGACTTATACCTATTGTCTCAAAATATGTTCTCCAAGACTTTTCCAGGTTCAAGCTGGCCCCTTGACCCTGTGACAAGGAGGAGAACAACAAAACAGCCTAAGAGTAAAGGCACTATGCAGTTGAGAACCGCTAAGGTGTAAATTAATTTCAACAGAACATATTACTAACTATAATAAAACTAGCTAATGGAATTATTTTCAGTACTATTTACATTTTATTTATTCTTAACCTAATCTCTTAATGTTTCCTTTTGTCCTTCCTATCTCCTCTGATTTATGCTCTTAGATTGACAAGGTTTTATTAACTTCCTTCAGTTATTTAGCTCTTAAAAAGGAAAAAGATGCTACCTCAAATCTATATGGAAATTTAACTCTTTCTTTAGACCACTAATTACCTATACAAAATGACATCTAAGCTGGTTGGGTAAAATCCTATTTGCTAAACACCATTTTTGTTTTTAGTTTAC
>NW_008335297.1:4434825-4435745 GCF_000622305.1 Nannospalax galili | reverse complement strand
AGCCAACTGTATGTAATTTGACCCTAATCACATGGTCTCCTGGACTTGGGAGAAGACTAAAGTATATTATCTAAAAAGGCTAGGAAGAGAAGTCTTGATCCATGCTGGGTTAAGGCTTCCCCATGTAAATACTCTCAGGTCACTCATATACCTCAGGAACCCCTCAGTCATCTTTGTAAGCAAGCTCAGTAAATTCATTGATTCCCCAGAAAAATTTTAGTGTAATATTGGTTTGATACTACAACCTGAAAAGGAGAAAAACATTCTTAGTATCCCCAGGAAAAGAATTCTCACAACAGATAAAAAATTTGTTTGTTAATGTTATTGTATCTCATGGTTATTAAAAAAGGAAAATGGAAAAGTGGAGGATGTTGGAAGGATACGAGAATGGAAACTTTTTAAAGAAGGATTTACATATGAAAATTATGATGGCTGGATATTTCTAGAATTGACAGAGAAATGAGAGAGCTGGGCAGGTAATGAAGGTCTGTGTAGGATGAGACAAGGATAATATGTAGACAATCTTGAAATTTCTAGGGTCATAACTTAGTCAACTAGTCTAAGGATGTGTAGTCAAGGTTTATTTAAGGATGTTGCCCAAGATCTATCTACACAGCACATGGTAATTAAGGTACCAGACTGGTGTAACTAACCTTGTTGGATGTTTAATAGCCAGACTCTAAGACCTACATTAATATGGTCAGAGGGACTTAAAGGGACCAATTTTTGTTCCTGGTCCTCCAAGGTCAAACAAGTTCCAGGGGCTATGGCGCATTTCTCGAAATGTCCTGTAACTTTGGAGAGTCACCTGTCCTCTTGTTCAGGGAGATCATGGAGATGCCACAAGATGGGCCTGAACCAGTGTCCAGTCTACTAGAGGCGGGGCAACCTAGAGAAAAAAGCTCACTCATAATTCCAAG
>NW_008335297.1:4417841-4434166 GCF_000622305.1 Nannospalax galili | reverse complement strand
GCCTGTCAACCATCGAGGACCCTGTTGAGATACATGAAGAGGGAACCCCTGTTGTCTGACCGAACCCTAATCCAGCCCCACCCCCACGTCGACCCTGTCCAGCAGGGAGTAGCAAGATGACAACGGCGCCCCCTATCCTATAACACAAAAGGCTGGAATGTTAAGTTTCAGATAGCCCAGCCTCCTCACCAACGGGATCTAAGGCCTCACAAGACCCTGAGAAAAGGGAGCTGAGTTGATAAGCACCCTGGTCTTTGAAGTCAAGAGAAGCAGACGTTTCTCCGCTGTTTGGCCAACATAGCAGGTTTCCCTTTTGATCTCTAAAGAGGTCAGGTTTTAACAGTCCTGCTCTCCTGCTTCCCCCAACCCAACTTTAAAAAATATATATATCTTCCCACCTTCTGCAGGAAGCAGAAGCCTCCCTTTTAAAAAGACCCCAGCTCAAGACCCGGGCAGACATTTTCCCTGCCCGGAAGGGAATCTGTCCCATATGTTCCTTTGCTAATAAACCCTATTTTGATGGAGTTTTATCTGTGCCTCGGTGCCTCATCATCCATTCGCTCGTTCTCCACCAACTTTTTACCTATCTGTTTCTGGGTATGAACTCAGGTTCTCCTGCTTCTAGGCTGAGGACTTTTTGCTGCCGAGCCATCTCCCCAGCCCTGATTTGGGTTTTTTGAAACAGGGTCTCGCTCTGTAGCCCAGGCTGGCCTTGAGCTCATGGTCTCTCAGCCTCCAGGCCTGTAATGCCATGCCTGTCTCTACTTGGCTGTTCTCTGAAGTGTGGCAGACACTGGACTCCTTTGCAGAGAAGAAGCCAGGTAAATGGACTTGACCAAGGTCATACAGCTGGTATGTGGCAGAACTGGGACTGAAATCCCAGCTGACCTCACTGCAGACTACAGTCTTAAAATCTTGGCTAGACTGTACAAAGTAATCCACTAAAGTGATCTGTGGAGAGGAGAGGATCACACCTGTAATCCCAGCACTCAGGAGAAGACTGAGCTCCAGGCCAACCTGAGAGATCTATCTCAAAAATGAATGACTGGGGAGGAGGGGCAGTGCTCAGTAGTTAGGAGCCTGTATTGCTCTTGCAGAGGGCCCAAGTTTGGTTTCCAGCACACACATCAGATGTCTCACAACAGCCTATAACTCCAGTTCCAGGGAATCCGACACCCTCTTCTGGCCTCCTTGGGCACCACATGTATGTGTATACACCCACACAAACACACACACACACACACACACACCACTCACACGTAATTAAAAATAAGTGTTTTAAAAAGTGAATAAATGGCTGGGTGTGGTGGTGCACACCTTTAATCCCAGCACCTGGTAGGCAGAGGTAGGTGAATCTCTGTAAGCTCAAGGCCAGTCTATTCTATGCTACAGTGAGTTCCAGTCAGCCAGGGCTATGTGTAAGACCCTTTCTTTAAAAAAAAAAAAAGAAAAAAAAGAATGAGTTTCCCAGTTAATCCTCCTAGCGTACATCCAGGGCAATGGTGGGTTTTCCTGTGTCCTGGCCCCATGAGGCCGAAACTCTGGGCATATGTGGCGCGGTATCTTCAGGGAAGGGACTCCCACACCAGGTTATAGAACCAGAGCTGTTGTCAGTTTGGGGGAAAAGGTAGGGTTTAAGCTCTGCCTCAGCCTATGCTGCCAAGCAGTCCAGGGGCAATGTGGCTAAGAACACAGAGCTAAGACCAATGGATCATGTGTTCAGAGTCCTTGACTAAAGATGGAGGCAGCCACTCTGTGTTGGCCTCACCCACACCATGGGGGGTTTAGGGCATCACCAGCTAAGGAGTTAGTGTCCATATTGTCCAGACCTGGGGCAAGCTTTGACTTGCTCAGGCTGTGCTTGCTACTGTTACTGCCTCCTCTTCCTCTTCCTCCCCTTCCTCCCCCCTCTCCTCCTCCTCTTCCTCCCCTTCCTCCCCCTCCTCCTCTTCCTCTTCCTCCCCTTCCTCTTCCTCCCCCTCTCCCCTTCCTTCTTCCTCCTTTCTTCCTTTTCCTCCTCCCTTTCTCCTCTTCCTTCTTTCTCTTCCTCTCTTCCTCCTCCTTCCTCTTCCTTTCTTCCTCCTCCTCCTCCTCCTCTTCCTCCCTCTCCCCTCCTCCTCCTCCACAGAACCCAAGCTGACCTGGAACTCCCGATTCTCCTGCCCCTGCCTCTCCAGTGCTAGGATCATACATGTCTGCCACCACTCCCTGCTCAGCTCAAGTTTGCTTTCTTTAAACGAACTTCCTTCTTCCCTCCGTCCCTCCCTTTTTTTTTCACATCCTCCTCTCCATAGCCCAGGCTAGCCTAGACCTCATGATCCTCCTACCTCTTTCTCCTAAGCACTAGGATATCACCTCACCTCAACCCTAAACTTACTTTCTTTAAACATCCTCACCTGTCTAGTCAGTGAAGAGCAATGGGCGGAGGGCTGGCTGGAGCACATCCTCCACAACCCTGGTTGCCCCTGACTGGAGTGGAGAGTTAGAGACATTCTAAGCCTGGAGCAGTGTGACTGATCAGCACCTGGGGTGCTTCCTCCAGTTTGTGCTTCAGGTCCCCAAGAGGCGAGTGGACTGCCAAGGGCAGCAGGGCCCCGATGCGCAGCCCCTCCATACCTGATACCAGTAACTGTAACTAGTGACACTCAGGATGGTCACCAGCAGCTAAGATTCCACCGTCTTCTCTAGCAGCACTCCCCATCCTTGGGGGCTCAAAGAGCCAACACCTGGTTCTCCTGTCCTCTAAGAACACTAACCGACCACAGTGTGGTTCCACCACCTGTCCTCTAAGAACACTAACAGACCACAGTGTGGTTCTACCACCTGTCCTCTAAGAACACTAACAGACCATGGTGTGGTTTCACCACCTGGAACATCTTGTCACTTTGGTGGGTTGCAGTCAGAAGTTGCTAAACAAAGTGGAATGAAACAAAATCCAATGGGACAGAATTGATGATGGCACATTCCAGGCAACTGGACACATCTCAGTTTCTGGAACTTTCACCTCAAAAGGATGACATGCAGCCAAACTGCACAGGCAGAGCTAGGTCAGATGGCAGAAACCCGAAATACCCACATTGCTCCAAGTGCCTCAGGATTGGGACTCTGGAATCTTCTAGAACACTGCAGGAGCATTAGCTGTAGAACCAGGACCAGCACTGCTCACACAGGGCCTGGCAGGCCTGTATTCAAACAACTCTGGAATTGCAGATGTAGCTCAGTTAGTAGAGTGTTTGCCTAGCATGCAGCCCTGGGTTTAATGCCCTGAACTGCAGGAAACTGGGTGTGGTGGTACACACCTATAATCTCAGCACTGGGAAGTTAGAGTTCAAATCATCCTCAGCTACTTAGTGAGTTTGAGGCTAGCCTGGAATACAGGAGACTCTGTCTCAAAAACAAAGAAACAAAAATGGTACCCTGTGCTCCAGGTCCCAAAGTGAAATAGGTTTCTCACAGTGCATCAGAGTCAAAACAATCCCAAAGCTACTATCTCAGAAAGCTGTCATCTTAGGGTTCACAGTGAGTGTGTGTGTGCAGATGGGACCAGACAGTATCTAAGTACCCCTTAGATAGACATCAATGTTAAGGAGGCTTAGTTGGTAGGGGTCACATAAGGGCACTGGGCTTTCCCATCTACCCCAACCTGACCACTGAGCAGGAGTATTGGTTCCTTACCTGTCAATTGGGCCTGGTCACTCAGCATGTGGCTCAGAGATGCAGAGAAGGCCAGCCTGCTACCTGTCTGCCATGTGACATTCCCAGCCGTCAACAGCGTCACCTCTACCTGGGCCTGGACCTGCTGGGTCTCATTGCCTGACTCTGGCTGCAGATCACTCCAGCCATGAAAGACCCCTGTGTCACCTGGGGGGACAGCCGTCATCATCAGGCCTGGCCCTGATCATGTGAACTGGGACCATACAGGGCAGGGGACAAAGCTCAACTAATAACATTTTACTTTGATCTTGACCTCATTTTTGAGACAGAGTCTCATGTAGCCTAGGTTGGCCTCAAACTCCTTATATAGCTAAAGATGACCTTGAACTTTTTTCCTGTTTTTTTGAGACAGGGTCTCACTATGTAGCCCTGGTAGGCCTGAAATTCACTGTGTAGACCAGATGACCTTAAACTCACAGAGATCTACCTGCCTCTGCCTCCTGAGTACTAGGATTAATGGCTTGTGTCACCACAACCAGTTGACCTTGAATTTCTGACCCTACTGCCTCTAACTCCCTAGTGCTGGGATTACTGGTATGTGTACCATGCCCAGTTTATGCAGTGCTGGGGATAGAACCCAGGGCTTCATGCATACCAGGCAAGTGCTCTACCAAATGAGCCACATCCCCAGCCCTTAGCTGATTTTTTAAAACTGTATTGTTTGGGGGCTGGAGAGATGAGTCCCAGCGCCCACATGGCAGCTATGAACAGTCCTTAACTCCAGTTCCAGGGGAATCCAAAGCCCTCTTCTGACCTCCTTGGTATTGCATGACACGGGTACAACTCACATGCAGGCAATACACTCATATACATAAAATAAAAATACTAAATAAAAAAAATATATATTTTTAAAAACTGTATTGTTTGGAATAGGTTTCCCATGTCACAAAGAGGCAAACATGAGTGAGTCTGCCCCCTTGCCTTGTTGAGCAGGGCCTGGGACCAGCTGTCCTGACAATGTCTGGAATCTGAGCATCTCTCCAACCTGTGGCTGTCCTGGCCTGGGCCCAGTCCTCAAGCCCCTGCAGTGTCCTCTTCCTGACCCCACCATGCCCCTTTTAGGATATCAAGATTATGGCACACCCATTTTCTCAGAGGGAAAGCCGGGTCACACACCAAGACTCTCTTGCAGCCAAGACTGCCTGCAGGGGACAGGGACAAAGGAGACGTTACACAGCGCCACCCTCCAGGATGCAACCACAGGTAACTACAACCATCACATTTGATGGTGGTTGCAAAGCTAAAGACTGGCCCACAGACCTCTCTCCTGGCAACCAATCATCAGTGGACACAGGAGACATCAAAGCAGAGACAGGTGTGCACTAGCCACACCTGTAGTCCTAGAACTCAGAGGCTAAGCAGGAGGACTGCAAGTTTGAGAACAGCCTGGGCTGCATAGCAAGTTTGAGACAAGACCCTGCCTCATTTAAAAAAAAAAAAAAAAAAGAAGAAGAAGAAGAAGAAGAGAGAATCTCTGTGAGATCAAGGCCATTCTGGTCCACATAGCAAGTTCCTGGCCAGCTGGGGCTACATGGAGACACTGTCTCAAAAAAACAACAAACAAAACAAGTTCTAAGACAGCCTGGGCTACATAGTAAGTTTGAGACAAGACCCTGTCTCAAAAAAGAGGCAGAGGGGGAAAGGGAGAAGGAAGGGGAAGAGGAGAAAGGAGAGAGGAGGAGAAAGAAAATAACATGGCAGCAGCCAGGCACGGTAATTCGGGCCTGTAGTCCTGGCACTAGGGAAACTGAGGCAGAAGAACCACAAGTTCTAGAACAGCCTGTGCTCCATAATAAGACTTGTCTCAAAAGAAAACAAGAGAGCCAACAGGGCCTATACATATGTGTGTGAATGCATGTGCATGTATATGTGCATACACACACACACTCCCTCTTTACAACTTACACAGGTCCAGTGCCATGTGCTGCCGGCTCCTCTCTTGTCCTGATGCATCCCAGTCATGGCATCCTCACCTGTTTCAGGGTCTGTTGGGTAGCAGAGCTTCCCAAGCACAGCCTGGACCTGGCACTCGGAGCAGGAGTTAAGTCACTGCATTGACTCTCCAGGCCAGACCTGTGACCCCCATTTCACACCCTATCAATTCATCTGAACCCAGAGCAGCTGCTTGAATTCAGGAGCTCACCTGCCTCAGTTTCCTCACCTGCTACTGGCTTCCTGAAATCAATGAAAGGGCATAGCCTGAAGGCTGTGAAAACAGTCTCCAGAAAGTTCCATAGCTCCAGCTGCCATTGTGATGGGTCAGAGTGTGTAAAGGCTGCAGATGGCACATGGGAGAATGGGGAGGCTCAGGGGAGGCAATTAGCACTTGCACATTTAGCCACAACTGCAGGTTCAAGGCCTCGAGCTCTGGGAATGAAGAGTCTCAGCCTGGGCACCTGGCTGAGCTTGAGTATGGAGGAGGATGAGCTCCTGACACCAGTCTCCTCTCCATGTGGCTGGGAGCTGACAGTGTTAATGTAGCAAAAAGCCAGCCCAGCCTCCCACACTCACATGGCAGGGCATGCTAGGAAGATACTGGAAACCAGGTGGAATCTCTAGATTCTGTGCCAGGGGTACCCAGGGTGTATTTGGAGAAACAAGATTAAAGTGGCCAGTTTAGCCTGACATGGTAGCACATACTTTTATTTTTCAGGTTTTTGTTTGTTTTTTGAGACAGGGTCTCCCTGTAGCCCCAGCTGGCCTGGAACTCACTATGTAGACCAGGCTGGCCTCAATCTCACAGAGATTCACCTGCCTCTGCCTCTCTAGTGCCGGGATTAAAGGCATGTACCACCACACTCAGCATGCATATACTTGTAAGTCCAGCAATCAGGAAAAGCTAGGCAGGAGGATGGTAAATTCAAGCCCAACAGGGATAACATTGGACTCTGTTTCAAAAAAATGAACCAAACCCAAATAAAAACAACTGCTCAAAACTCAAACTTGAGGACTAAGGAAATGGCTCCCTCAGTAAAGTGCTTGCCTCCCAAATGGAAGGATCTGAGTTTGACCCTCAGGACACAGGTGAAATACCTGAAATACCGAGCATGGAGCATTTTGGGTTCATGCTGTGCTGGGCAGGTAGAGACAGGAAGATCCCTGGGGCTTGCTGGCCAATTACTCCAGCCTAATCTGTGAATTGAAGATGGATGGGGCTTGCTAGCCAATCAGACTAGCCTGATCTGTGAATTGCAGGCCAGTGAAAAAGACCCCGTCTCAAAAAAAGGTGGAAGGTGTCTGACTTCCACATGCATGTACACACAGTGCATCGCACACACACACACACACACACACACATACACCCTCAAACTACACAGGAACAACTTAATTCTTAAAAAATGGGGAATCCTCTGGATGTAGTGGTGCATGTCTTTAATCTCAGCACTCTGGAGGCAGAGGCAGGCGGATCTCTGTGAGTTCAAGGCCAGCCTGGTCTACATAGCGAGTTCCAGGACAGCTAGGGCTACAGGGAGACCCTGTTTCAAAAAGACAAAAAAGGGGTGGGGGTTGGGGGTCCAGAATCTACCACTGCTGTTTGCTGATTGCATCTATAATTCAGAGAGGACACTGCCCAGAACTCACAGTGGTTGGCTCTGGGGAAGGACAGAGAGAGTTTTAACCACATCTGAAAATGCTCCCCATGGCTACAGAGTGCTTGAAAGAGTACATCTTTCACAGTGTTTCATTTTAGTTCATTTAGATAACCATACAGGGGTTGGCAATATGGCTGAGTGGGTAAGGGGTGCTTGTTGCATAAGCCTGATGGCCTGAGTTTGATCCTCTGAACCCACATAAAGGTGGAAGGAGAGAACCAGTTCCACAAAGTTGTCCTCTGACTTCCATAGGCATGCTGTAAAATGCGTACCCACAAACATACATATCATAGATATGTTGTACCTCATCCACTGGACCCCAAAAAGACCACCAAGGACCCAACACACCAAAATGCAAAAGCAAAGGTTTATGGTTTATTTGGGCTTAAGCTCGGGCTCTCAGACCTCACCAACTCAATGGATCCGTGCTGAGAGAGAGTAAGGGAGAGTGGAGCCTTTTATAGGTTTTAGACAAAAGGCGGGGGAAGATACCAAAGATACATTTTGGTTGGTTCAAGGAGCCCACGCTCGCCAACATAATTTTAAACTGATTGGATGTATAAGATGCAGCCCTGGAAGTTTCTTATTGGTAGGTGCTATTCTCAGGGCTGTGGAATGTCCTATTACCTCTGGGGCCAGGAGTCTCTGTTTTTACCTTATAGGGCAGTTTTCATTCCCCGGTTTGCTTAATCTATAGTTTCCTGGAAGTGGGGGAATAGCAGGTGGGGGTCAGGGCATGCCAGGGCATGTCTAGGCATGTCTAACGCAGCAGCCAAGCATTTTACAGAAGCTTAAAGAGCAATTAGTAGGGGTCTGGAGAGATTGGGGGGTAGCGGGTCAATGAAGAGGGTGTCAGGGTCCTACAGATACACATACAAAAATAATAAATTTAAAATAAATCAACAAATAGTCACATAGCACTTATTCACTACTGTACTGGTTACTCAGTTCTTTTTTGGGAAAATTTTTATTTATGTGTATGAGTGTTTTGCCAGCATGTATGTAAGTGTGCCATCTGCATGCAGTGCCAGTGGAGGCCAGAAAAGGACATTGGGATCCCCTAAATCTAGAGTTACAGACAGTTGTTAGCTGCCATGTTGGTGCTGGGAACCAAACCTGGTCCTCTGCAAGAGTAGCCATTGCTCTTGAAATGGGAAGAGAGAATGCTGGGTGTGGTGGCACACACCTTTAATCCCAGCACTTGGGAGGCAGCAGAGGCAGGTGGATCTTTGTGGGTTCAAGGCCAGCCTGGTCAACATAGCAAGTTCCAGGACAGCTGGGGCTAGAGGGAGACCCTGTCTCAAAAATGCTGGGGGTTCGAACCAGCGACCCCCAGCACAGTGATGATTGGGGATGAGTAAGCACGCCATTTGCCAGCCCATGCACCCCGAGTACCGGGACACTCAAACGCAATGGGGAGTCTAGTCAAGCAGGGACTCATTTATTGCAGGTGTTACAAAGCTTATAAAGGCATCTGGAACTCCTCCCTGCCCCTGAGGGTGTAGCTTAAGGATGGTCAGGCGCTGATCATGCACTCCTCAGCAGTGCTGAAGTATTCTTCAGACTTTCAAAGCAAGCCAGGCCACGCCCCCAGTAACTTCCTTTCAGACCTATGCAAGGTGGGGCCTTTAGGTCCCCACAAAAAAGATTAAAAAAAAAAAAAAGAATTTAAGAATGGACCCAAATGGAAGCTTTTACAATTTTATTAGAATTTTAAAGAAAAATCCTCATGGCAGGTAAGCTGGTCATCTTGGCAGCTACGTTTGTTGTGCCCAGAGAACGGACCCCCAAGAATAACCATGGAATCCAGAGGGCATGCAAGAACAAAGAGTCTTCATTTAGGCCTAAGCTCGGGCTCCCAGACCTCACCAATGCAATGGATCTGTGCTGAGAGCCCCGACTGCAGGGGGAGGAAGCCTTTTAAAGGTTTTAGACCAAGGGAGGAGGGGAATAACAGAGTCACATCTTGATTGGTCCGAGGAGCCCGCGCGTGCGCCAACACACTTTTGAATTGATTGGTTACAAGGGATGCAGTCATGGGGGTTTCTCATTGGTGGGTGCTACCCTCAGAGCTATGGGATGTGCTGTTATCTGTGAGGCCAGGAGTCTCTGTTCTTACTCTATAAGGCTGCTATATGCCTGGGCTTGCTTGATCTATAGCCTCCTGGGGTGGGGATAGTAGGTGGAGATTACAACATGCCTGGACAGGTCCAGGCTTGCCTGAAGCAACTAGTCAAAATGGAGTCAGTGCAGTTTGTCCTCTCAGCCTAGCAATCAAGCGGTTTACAGAAGCGAGAAAGAGCCATTATTCCTAAAGAGGGGCAGGGGTCTCAGGAGTCCAGGGCAGGGGGCCACAGAGGAGGGTTTCACACCTTGAGGTGGTGAATGGTGGGGAGAAGGAAAGAAAGCCATGGAGCCAAGCAGGTTTAGAGCCTGCGTAGGAGACCAGACACGTGGCTGACTGGCAGTCACATGGCTGCGAGAAGGAAGCTTTAGAGAAAAAGTAAAGAAATACAAGATGCTAGGGGCAGCCGAAAGCATGTTTAGAAAGAAAGTCATGAAGCCAGGTGTGGTGGAGCACACCTGTAATCCCAGCACTTGGGAGGCAAAGGCAGGTGGATCTCTGTGAGTTCGAGGCCAGCCTGGTCTACATAGTGAGTTCCAGGTCAGCTGGGACTACAGGGAGACCCTGTTTCAAAAAGACCAAAAAAAAGAGAGGGAAGGAAGGAAGGAAAGAAGGAAGGAAGGAAAGAAGGAAGGAGGGAAGGAAGGAAGGAAAGAAGGAAGGAAGGAAAGAAGGAAGGAGGGAAGGAAGGAAGGAAGGAAGGAAGGAAAGAAGGAAGGAAAGAAGGAAGGAAGGAAGCCATGAAGAAGAAAAGAAGAAATTATGCTTTTCTGAAGAATTCAGGAAAGCAGACAGACTTACAAAAGACCTACATGACTGTGGCTGGTCCAGAAATTCTTCAAGGCAGGATTCCAGGCAGGAAAAATTTGCTGTTTCATTAACTCACTAGGTATTCTGCCCATCTATTTAGCATAAGGTGAACCTGCCTTCCTAGGGGTGCTCCTAAGACCAGATGATTGACCAGTGAAATTTGAAAGATGGGTCTTCCAACAGACAGACCAGAGATTTTATAGTCTCAACCAGTTAAACTTATGGGGCTATTTGCTACTCTAACACTCTTTACCACTGAGCCATCTCTCCAGCCCCTGGCCACTCAGTTCTATACCCTCTCATATCTTTTGAACTTTGAATCATGGAAATGCATTATCTATTTTTTAACTAAATAAAATTTACATTATGTCAGCTCACACTGGTACAGAGCCAGGCACGGTGGTACACACCTGTAAATCCCACCACTTGAGAGGCTGAAGCAGGAGGATGATAAGTTTCAGCCCAGCTTGGGCTACATAGTGAGACCCTGTCTTTAAAAGGGAGAGGAGGACTGAGGGTGTAGCTTAATGGTAGACAGCTCACCTAGTACAAGGCCTTGAGTTCTAACCCAGCACCCCCCACCCCAAAATACAAAAAACTCCAGAGTAAAATTCTTGCAGATTGATAGTGTGAATTGTCCCCTATCTTGTTTGGAAATAGGGTTGTTTTGGGGGGAGATTTTTTTGTTTGTTTTTTTGGCTTTTGTTTTTTTGGAGACAGGGTCTCATATAGACCAGGCTGGTCTCAAACTTGGTAAGTAGCCCAGGATGACCTCCTGAGTGAATGCTTGGATTATAGGCATGTGCCACCATATCTCATTTTCATTTGGTCCCGGGGATTGAGCCCAGGGCTTCATGTATCTAGGCAAGCATTCTACCAACTGAGCCACATCCTCAGTCCCTGGAAACATGGTTTTTGCATATGATAGAATTAAAAGTGGTTATTAGTCTGAATCCAGCATGAATGGTGTCCTTATGAAAAGATACAATTAGGATATGGCCACCTGCAGAGGGAGGACAATGTGACCAGAGAGAGAAGACTATCTCTGAGCTGAGGAACACCACAGACATTTAGAACCTATGACAGAGCCTGGGACACATGCTTCCTCCCAGCTTCATCAGAGACCAGCCCCACCCAAGCCTCCATGTTCCCCGCAGCCTGCAGAACTAACAACAAAGGCATTCTGTCAAGCTTACCCAGTTCAGAAACTTAGCATGTACCTCAGAAAATTTGGGGAGTGGCCCATTTAATTTGCTATTTTAATACCTTTCTCTATTCTGAATTCATGAAACTTTTTATTATTTTTTAGATGTATTTTATTATTTTATGTATATGTGTCTCTGTGTATGTATATGCATATGCATGCAGTCACCCATAGAAGTCAGAAGAGGGAATCAGATCCCTTGGAACTGGAGTTTCAGGCCGATGTGAGTGACCCACTATGGGTGGGTGCTGGAAACCAAACTCAGGTCCTCTGCAAGAACAGCATGCACACTTTTAAAAAAATTTTTTTTGATCCATGTATTTTTATTTTATGTGTATGAGTATATTGCATGTATGTAAGCACACCCATGTCATGCAGTGGCCGCAGAGGACAAAAGGAGTTGGATCCCCTGGAACTGGAGTTATGGATGGTTGTTAGTCACCATGTGGGTATTGGGATTTGAATCTGGGTCTTCTGTAAGAACAGCCAGGGCCAGTGCTCTTAACTGCTGAGCCATCTCTACTGCCCCAAGAATGGCATGCACTCTTTTCTTTTCTTTCTTTCTTTTTTTTTTTTTTTTTTTTTTTTTTTTTGTCTTTTGCTTTTTGCCTTTTTTGAGACAGGGTCTCCTTGTAGCTCCAGCTGGCCTGGAGCTCGCTAAGTAAACCAGGCTGGCCTTGAACTCACAGAGATCTGCCTGCCTCTGCCTCCCGAGTGCTAGGATTAAAGGTATGCACTACCATGACTGATTAACACAAACTCCTAACTGCTGAGCCATCTGTAGACCTAAAACTTTTTACTGTTAGCCAGGCGTGGTGGCGCACTCCTGTAATCCCAGTACTTGGGAGGCAGAGGCAGGTGGATCTCTGTGAGTTTGAGGCCACCCTGGTCTACAAAGTGAGTTCCAGGACAGCTGGGGCTACAGGGAGACCCTGTCTCAAGACAGAAAAAAAAACAACAAAAAAACCCCCCACAACCAACAACAAAAACTTTCTATTGTTATCATACTTTTATTTTTGGTCTTCTTGAGACAGGGTCTCCTTGTAGACACATCTGGCCTGGAACTCACTATGTAGACCAGGCTAGCCTCAATCTCCCAGACATCCATCTGCCTCTGCCTCCCAAGTGCCAGGACTAAAGGCGTGCACCACCACACCGGACTAATATCATACTTTTTTTTCTTTTTTTTGGTCTTTTTGAGACAGGGTCTCCCTGTAGCCCCAGCTGTCCTGGAACTCACTATGTAGATCAGGCTGGCCTTGAACTCACAGAGATCCACCTGCCTCTGCCTCCCAAGCGCTGGGATTAAAGGTGTGTGCCACCATGCCCGGCTAATACACATTTTAAACATCAATGCTGGTGGAATTTTAGCACACACACCACCACCCCTTCTTTGAGACAAGTCTCAACATGTATCCCTGGCTAGCCTGGAACTCACTATGTAAACCAGGCTATCCTTGAACTCACAGAGATCTACCTGCCTCTGCTTCCCAACTGCTGGAGTTAAAAACATGAGCCACCTCACCCAACCCCTCCGCTTCTTTATACTTTTCTAGGCAAGTATAAAGGTGACTAGTAGGTAGAAGGGGAAGAGTTAATATGACTCCAAAGAAGGTAGAGATTGTTGGACCAGGACACTGACTAGGGGCAGGGAGACCCAGGGAGGAGACAGAACTCATGAAGATGTGCCAAGGGTACAGAGCAAACATTGGTGTAATAGGTGACCCATGTGAACACTCGAGGACCTCTATCTTACCTCAGGGACAAGATCAAGTTCAGAGGCTGGGGATTCACCTTTCTTCCCATTCTCTATCAGGTGAGCCAGAAAATTGATTAGGTCTTGTGCCAACCTCAGGTGCATGTATCAAGAGGCAAGGTGGGGGGCTGAAGAAATGGCTCAGCAGTTAAGAGCACTGGTTGATCTTGCACAGGACCCAGGTTTGAATCCCAGGACCCACGTGGTGGCTAACAACTGTCCATAATTCCAGTTCTAGGGAATCCGACAACCTCTTCTGACCTCCATGGGCATTGTACAACACGGGTACACATGCAGGCAATATACTCATGCACATAAATTAAAATAAAAATAATAATTAAAATTAAATAAAAGAGGCAGGGTGACCAAGAGAGCCCTGTCCTTTCACCTGGATCTTCTTGGGATACATCAGCTTGAGCTGGCACTGCCTCTGGGGTGTGCTGTAGCTGACATCAACCATGGGGTCACTGGTCACTTCAGACTCAGGTGCCTACAAGAGGTGGGCTGTGGCTTTTTCAGGAAACCAGTTGTTCTGTGAACACATCAGGGGAGAGAAGAGCACTGCCCTTCTTCCAAAACTAGAGCTCTTGCCTTGAAAAGAAAGAGCTCACCAGGGATTGCTTGGGCTCTGAACAGCAGTCTGAAAGGACGCAGGTTTATAAAGAGGCCAGGGTAGTCTCCCTCCACTCCTAAGTGTTAGGGTAGAGCCCAAGGCCTCCTGTATGCTAGGCAAGTGCTGTGGGGTATAGCATAGCCTCTCTGGGATCTTGATCTGCTGGGCAAATGAGTCCAGCATCCTGCCAGATACTCTTTTGTTTCAGTCCAGCCCTGTGCAAAGGTCCCTCTGCTTGGTGGCAGACATCTGCTACCTCTAGGACTTAGGCCTTCAGCCTTGAAGTCAAAACCCCAGTCACCTTTGCCTTCTGGGACTGACCTGCTCCAGGGCTCTAGGGGACAGGAGGGACAGGGAGCTTCTGTCACCTGGCCTTTCTACTTCCCTAGGGCCTTGGCTTAACAAACTTCCTTTACTCCAACCCTAGACACAAGCTGCTCTGAGATATAGCTTTGTGCACAAGTCACTTCTAGAACCCCGAGTTAGGGCTGGGATGTGCCTGAAGTGGGACATTATGGGTATGGCATGCATGAGGCCCTGTGGAAAAATAAAAGCAATGTGAGTTCATTCATTCAGCACTGTTTGTAAGTCAGCCTTCAGCATGGGGAGCAGAGCACTGTGTGAATACACAAGGCCCTGCCCTCCTCTAATCAATACTGGAGTAGGGGAGTAGGGGGCAAAGGAACTGGGGTACATGACCACAAGCACAGAACTACATAAGGCATATGGGTGGCTCTGGCAGGGGGCTTTATGTGAGGTGGTGAGCGGAAGCCACTTTGATGGCCTGTGAGGAGACCTGAGCTCAGACAGGAGATGGGTTAGTGGCTATCTAGAGGGAAAGTGACCCAGGCACAGTGCAAAGGCCAGGTGATGGGAATATCCTTGACTTTTGGGGAACCCTGTTGCTAGGGTTATAGTCCTCCATGTCTGGATAGCTCTAAGGGGCTTGGCACTATATGGAAGGACTCCCCTTCTCAGCAGGGGACCTCCTGCTCTCTGCCTGACTTACCTGGAAAGTGCCGCCAAACACAGATGCCTGACCTTATTTGGAACATGACCTTTGGCATAGTTACCTGGAGTAAAAACTACCCCCAGGTTTTTTCTAGATGTTAATTAATGATAGGAGCTTACTGCCACATGTAAATAAAGCATACTATGAGCACCTATCAGCTGAAGCATTGGCTACTGCCTCCACACTATATTTTCCCTAACCCCCACTGAATAAACGGAGCTGTTTCACTGAGTCTGGATCTGTTTGTATCATTGAACCTGCCTCCCCGGAAGGGCTTTCTTCCGTTCACTGGCTGTCCTGACCCTGTTTGTCACTTCTGCTCCCTTTGTCCTCGTGGAACGGTGGCCAATGACCCACGAGGAAAGGGAGACATCCCACACTTGACTGGATGAATTAGAGCTAAGAAGTCACAGCCCTAGGTAGAGTCAGCATGTGCAAAGGTCCTGCAGCAATCAGGAGCCAGGACTAGCCCACCCCACAGCCTCGGAGAGGAAACACATGTCCTTGTGGCTGATATGGGAAGACCAAGAAGTCAGCTGGTAAGAAAGGAAGAAGGAAGGAAGCAAAGAAGGAAGGAAGGAAGGAAAAAAGGGAGGTGTTGGGATAAGTCAAGAGTGCCTGGAATGTAGAGCATGGCCGCCAGGCTGGATACCTCCTAGTGAGGGAAGCAGGAAGCTGGCCTGCTCCACTCTAGGGACACTCTCTCTTACCCAACAACCCCCAAGCAAAACCATCAAACCTCTAATCCTTTAATCCTTTGTCCCTTGTAGATTATGTGACCAGAGGACAGGACAAAGGCCATGAAGCCTTAGTAGCCCCTTCCCTCAGTAACACCCTCCCTCCCCCTACCTGCCAGCCTGCTGGAAAACCCAACCCCTGCCTCTTTTCCCACAAAGCTTTCCTACATAAACCTCTGCTTCTGCCATAATAAACGAGCTGTCCACTGACACAGCCTCCTGAGTGTCTTCTTCCCATTGTACTCTCTGCCATCCAAGGCCTCCCTCCCCGCACCAGTCTCTCTCCTCACCCTGACCTTCCTCTAAGGGGACCTGTGTGCACAGTCTCCCTGCGGCAGCCACAGCCTGAGTTCATGGGGAGGCCAGCAGGGAGGAAGGGAGGGGCCATTCCACAAGAACCTGGAGTGAAGGGTGTAGACAGCTTCTAGCAAACACTGTTGGAGTCCAGGTCCTTTTTCTTCAGTGTCAAAGCTGCCAACACAGACACTGCAAGCAGGGAGGGCCACCCAGGTGCTGGCCAGGCCAATTTAAGTGCATTACAAAGTTTTTTGAGAGTGTTAACATCGGTTTCAACAACATTTGATTCATTAAAAAAAAACAGCATTCCTCTCCCAATACCACACACGTCCCCCCATGTTCAGCAGTTATTAAGTCCAGTGCTCTTCTGTTTTGGAGCACAACCCTGGCAAGAGAGTTCATTTGTTGTTGGAGAGATTCCAGGCTGTCAGTCGTGGATGCCATTGCCTGGTCCAGCTTGTCTC
>NW_008335297.1:4416836-4417577 GCF_000622305.1 Nannospalax galili | reverse complement strand
GTAGGCTTACTCTTGCTGGAAATGCAAATTGGATAGTTAGCCAGTTGTTCGAATAAGGGGATATCCATTAGATGAGAGTCAGTGAAATCTTTTTTTGTTTTTGGGTAGAGAAGGGTGGTATTAACTAGTACTGCTGTCAGTAAAGGTCTATTGCTGGATGCATAAAAAAAGCAGTTAGAGGCATTGGGGTGGGTGGTGAAGGGAAGAAAGTTAGCAACATACTGAATGTACTTGCTCCAGGACATAGTTGATTTTATCTGGTCCTCTGTTTGTCTTTCCTGCAGAATAATATTATGATGAGTTAGCACAGACACAAGCTGTCGAGAGATATGAAAGTCAGCTGTAGGGTACCTAGCGAATGCACCTGAGTAGAACTTTCCTATTACTCCAATATGCCAGCAATCGTCCTATGGATCTGCAATATATATTAGTGAATACTTACTATCTTTTAGGTAAATGGGTCTTCTCTGTCCTGTTATGCCCCAATATCTCCCAGTGAATCCTTGTTCCAACCTGCAGGGATTGAAATAGCGGCAGCCCCCATAGGTGTCAACTTCCTTGAGGCATGATGGATCTCTTTGTCGAAAAGGGAAGCAAGTATATTCGTTAGTTTTATATCTGTTAGCATTTGGGTGTATTATGATTTTTATGGGTTTCTGACAGCCCACTAGGGGGCAGCCTGCGGTTCTGATTATCTGATTTTTTCCTTGAAATGTTTCTCTCACATAAAATCTCCAGAAC
>NW_008335297.1:4416178-4416608 GCF_000622305.1 Nannospalax galili | reverse complement strand
CTAGTGGGTGTTGCCTTGTTATTTGTAAGTTAACAGGAAAAGCCTCTACTGGTGGGATTTGGGGGTCCTGAGGCCATTGAGGCTGGCAACTTCCACTATCCCTAAGATTACACAGTTGCTCTGTGGCTGTAGGGCGTGGCTGGAACGGCGCCACAGGCAGTGGCAGCCGAGGTGAAGGGGGAGGGGGATTTACCTGATGATCTTTGGGAGCTTTTGAAGTCTGGGCGTTAACATCTGGGCTTGTTAAATCAGCAAGAGGGGGGTAAGAGTTAATTTTGTTGATGGGTGGGTTTTGTCTGACTTGGTCAAATTTTATTTTTGGGGATGTTGAATCTGTTACTGGGCACTCTTCAGGGTTTTTTCTTTATTTTTTAGAGCTGTTGAATCTGCTGTTGGGAAATCTTTGGGGTGTTTTTTATCGCTTGAACCC
>NW_008335297.1:4410821-4416102 GCF_000622305.1 Nannospalax galili | reverse complement strand
AATCTTCAGTATTTTTTTCTTTATTTTTTAGGGCTGTCAAATCTGCTGTTGGGAAATCTTTAGGGTTTTTTCCATTATTTTTTAGGGCTGTTGAATCTGCTGTTGGGAAATCTTTAGGGTCTTTTTTATTGTTTGAACCCTCCCCTTTATTATTTTCTGGTGCTTGTAAGCTTTCCTCGATCTTAGGTGGGTTTCCTAAACATTGTCGGATGGCTGCTATTATGGGGAGAAAGGAAAGGGGCAAATTGTGTCTTTCCTGGATTTCCTTTTTGCGAGCCAGATAGGCAATGTTAGTCCAGACCTCTGGATCAGAAATGTCTGCTGACAGGATCCAGGGTGCAAATTGAGATACTTCATTCCAAAATTTTGAGCTTTCTTTTTGGGAAATCTTAAGTCCTCTTGATTTAAGCAGGGCTCTAAGGGAGAGAATTTGTAGTTTTTTTGGCATGATGCTGAATTACCCATTATAAAAAGAAAAGAAGTGTTGTCTGGCGTTTAATGTTCCTGGAGCAGTCTGCCACCAGGGGATTGAAACGCTCTGATGGACACAAGCCTAGCTGCAGATTTAAGGTTTACAGGAAAAAAAAAAATGGCTTTTAAAATTTTGTTTGTTTGTTTGTTCGTATGGCGCAAGCCACCTTGTTATTTTAGAAGTTGACTTTGAGGCTTATATAAAGATCCCTTAGAACTTTGGGGATTTTTGTTTCTAGGGGTGTTGTTTAAGATAGAAAAGGAAAGTGGGGTGAAACGCTGATTTCTAAGGGAACATGCCTGGGATCAAAACCCCAGGTGATTCCACGTAGTCCACAGTGCAAGCCTGCTCGCAAATTTAAGAGATCCAGTGACCACTCTAAGAGCAATTAACTGGTCCTTGTGTTACTGGGTTTTTGCATTAGAAAGATGTATAGATAGGGGGTCTTGTCTACACCTGTGCGGGCAGTCGGGGTCCATTAAGAGGACTAAGAGCCTTTAGCTAACATCAGAGAGTAGCCCTGATCAGAAAGCCTCAGTTGCTCCTTCGTCTTTAACAGTCCCACATGAAGACTCAGACCAAAAATAAAAGGAGGAAAAGGGAAGAGATTGCCAGTCCCCAAGAGTGGGGCAGCTTAGAGGCAAAGCTGCCTTTTACACTCCTGATGGGAGGTGATAGGAAAAAGAGATTTCTGATACCCTCCTGATGGGAGGGATACTCACGATGTTCTCCTGATTGGAGGGACACTCCTGATAGGAGAAAGGGATTGCTGATACCCTCCTGATGAGAGGGATACTCACGAACTCTGTGCATTCCAGGAGCTGCACGTTCGGGTGCCAGCTGCAGGGCGGGGCTCTCTCTCTCCGCGGTGGGCTCAGGTGGGCTCTGCAGGCGGCTGCAGGCGGGCTCTGTGCCAAGCTGCAGGAGGCTCTCCCTGTGCTCGCGGGTCATTGGCCACCGATCCACACGGGCAGGGCAGGGAGAACAGAAGCGGCCAATGTGGTCAGAACGGCCAGTGAGTGCTGATGGAAGACAGCTCTTCTGGGGAGACTGATCCCAGGCAGGTCCCAGGCACAGTGAAACAGCAGTGACACAGCCCCAGGCACAGTGAAAACAGCTCAGCTCCAGACAGTGATACAGCTCCGTTTATTAGTGGGAGAACTAGAGAATTTATAGTGTGGAGGCAGTAGCAAAAGCCTCAGTTGATAGGTGCTCATAGTATGCTTTATTTACACGTGGCAGTGGGCTTCTGTCTTCCAGACTGTCAGACAGTGCCTGATTACCATATAGAAAAAACCTGCGGGTAGTTTTTACTTCAGGTAACTATGCTAAAGGCCATGTTTCAGATAAGGCCAGGCATCTTCACTTGGTGGCACTTTCAAAGTGAGACAGGAAGAGAGCAGGAGGCCCCCTGCTGAAAAGGGGAGTCTCTCCATCAGGCGCTGAGCCTCTCAGGGCTACCTGGACATGGAGAAACTGCAACCCTAACAGCAGGGTTCCCCAACAATTCCACAAGAACCTGGAGTGAAGGGTGTAGACAGCTTCTAGCAAACACTGTTGGAGTCCAGGTCCTTTTTCTTCAGTGTCAAAGCTGCCAACACAGACACTGCAAGCAGGGAGGGCCAGCCAGGTGCTGGCCAGGCCACTTTAAGTGCACAGCTGCCAACGCCATACCTGAGATGCTGCAGAGACAGGTGACTGGCAGCTGTGGTTAGCAGACACCTCCAGGCATGCCTCCAGGTACCCATGAGAACCAGCACTGTGTAGACATTAATCCTTTAAGGCACGACTGCTTAGTCCAAGACTCCCCAGCCTCAGCACTATCGACATTTGAGGCCCTGTAATCATTTGAGAGTATCCTGTGTATTATGGAATGTTCAGCAGCATTCCTGGCCTCTACCAACCAGATGCCAAGAACTGCCACCAACACCAGTTATGAACCCCAGCACTTTCATGCCGGGCGGCAGGTCTCTGTTCTCTCTTCCTCCGCGGCTGCGGGTGCAGGCGGCTACAGATTGGTAGGTCTGCGGCAGCGGCGAGTGCAGGCTCTGCAGGCGGCTGAGGGCGGGTTCTGCGCCAAGCTGCAGGGGGCTCTGCGCCAAGCTGAGGGAGGCTCAGGCTAGCTGCGGGACGCTCCCCCTGTGCCCGCGGTCATTGGCCACCGGTCCGCGGGGGGCAGGGAGAGAAGGAGCGGGCGCAGAGTGTGTGTTGACGGAAGGCAGCTTCTTCTGGGAAGACTGATCACAGGCTGGTCCCAGGCGCAGTGAAACACAGCTCATCTCCAGACACAGTGAAAAGAGCTCAGCCAGATTCAGTGATACAGCTTCGCTTTATTAGGGGGAAACTAGAGAATTTATAGTGTGGAGGCAGTAGAAAAAGCCTCAGTTGATAGGTGCTCTGTAGTATGCTTTATTCACATGTGGTGGTGGGCTTCTTTCAGGCTGTCAGACAGTGCCTGATTATCACATAGAAAAAACCTGGTAGTTTCTATGCCAGAGGTCATGTTTTAGATAAGGCATCTGTGGTGGGCACTTCAAAGTGAGCCAGGAAGAGAGCAGGAGGCCCCCTGCTGAAAAGGGGAGTCTTTCCATCAGGCGCCGAGCCGCTCGCAGCTATCCAGACATGGAGAAACTGCGACCCTAACAGCTGGGTTCCCCAACACTTTCAGAAGCCAAAAGTCAGCCATGTTGAGAATCCCTGACAGAGTCTTTGAGTGTGAGGTGGCACTGCCTAGATCCCAGGCTCAGGAACAAGGTGACATGGATTCAAATTTCAGCTTTGCAACCTCAGCTCTGTGACCTTGGGCAAATTAACATCTCTACTCCATATGATTGTCCTCATAAGTCAGTTACAATAACAGTTTCTACCAGGCTTAGCTGTAAGGAGGAGAGGGTCAAATGTGTTTAGCCTATGGGAGTCACTTCTACCTGGATTATCAAAACTGTGCTCACTGCAAAGGTGCCAAGAACAAACATCGAAGGAAAAAGTATTTTCAACAAATGGTGCTGGCAAAATGGGATCTCCATCTGTAGAAGAATGAAACTAGACCCTTATCTATCACCATGCCCAAAAGTCAACTCCAAATGGATCAAAGACCTCGATGTGAAACCTGAAACTCTGAAACTGTTAGGAAAAAAAAAATAGGCAGTACCTACAAGACATAGGTACAGGAAAGGACTTTCTAAATCAGATATCAGTTGCTCAGGATTAAGGTCAACAATCAACAAGTGGAACCTCATTAAACTAAAAAGCTTCTGTACAGCAAAGGAAACAACCAAGGAAGTCTTCACCAGCTACACATTCAACAGAGGATTAATATCCAGAATATATAATCAAGAAATCAAATGACCTCAATTAAAAGATGGGCTATGGATCCGAACAGAAAGTTCTCAAAAGAAGAAATAAAAATAGATTAAGAAACACCTTAAAAATTGTTCAACATCTTTAGTAATTAGGGAAATGCAAAGCAAAACCACTTAAAGATTTCATCTTACCCCAGTCAGAATGGCTAAGATCAAGAGAACAAATGACACTAAATGTGGGCAAGGATGTGGGGAAAGGGGAAGGCTCATTCACTACTGGTGGGATTGCCAACTGGTGCAACCACTGTGGAAAGCAGTGTGAACTCTTAAAAAACTAAAAATAAGTGGGGTGTGGTAGTGCACACCTTTAATCCCAGCACTCAATAGGCAAAGGTGAGCAGATCTCTATAGGCCAGCCTGGTCTACATAGTTCCAGGTAGCTGGGGCTACTCTGTCTCAAAACACACACACACACACAAAAAAAAAATCATTCACTAAAAAAAAAGAAAAAAAGAAAAAAAACTGAAAATAAATCTACTAAATGATCTAGTTATACCATCCTTGGCATATACCCAAAAGACTCATCCTACTGCAGAGATACTTATGTGTCCATCCAAGTTTGTTGCTGTTCTTTTCATGATAGCTAAGAAATGGAAAGTACCTAAATGTCCCTTAAATGACGAGTGGATAAAGAAAATGCGGTATAGTTACACAATGAAGTTCTACTCAGCAGTAAAGAAAGACAAAATCATGAAATTTGCAGGTAAATGGATGGAACTAGAAACTGTTATACTAAGTGAAGTAACACAGATTCAGAAAAACAAGTGACATATGTTCTCCCTCATTTGTAGATCTTTGAACCAAATCCTTATACATAAGTATATATCTTGATGTAACCAGAAAATGCAAAGGAACAAGAAAGGAGGCAGAAAAATGGAAAGGAACCATGAAGTAAGGGGAAAGGAGCCCGAGAGAAGGGGGCAGTAAGAGACAGGTGTTACCAAGGGGGAAATGGGGAAAATGGGGGTATTTTAACTTGGGAGGGAGAAGGAAGAGTCAGACAGGGAGAGAGAGGAGAGAGAAATAATGCTTAGATGGTATGAAAAAAGCAGGGAACTATATTAGTTCAAAGGCCTGCTGAAAAATATACACACTAAAGGCATGCACCACCACGCCTGGCTTGAGTTGGTCTTTAAGGGACTGACACTATATAGACTGACTAGGTTCCAATTTCATTAAAATATATATTGGAAAAAAACTGTTCACTGAAAGAAATTGGAAAGCTCAAAAAAAAAATCTTACATAGATTATTCTTGCAAAAGTTTGTGGGGTTTTTTTTTCAGTGTTGAAGATGGAACCCAGGGCTTTGCACATGCTAGGTCAATACTCTGTCACTAAATCACACACTAGTCCCCTGGATAATTTTTTTTTTTTAAATATTTTATTTTTTTATTTTATTTATTATTTTTATTTTATATGTATGAGTGTATTGCCTACATGTATGTGA
>NW_008335297.1:4392526-4410702 GCF_000622305.1 Nannospalax galili | reverse complement strand
CGCACACACACACATACACACACACACACACACACACACACACACACAAAAATTTATTTATTTTATTATTATTATTTTTTTGGTCTTTTTGAGACAGGTCTCCCTGTAGCCCCAGCTGTCCTGGAACTCACTATGTAGACCAGGCTGGTCTTGAACTCACAGAGATTTGCCTGCCTCTGCTTCCCAAGTGCTGAGATTAAAGGCGTGTGCCACCACACCCAGCTTATTATTTTTATTTTATGTGCATATGTGTATTGCCTGCATGTCGGTAAGTGCACCCATGTCATGAAATGCCTGAGGAGGACAGAAGAGACTTTCGGATCCCTGGAACTGGAGTTACAGATAGTTGTTAGCTGCCACGTGAGTTCTGGGATTCAAACACAGGTCTTCTGCAAGAACAGTGTTCTTAACCGCTGCGCATCTCTGTAGCCCCTGGATAATTTTTTTTTTTTTAAGTTTTCGTTTATTTTTATTTTTTAATTAATTTTTATTTATTTTATTATTTACCTATTTATTTATTTTTGTCTTTTTAAAGCATTTTTATTGAATTTTTGTGATTTCCAGGCAGTATAATTTGATGATATTTATATCCCCTCTCCCATCCACTCCTCCCTAACCCCCCCACACACTTAATTCAATGTACTCTCTCTCTGGGTAATAAAGCCTATAGAGCCTAACTTAAATCCCCAAATATTCTCCAGCATGGGCTCATCCACTCGAGCTTGCATAGGCCTTGTGCATGCTGTCATCATTGCTTGAGTTCATATGAGTAACTGCCAGCTGTCTGGAGACTCTGCCCCCCCCCCCACGGTCGTTCACCACCTCTGGCTCTTACAATCTTTCCACCTCCTCCTCTGCAGTGATTCCCAAGTCCTGAGCTCCTGAAGCCTGACAGAGGCATCCCACCCAGAGAGAAGTGCTCTGCAGCCCCTTCCTCTCTGCACATTAGAAAACTGTAAAGTTTCTGCGTCAATCACCATCTGCTGTATAAGGAAACCTCCAGTGAGAGTTGAAAGATGCATTAATCTTCAACAGTGGGTGAGCACCTGACCCAGCACAGTTCATTCTGATCATCCTTCCTGGGACTGGGAGTCCGTATTATTATGAGGGTATCACAGTTACACCTCACAGGAAGGGGCCATAGCTCCAGATCACAGGTGGGGAACCCTAGCTCCAGCTTAGAAGAGGGGAACCTCAGCTCCAGTTCACAGGAGAGGACCACAGCTTCAGCTCACAGGAGGGGAAACCACAACTCCAGCTCATTGGAGAGGATCAGGACTTCAGCTCACTGGAGAAGACCACAGCTCCAGCTCACAGGAAGGACCCACAGCTCTAGCTCACTGGAGGGGCCCACAGCTCCAGCTCACAGGAGGGGACATGGCTCCAACCCACAAGAGAGGACCATGGCTCCAGCTCACAGGAGAGGACCACAGCTCCAGCTCACAGGAGGGGACATGGCTCCCACCCACAAGAGAGGACCATGGCTCCAGCTCACAGGAGAGGACCACAGCTTCAGCTCACAGAGGAAGACCACAGCCTCAGTCCACAGGAGAGGACCATGACTCCAGCTCACAGGAGGGACCCACCGCTCTAGCTCACTGGAGGGGCCCACAGCTCCAGCTCACAGGAGGGGACATGGCTCCAACCCACAAGAGAGGACCATGGCTCCAGCTCACAGGAGAGGACCACAGCTCCAGCTCACAGAGGAGGAGCACAGCTCCAGCCCATGGGAAGGATCCATGACTCCAGCTCACAGGAGAGGACCACAGCTCCAGCTCACAGAGGAAGACCATAGCCTCAGTCCACAGGAGAGGACCATGACTCCAGCTCACAGGAGAGGACCACAGCTCCAGCTCACAGAGGAGGAGCACAGCTCCAGCCCATGGGAAGGATCCATGACTCCAGCTCACAGGAGGGACCCACCGCTCCAGCTTACAGGAAGAGCCACAGTTTCAGCTCACAGAAGGAACCACGGTTCCAGCTCTCAGGATGGGATGCTCCTGCTCACAGGAGAGGACCACAGCTCGAGCCCATGGAAAGGGACCATGACCCCAGCTCACAGGAGGGGACCTTAGTTCTAGTTATCTTTCTTTCCTTAAGTTCTCAGGTTCTCAGGCTTTCAAGCAGTGTTTCTCCCTGCGTGTACATAAGTACACTCATGTCCTGCAATGCCCACAGTGGTCAGAAGAGGGCGCCAGATCCCCCAGAACAGCTTCATCTGGCCCAAATCCTTACTCCTCTGGTTAAAATCCTCCAGATACAATCCGCTGGACAGACGGGTCGGGACCAAGATGGCCTGATGGCCTGAGTTCCACTCCTGCCCACCTCGCAGATCCCCACTCATTTCTCCGCTGCTGAGCGGACTGCTGGAGACACAGTGGTCAGAAGAGGGCGCCAGATCCCCCAGAACAGCTTCATCTGGCCCAAATCCTTACTCCTCTGGTTAAAATCCTCCAGATACAATCCGCTGGACAGACGGGTCGGGACCAAGATGGCCTGATGGCCTGAGTTCCACTCCTGCCCACCTCGCAGATCCCCACTCATTCCTCCGCTGCTGAGCGGACTGCTGGAGAAGCCTATGAAGGCACCCCCCCCTCCCCGCCCCCGCCCCCCAGTCACTCAAGTCATTCCAGCACCAGCACTAGCAGCAACTGCTGCTGCCATTGTCATCCAGATGGCTGTCGACTTGTGAGATCTTTGAGGAACCATGCTTATTATAATGCATAAGGGCAAGGTCCTCTTCAAGACTCTCCTCCAACAACCCTCCATCTTTGGCAGCATAGGTTTCCTCAATCATCCATAGCTTGACTTGGCCATGCTCAGATTGGATTCTTGTAGGGATTCTAACTTGAGGCTCCCTCGGTCCATGGCAGCAGTTGAATGCTTGTGCATTTCGGTCAGCTGGGCCTGGGGTGGACTGACTCCCTGCCACAGGGGCTTCTCCTTCAAGTGCTGCTCTAGCTTCAGCTCCCCTGGGAGAAGTTGAGTCATGTCATTTCTGTCAATGAGCTTGGCTGACAGATGCTTCAAGAGCTCAGGGGTCGGCTCCTGCTGGCACTCATGTGGTAGCACTCAATCTCCATCTCCATCTCCAGCTGCCTGCCTACCTTCCTGGCTGCCATGGTGCGGTGGGCCCCAGCCTCTCCCACCCCATGGCCATTTTTGTCTTTTTTTGAGACAGGGTCTCCCTATAGCCTCAGCTGGCCTGGAACTATGCAGACCAGGCTGGCCTTGAATTCACAGAGATCTGCCTGTCTCTGCCTCCCAAGTGCTGGGATTAAAGGCATGTACCACCATGCCTGGCTAACTTTTTTTAATAATTATGTACGTGTGTCTGCCTGTGTGGGGGTGTGCACACATAAACACAGGTGTCTGAGGAGACCAGAGGCATCAGATCCTCTGGAGCTAGAGTTATAGGTGGTTGTGAGCCACCTGATGCAGGTGCTGGAAACCAAACTCAGGGACTCTGGATGAGCATGTGCTCTTTTATTAAATTTTAATGTATTTCCTTTTATTTTATGTGTATGAGTACTTTGCTTGCATGCATGTAAGTACACCCATGCATGCATGCCTATAGCGGCCAGAAGAGAGAGTTGGGCTGGGTGCAGTGGCTCCTGTCTTTAGTCCCAGCATTTGGGAGGCAGAGGCAGATGGCTCTCTGTGAGTTCGAGGCCAGCCTGCTCTACATAGTGAATCCAAGCCAGCTACAGGGAGACCCAGTCTCAAAAAGACCAAAAAAAAGAAAGAAAAAAGAAACTTTCAGACAGTTCTTACTGCCTTATGGGTGCTGGGTGTTGAACCCAGGTCCTCTGCAAGAGAAACCAGTACCCTTAACCACTGAGCCACCTCTCCAGGCCCCAGTATGTGACCTTCAAAAAAATTGTTATATTTTATTTTTATTTTAAGTGTATAAGTGTTTTGCCTGCATGGATATAAGTACACCAGCTACATGCAATGCCCACAGAGGCCAGAAGAGGGTGTCAGATTCCCTAGAACTGGGGTTACAGGAAGTTGTGAGCCTCCATGTGGTTGCTGGGAACCGAACCTCTGCAAGAGCTGCCAGTGCTCTGATAACCACTGAGCCATCTCTCCCGTCCAGACTTATTTGAGTGTGTGTGTGTGTGTGTGTGTGTGTGTGTGTGTGTGTGTGTGTTGCAGGCCACATGTGCATGTGCCAGTGGAGGCCAGAAGAAGGCATGGATTCCCTGGAGCTGGAGTTATAGGTAGTTGAGGATCACCCATGTGGATGCTGGGAACCAAACTCAGGTCTCTTTCAAGAGCAGTACATGCTTTTAACCACTGACCCATCTCTCTAGCCCTTCTCTGGATGATTCTATTTGCTTGTTTGCTTGCTTGTTTGTTTGATTGTTTATTGAGACGTGTCTCCCTGTAACCCCAGCTGGCCTGGTATTCACTTGGTATGTAGACCAAGCTGGTCTCTATTTCACAGAGATCCTGCCTGCCTCTGCCTCCTGATTAAAGATGTGTGCCACCATGCCTGGCTTAATTTATTTATGTATTTTTATTTTATATGTATGAGTGTTTGCCTGCATGTATGTAAGTAAGTGCACCCATATCTTGCATTGCCTATGGAGGCCAGAAGAAGGTATCAGATCCCCTGGAACTGGAGTTATAGATGGTTGTTAGCCACCACATGGATGCTAGGAACTGAACCTGGGACTTCAGCAAGGACAGCCAGTGTTCTTAACCACTGAGTCATCTCTCCAGCCCCTCTCTGGATGATTCTTAATACAATTTCAAATCAGAAAAGAAAAAGAATCTTTCTGCTGTCAGCCGGCCACCATCATAGGTTGCATGCAGGATCCTGGGAAAGGCCTGTCTCAGTAGGCTCTGCCCTGTCACTGTAGCATCCCCACCTGGCTAAAGTTGAACTTTACATACTGGCTGGGGTGGTTGGAGAATGCCCCCACCCCACACACATAGGCTCAAGTATTTGAATACTTTGTCCTCAGTTAGTGGTGCTCTTTGGGAGGTCATGAAATCTTTAGGTGTAGCTTTGCTGGAGGAAGTGTATACTGGGGAGGGTTTTAAGAGTTCACCCCACTTTCAGTTTGCTCTCTCTACTTTGTGTTTGTGATTCAAGGTGTGAGTGCTCAGCTTCCTGCTGACGTGCCTACCACTTGTTGCCATGCCTCCCTGCCATGATGGACTCTTATCCTTCTGGAACCACAAACAAAAATAAACTCTTCCTTTTGTAGGTTGCCTTGGTCATAGTGTTTTATCACAACAACAGAAAAGTAACCAGTACAATGGCCAAGTACCTAGGAGCAAATTCTGTATCTAGCCACTAAATGCACCCATCTTCCACATGACTCGATAAGTACAAAGCATACCTGCAGTCCCAGTACATGGGAGGAGAAGGAACAATGAATTTAGGGTCATCCTTGTCTACATAGAGTTAGAGGCCAGCCTAGGCTGATACAAAAATAAATAAAGTAAAAATAGGGCTAGGAATGTGTAAGATTTACTGCCACCTTGACATGATCTAGAATCATCTAGTCTCCTAGGAGACTCCTCTTCAGGCATATCTGTGAGGAATTATCTAGATTAGGTTGGCCTCTGGACACATCTTGTGAGGCATTTTCTGGATTAGATTGAGGTAGGAAGACCCACCTTAAATGTGGGACACCATTCCACAGGATGGGGTCCTGAATTGAATTAAAAGGAGAGAGAAGGAGAGAGGGAGAGAGAGGGAGAGGGGGGAGAGAGAGAGAGGGAGAGGGGGGAAGAGAGAGAGAGAGAGAGGGGAGAGAGAGAGAGGGAGAGGGGGGAAGAGAGAGAGAGAGAGAGAGAGAGAGAGAGAGAGAGAGCGAGAGCTGAGCAGCAGCATTTATCTCTCTGCTTCCTGTGAATGCCACATAACCACTTGGTCTCTGGCTGCCATGTCCTCCCCACCAGGATGGAATGACCCCTGACAGCCAAAATAAAGCCTTTCTCCCTTCAGTTGCTTTTGTCAGGATATTTTTATCACAGCTACAGTCATGAATACACCACCCAGCATGAACCAAGCCCCTCGTTCAATACCCAGCACTGTGTAAACCAGGTGTGGGAATCCCAACACTCAGACAGTGGAGACAGAAGGATCAGGAGTTCAAAGCCATTCTGTACTACCAATGAGCTCCAGGCCAGCCTGGACTACATGAGACCCTGCCTCAGGAAAAAAAAAATTTAGTTCAATAGACATTGTTGAATATAGCATTTAAAAGTGACATCGATGCTTTTCCACGGGAGAGTTCTAGAAGCTGGTTGCTAGGTGATTAATAATCAGTGATAGACATGCTTTTAAAACAGAAAAGAAATTCTGAGGTTGGAGCTGGCATTGTCCCTTCCACACCCAGGAGGCTGGTTTAGAACTGATGGCCATAGACCAGCTGCCTACATTCCTTGCTGGTGTTGGACTGGGTCTCAGAGGGTCTGCAACTGTCACTGAAGTTCCTCACACTAGCCTGGGTAATAAGATGCAGCTTGGAGCTGGTAGAAGATGGGCCTGACAAATCATTTCTATTCCCCTCAGTCACACCCCAGCTCCTCCCACAGGTCCTAGTCCCACCTCCTCCCACGTGGAGGCACCACTCATGTGAACATTCCCCCCACCCCACCCAGCCACAGGTCCCATCCCCCAGCTCCTCCCACAAGCAGGCCCTAGCAGAACAGGCTCTGCTTATTCCCAGCTCCACCTGGGGTGTAGGCCCACTGCATCTAAAGCTGAGTAGTTCCTCAGGGCTGTTTAGATCCATCTTGAGGTCCTGACCCTTCCTCATCTGGATTCCACTGCCTAGGCTGGTGGTGCCCCAAAAAGGGATTACCCACTTTAGCACCGCATGCCCCAGGAATCCCTCAGGGCCCATCTGAGGGAGAAAGAGGCCTGGTGCCTATACCCACAGGTCCCAGTACACAGACCCATCACTGACCCACCCAATGGACACCTCTGACCGTTCTGGTCTGCATGAGTCATGGTAGCCCTACGGGCACTACTGAGCACATCTGACAGATGAAGACACTGAGGCTTAGAGGGGCAGAACCACCTGCCCACAGCCATGACTGGGCCCAGTACACAGCCAGGATGCTTGAACTCCACTTCTAAGTCCCAGCTGAGACCTTTACTGCCAGTCCTAATCAGACCAGAAACCTGCAGACAGCCCAACTAGGTGGTGGGAGTGGGTGATGGGGACAGATGGCCCCAGGACAAGACCATGTTTCACACACATTGTCCTCAGCCCCTTCCAACCACAAGGCTGTGCCCTGTGATGATTTCATTTGAACCTGTTTCCTCACCAACAGTGGCTTTAAAGGGCCTGCCTTCCATGCCCACGCTCATGGGGGGGATGGGTGGGCTCCAGTCTGGCTCCTCTCCCTCTACTGGGAGGCAGAGGGTAGTGACATCTGACCAGAGACCCAATGTCCCCAGCACCCCTCATCCCCTGCCCCCTACCTAGCATAGCCTGGAGGAGCCTGCTACCTGGGCTTGATGTAACTCCTCAGAGGGGGACACTGGAAGTTGGCCACTCCCTGGACATGGATGTTGACTGCAGCCGAGGTGTGCAAGTTAAGCCGGGCCAGGAGGTCAGACACTTGGGAAAGGCAGGCTCCCTCACAGCCAGGTTCAGCCTGTGAGTTACCTACACTTCCTGCCCCTACAGCCAGAGAACCATAGAGAACACAGCCATGGCTAGGGATAGGTGACCTCAGCACAGGGCACAGGAGACCCACTTTTCCCCCAAAAATATATCATCCCCAAGGTACAGGTGGGGAAACAGGCCACAGATATGAACTGTTGGTCTAAGACCACACAGCTAGCTGGGGTAGAGCCTTAGTGGGAACCCAATGATCCGCGTATTGAGAAAAGGCTGGTGGGAGCTATGGGGACCCTGGCCAGGGACACAGCACTCTGGGTGTTCCAAGCACTAACACTGGTCAACAGGACAGCCCAGAAGGAGGCATGCTGCATTGGCCCAGTAGGCATGAGGCCTTGCATCCCACCCCCAGCATTGGACAGAGGGAAGGAGGGAGGGAGGGGGATTTGTATCACAGAACAGAAGCCAAGGCCGTGGCAAGTCCAACAACAGGCCCCAAGAGGGAGGAGGTGGAGGGTGCTGGAACTCAGGCTCTGCCTTAAATCCTACAACAGTGTTAAACGCAGGGACAGGGTTCAGGGTAGGAAACAGCAAACATGAGAGAAAGGGGATTCAGGTACAGGGCAGGGGACACTGGACAGGAAGCAGAGCAGAGATAAGAGACAAGGGACAGAGAAAGGAAATGACGGGTAGGGGCAAAGGACAAGGGATGGGGACACGGGGCAGGGAATAAGAGACAGGTGACAGGAGATGGAGTGGGAGCAGAGCTAAGAGACAGGGGCAGACACAGGGCTCAGAGACAGTAGGGCAGGGGCAGAGACTACCTTCAGGAACTTGATGATGAGTTTGGCTAATAAAGACTGTGGTCTCCCACGGGCCCCTAGAAGTTTACAAACCTCAGCTTGTGTTCACACCTGCACCCTCAGCTGGAAGCTCTGTGTCTGCCATCACACTCTGTGCTGCCCAGCTACCTGAACCAGGGTACCTCAAGGAGAGAATGACAACAGAGAAGCTCAGGGTAAGAGGGCAAAGTGCCTAGACTAGGGAAGGGGTTAGATAGCTAGAAAGGTCAATAGTCCTCCACATCTTGGTCTACCAACCCACACCCTGCCACCCTGTTTTCTAACCTGTACCATACATACTACACTGCCCAAGGGCCATGCACACACAACTTTCTAGATTTTTAAAAAAGGTTTTATTTTTAAACTGGGTGTAGTGGTGCATACCTTTAATCCCAGCACTTGGGAGGCAGAGGCAGGTAGATCTCTGTGAGTTTGAGGCCAGCCTAGTCTACCTAGTGAGTTCCAAGACATCTGGGGCTACAGGGAGACTGTCTCAAAAAAAAAGATTTTATTTGTAAATTATATGTGTATGTGTGTGTTTATGCACACGTGTGCACACGTGTGCACATGTGTGCAGGTGCCCAGGGAGGCCAGAAGGCATTAGATCTCCTGGAGCTAGAGTTCCAGGCAGTCGTGAGCCACCTGACACGGGTGCTAGGAACTGAATTTAAGTCCTCTATAAGAGCAGCAAACTTGAGCCATCTCTCCATTCCCCCAGAATTCTTTTTTTTCTTTCTTTATTCTTTTTTTAAAATTTTATTTTATGGGTATGAGTGTATTGCCTGCATGTAAGTGCACCCATGTTGTGCAATGCCCACAGAGGTCAGAAGAGGGCTTCAGATCCCCTGGAACTGGAGTTACAGATGGTTGTTAGCTGCCATGTAGGTGCTGGGAATCAAACCTGGGCTCTCTGCAAGAGCAGCCAGTGCTCTTAACCAGAGTAATCTCTTCAGCCCCCACTTTATTCATTCTTATTTTATGTGTATGAGTGTTTTGCTTGCATGTATCTAAATGCACCATGTGCATGCAATGTCCACAGAGGCCAAAAGAGGGTGTCAGATTACTTGGAACTGGAGTTATGAACAGTTGTTAGCCACCTTGTAGATGCTGGAGACCAAATCTGGGTCCTCTACAAGAGTACAAGTGTGCTTAACTTCTAAACCATCTCTCAGCCCTCAGTCTCCTATAATTTTTAACTGATACATGATAATTGTATATATTTGTAAAGTCATGTGTTATAATTCAAAATCTATATAAGATGTATACTGACAAGGTCAGGGTAACTGGTGCTTACTATTTGTGTCAGGTCCACCTAATCACCTCTCTGCTGACTGCATCAAATATGCAACTGGTCATCTGTCAGTTGAAATTCCTCAACAGTGCTGTAGAATATTAGAAGTTATTTAGCCATGGCAGTGGCACATCAGTGCATTCCCAGTTACTCAGGAGGCTGAGGCAAGAGGATTGTTTGAGCCCAGGAGTTCAAGGCCAGCCTGGGCAACATAACAACATTGTGTTTTAAAAAAAAAACATGGTGGCACACGCCTGTAGTCCCAGCACTCGGGAGGCAGAGGCAGGCGGATCTCAATGAGTTCAAGGCCAGCCTGGTCTACGTAGTGAGTTCCAGGCCAGCTGTGGCTACAGGGAGACCCTGTCTCAAAAAAACAAAACTGGTGTGATGGTCAAGCCTGTAGCAAGAGGATGAGGAGCTCAAGGCCAGCCTAGGCTACATAGCAAGTTTAAAGCCAGCCAGGGCTACATGAGACCTTGTCGCAAAAGATAAAAACAAAGTTGTTGAGCTGGCTTAGCAGGTAAAGGTGATTACTACATAAGACTGATGGCCTGAGTTAATCCCCAGAGCCCACCTAGTGGAGGGGAGAATTGACTTGTGCAAGTTGTCTTCTGACCTCCACATGTGGGGTCCCTGACACACACACACACACACACACACACACACACACACACACACACAAGAAATACATGTTAGTGGCACTCATCTTTAATCCCAGAACTTGAAGGCAGAGTCAAGTGGATCTCTGTGAGATTGAGGCCAGCCTGGTCTATATAGCAAGTTCAAGGCTAGCTCTGGCTACAGGAAGACCCTGTCTAAAAATAAAAAAGAAAGAAGAAGGAAGGAAGGAAGGAAGGAAGGAAGGAAGGAAGGAAGGAAGGAAGGGACTCTCATCCAAGTGTACTCCTGTGTCTATTAATGTCTGCCTGTAACTCTCATGTGCAGTTTAATGAATGCTTATCTTTGAAGAGTTTTTGATTTGCTGAAAAGTTGCAAAGACAGAGTTTTCCCACATACGGCGAACTCATGACTGACATCTCCAAGTGTGAAAAAGGAGTCAGCATGCTGGTCCACTCTGCAATGAAGGTGCTTCTCCCTGGTTCCTCTTTCAGCTTCCCTTCTGCTCCAAGATGCAGGCCAGCCACCCACCTGCATCTAGCCACCAGCCTCCTGGACTCCATCGGGTGACAGTCTCTTCTCTCATTGTTTTTCATGCTATGCACTTTTTTTTTTTTTTTTGCAAGTTTAATTTATTGCTGTTTAATCCCAGCACTAAGGAGGCAGAGTGGATCTCTGTGAGTTCCAAACCAGTCTGGTCTACACAGCAAATTTCAGGCCAGCCAGGGCTACATAGAGATCATGTCTCAAAAACAAACATAGGGCTGGAGAGATGACACAGCAGTTAAGAGTGCTGCCTACTCTTGCAGAGGACACAGTTTTGGTTCTGAGCACCCACATGGTGGCTAACAACCGTCTGTTACTCAGTTCCAGGTGATCTGATGCCCTCTTCTAACCTCCGTAGGCACTGCGTGACACAGGTGCACTTACATACATGTAGGCAATATGCTCATACACATAAAATAAAAATAATAAATTTAAAAAAATTTTTATGTTAGGAAATTTTATATGAAATCCCCATCAACAGTTTCTCCAAAAAGAGAAATACTGGTTTGCCTGCCCCTTCTCCAGCAAAGAGCCAGGAAGTGGCTGCCAGTTGTAGAGAGGCCTCTCCTGCCACAGTCCCCAGCATGCCCTGCTGCCTCCCCAACATGAAGTCAAACATCTGCTGTCACCACTATGCTTGGCAAAAGATTTCTTGAGATGTGTGTACAAAACATAAGTAAATAACAGACCAAGGGGAGTGTGTATTCTAAAAAAAAGTGAGTTTTTTGTGGTGGGGGTGTTTTGTTATTTTTTTTTTTGGAGACAGGGTCTCATGAAGGGCTGGCCTCCAACTCACTATGGAGCTGAGGCTTAGCCCAGAACTCCTGATCCTCCCCCTTCAACTTCCCAGTGCTACAATTATAGGCAATTATAAGCACGTGCCACCATGCCCAGCTAGAAGACATGTTTATCTCCAGCCTATGGGGCTTTGGTTAACATCTGGTTGATGTATAAACTTGTCTGTACACACCCCAGCCACCCACGTTGCTGGCTCTCAGAGGTACAGCAATGAAACCAGAGAAAATGCTGTCCACAAAGTGACTGCCCATCAGCAGAGTCTAGACCCCACATCTAAAAATGCTTATAGAAACATATGCTCCCAGTCTCTGGTTAGAGAATGACTAGCAATACCAGGGGATCGCCCAGGCTGGAGACAGCCATCCCACTCTGAGGCACATGTCCTCAGACAGCTTCACACACATGCACCACAAAGCACACCCCAGACCACTCACAGCACTGTGTAAGCCAGGCTGACCTCTTGCTTGCTACATAGCCAAGAATGACCTTGAACTTCTGATCTCTGGCCTCACCTCCCTGAGAGCTGGAATTACGAGTGAGTACCACCACACCTGTTTTTATTTGGTTCTGGGGATGAAGGCGGGGCTTCCTGCCAGGTGTGCTGGCTAATCTCAACTATCAACTTAATGTGATCTAGAATCACCCGGGAGGCGGGCCTCTGGGCATGCCTGTTGGGGATTATCTTGATAGGTTGATTGAAGCGGAAAAATCCAGCTACCTATGGGTCTTTATAGAAGAAGCAGCTATAGGCTCACATGAAGTGAGGTGCAGCTCAGTGGTGCTGTGCCTGCCACCAGAGAGAGACAGAGAGGCAGAGAGAGAGAAAAAGATAGAGTATTGAGATCAGGTCATGTTCTACTCTTACTCCATATTGTATAAACAGAGGTTTTCCAGGCTATGCCTTGCCCTAGGAGACTCCATTTTATTTATTTATTTATTTATTTTTGAGACTCCATTTTATAAGTACCTTTTGACTCCATTTGAGGGAGGATGACTGTAGCCCCTGGGTGGACCCAGAAATTGCACTGTCAGGCAAGACCCACCCAGCACAGACTGAGAAGTGCCTTATTCTGGTGGTAAAAAAGGAGCCAGCCTACACGTTTACTGGGGTGACTGAGACTGCGGGGGCACATGGACCTATTAAGATTGAACCAGAGAAACCAGGCCCAAAAACTTACCAGACACACCAGATAGAGGAAAGGGTATAACTTCCTCACCGGGACCCCATAAAGTGATGGACACCTAACACCGCAATGGATCAGCACCACACCAACTTGTCATCCAATACCTGGTGTGTCAAGGACCAAGGCCTCCCCTGCTGTTCCTGGAAACTTTGGCTCAGCTCAGCCCCTGCTGTTGGTATCGCCTGCTCCACCGTCTGCCTATCCACCTGTCCACCCACCTGGATTGAACCTGACTCTCTCTTGGCCCATTTCTGAAACATCTTGAACTTGCTGCAGTCTCTTTAACTTGTATCTATTCTGTAACCTGTATATGTGCACATTGATATATAGATATATTTACTATATGCTGTGTGACAAGAGAGTTAATAATCAAGATTGGCGTAAAACAACCTGCCTTCCTTCAGTCCAGTCAGGCTACCAGGTAGATGAATTATATGACAAATTTCTGTCACGGAAGCTGCTAAATCTTGTGAATTTGTTATTCAATAAATTTGATATTGCGGCATAGCACGCTTACCACAGAAAGCAAGCAAAGCAATGAAAAGAAAGTGAACAAAACAGGATCAGGCCACACAAGACAATGACCTCCAAAGATATTCTCACAAGCAACGTGAGGAGAGGAGGTGGGGAGGCTGAACAAGGGGGCTCCCTGACTGAAGGGCTGGAGGTCTGAGGGACCAAGGTGGCTGACGTGGCAGAGGACAGGAATACGACAGGGCACATACCACCATGGCCATCAACAGAAGGTCCTCAGGTAATCCATGAGGGGTGTTAGGCAGAGATTTCAGAGCTACAACACTCAAAGTACTAGCCATAGAAGGAATGAATACACTTGATCTTGTGGAAATCAAGATGTATGCTTGCAGGGCACAGTGGCACAGGCCTGCAACCCCAGCACTCGAGGGATGGGGACGGGAGGATTGTCAGTTTGAGGCCAGCCTGGGCTACATAGCAAGATTCTGTCTCAAGAAGAAAAACATGGGGGTAGGGGAGGCAGGAGAGATGGTTCAGTCAGTAAAATGGCTGCCAAGCAAGCATGAGGGCTTGAGTTTGGATCCCCAGAACACAGGTAAAAAGAGCCATGTTCGGCAACACACCCTTGAGACCCCAGCGCTGGGGAGGCAGAGGAAGGAGAATACTGGGGGTTTCCTGGCCAGACAAATCAGTGAGCTCCAAGTTCAGTGAGAAACTGTCTCGAAAAATAAAGTAGAGATGCAATTGAGACAGCCGATGCTGACCTCTGGCCACCATACACACATGTGCTCGTACACACACACACACACACACACACACACACACACACACACACATAACACTTTCTCTTTGGAAGACTCCAGGAAGAGAATAAAAAGAAACCACAAATTGGGAGCAAATATTCCCAAGTCACATATCTGATAAGACTTACCTTTGAAATAAAAAATTCCCAAAACACAGTAAGAAAACAATCCTATAAAATAGAACAATCCAGTATTTTGTATATATGTTTCACCATGAAAAATGCGCACAGGTTGAAGGGTAAAGACACCTGCTGATGTCAGTTTCTTCGAGGAACCCACATGGTAAAAGGAGAGAACTGAGTCCCACATGCTTGTCTCTGACCTACTCCCCATCCTACCCCACCCCCAATTATAGTAAAAATAAATAAATAAATAAAAAGATTCAACACCATTTGTTGTTAGGGAAATGCAGATTAAAACAAGCCACCAGTACTAGCCTGGCAGAATGGGGCAGGCAGGCCTGTAGTCCCTACATGGGAGGCTCAGGCAGGAGGATCATGAGTTTGAGGCCAGCCTGGACTAAAGAATAAGTTCTTAGGCCAAGCCCAAGACACATAGTGGATTCAAGACCAACCTAGTGAGACCCTGTCTCAAAAACACAAGGATTGGGGTATAGCTCAGTGATAGAGTGCTTGCCTGGCATGGGAAAGACCTTGGGTTCCATCCCCAGCACAGAACTGGGGTGGGGCGTGGGGGTTAACTACCTGGTATTGGGATGGTAAAAATTAAAAGACATAGCAATGCCAAGTATTGGTGAGGAGGTGGAGGAAGGGCTGCTGTCATCCAATGACTGATGGGACAACTACTTTGGTGTGGAAAAAAAATGAAGCTTCCACTTCCCACATGACCCAGTCACTCTTACATATTTATGCAAGAGAACGAAGGCAGGTATCCATGCACAGCCTGTGCTCCAGTGTTCACAGCAGTTTGTCAATCACAGTGCTGCTGGTCAAGCCGAGAGCCTTGCATTTGAAGGCAAACATTCCACCCCTTAGCTATGACCCTAGCCAGCCCATGATGTTTTTGAGACAGCATCTTGTTATAGTGCTCAGGCTGACTTGAACTCACTCTGTAGCCCAGACTGGCCTGGAACTCATGGCAATCCTTTTGCTATGGCCTCCTGAGTGCTAGCTGTAGCCCAAACTAGACTTGAACTCATGACAATCCTCCTGCCTCAGCCTCCTGAGTGCTAGCATTATAGGCATACTACTACTCCTACTGTTTACATTATTTTTAATAGTTAAATATCAGAAACAATTCAAATGTGCACCAACGGGTGAATGGATAGACTATGGTATGTCCATACAATGGAGTATTACTGAGTGTTGCAAAGAAATATACTACACCATACAGCGTAGATGAATGTCAGACTAGTTCAGCCGAATGAAAAAAGCTGAGCAAGATAGAGCACATACTTTAAAAACAATTCCCATGTTGTGTAATGTAATTTATACAACTTTCTGGAAAATTCCAACTAGCCTACAATGGCAGAATGCCTTTAATAGCTCCTGGGGACAGGGGTAGAGGAGGAAGAAGGAATATTAAAGAAGATGGATAGATGGAGATGCCTATAGGCCTTGCATGATGGTGCTTACTGGTGATCCCAGCACTCAGGAGGCTGAGGCAGGAGGGTTTCAAGTTCAAGGCCAGCCTGTGCTCCAGAGGAAGACTGTCCTGGAAAAAAAATACAGTTTTGTGACAGAGTCATCAGTTGTTTCCTGATGGTTGACACCAGGGGCGTGCATGTGTACAAATCAGATTATATCCTGTAAGTGTAGCCATTTATCCTATGCCAATATACCTCCATAAAGCTGAATGTGTGTGTACATGCACAAACCTGTAGGGGAAATGCACATGTGTGTGTGCCCATGCCAGAGGTCAGTGTTGGGTGTCTTCCTCAACTGTCTTCCCCCTTTTAAATCAGGGTCTCTCACTAAACCTGGAGCTCACTTATTTGGTTAGACTGGCTGGTCAGTGATTCCCTGGGATCTTCCTGTCTCCAACTCCCCATCACTGAGATTACAAGTGTGTGACAGACCAGCCCAGACCGGAGCAGTTCAGTCCGATGGGAGCAGGGTCCCCAAAGGGTGGACAAGGATTCAGCGAGTGACAAACAGACAAACACAGACAAACACACAGGAGTTGGTGAAGGTCTGAGTGTAATTTTGCAGCTGCAGAGCTCAGATTATAAATTACAAAGCTACATGATTACATCAATAAGCTGTTGTTTTGCAGTCTAATCATTTTTCTTGTTCTGATTTCCAAAACAAAAGCGAAACACAGGTCAATCAAAATACATTGCCAAAGTATGCTATTATTATTAACAAGCATCAGGTAATGTTAAACAGAAAGTTTAGTCACATTAGAGACCTTTATGTTTTGTGGTTACCTGGTGAGCTGACCTCAAACTACTATTGTACTTTTAATACTAGCTCTGTAATTATTAATATTTCTATTTGAACTCTAGGTGATACACAACAATGTTGCTATATATCTATCTTTTATTTTTCCTTATTCATTAATATGTTCCAAACCCCAAGTTACATCAATATCCTATTCTAATCCTGTAGCTCTCATAAAATCCTTCCAAGTATGGAACTTGTAAACATAACTATTTCATCTTAATAAAGGTGGTGATAGTGGTGCCAAGGGTACCAGGTGCTTTCCGGGCCCCCAGAAAGCCCAAGATATAGTAACAGTTAGAGAAATAATAGCAAGTAAAGCATGCCAAGTACACTGCATGTTTCTCAACACAACCAACTCCAAGAGGCAACCTTCCTTGAAGTTCCAGCCTCAACCCACGGAGGATCTCACGTGGGCTCCATTGGAGATGGCATGACATTTCATCCTTTTTTTAATTTTTTAAATGTAGTTTGTGTACTTCTCAGTCTCGGCGGAGAGATGAGACAGAAGAAAAAACTAGGCGAAAGATGACTGGGAGCAGAAAGATAAGGAGAAGAATTACTCCTATGATGACACCTGTAGTAATCAAATTATGCACCTAATTAAAAGGGTTAAGTGAAATTAAATTATTCTTTAGTGATTGTGCTAGAAAAGAGATATCTTCATCATCTAAACGTGCCTGACTCATTGTTGATATTTGTAACTGTAAATCTTGTATATCATGAGATATTTCAGTGTCTTTTTATACTCTTAACAAATGGTTTTTGGTAGTATTCTAATTTAAGGATGTATTATAATTCAAAGGAGTCACGCAAATATATTTAAAACTAGCATGACACTTAGTAGAGAGCTGTACCTTTAAATTTTGCACTTCCTGTCCTAAAGCTAAAATCACTTCTTCTAAAGTGTTTATCCTCCTGTCTAGCTTTTGATTAATGCTATATTGATCTGCTAAAGCCAATGAAATATTTTTGTTAAGATTATTTACAAAATGTGCCATTTTGACTTCTTCTACTAGAGCAATAGAGGAAACAGTAAGTGAAGTCAAAATTGGTAATCAATGCGCCTATGCCTAATATCAGCGTTGTAATGAATCTTTTTGGCCTGATTAATTCATTTAAATTCCTCAATGTTTGTAAAGCTGAATTATCATACCAAGGATCTGATCCTAAATCTACTGGAAGCATAACAAAACTAGGGTGTTTTAATAGTACTATTATAGAATAATCTTTGTCCAATGCAGAAGTGAGACAATTAGTAAACACACAATTTGAACATTTTACATGATAGGATTTTCTATAATTTGAAATACTAAAATTACTAGGCTTCTCTGCCAAGATTCTAAAATGATAATTAATACAAGCTCTTACCCCACCGGAGTAGGTGTGTTTTCCTTTGGTTTCTTAAGCAGCAGCATGTTTGCAGCCACAAAAAGCCAGAAGAAACTGGGAAAGTCTGAAGTTTAAAATTATTAAATTTATTTGTGTTATTTAACAGATATTTAATATAATTATAATTAGGATTTGGAATAGAGAAATCATAAATAGAATCTTTAGACCCTAGAGGCTGATGTTTAGATACTCTAGAAGAAAACCCACAATTTAGCAATTTTGGATAAGTGA
>NW_008335297.1:4382701-4389954 GCF_000622305.1 Nannospalax galili | reverse complement strand
GAATATCATCCATATAATGTATTATATAAGCATCCTTGTATTTAATCCTAATATATTTTAATGCTTTATCCACAAATTTTTGACATAAAGTTGGACTATTTTTCATCCCCTGAGGAAGTACTTTCCATTGATACCTTTGAAAAGGTTGTTTTAAATCAGTTGAGGGAACACTGAAAGCAAATCTCTGAGAATCCTCAGGACTTAATTGTATTGTAAAGAAACAATCTTTCAGGTCTATAATTATAATAAATAAGTCAAAGGGGATTGCCACCGGTGAAGGCAGACCAGGCTGTAAAGCCCCCATGTCATGCATGGTTTCATTTATTGCTCTTAAATCTTGCAATAGTCTCCACTTACCGGATTTTTTCTTAATGACAAATATAGGTGTATTCCAGGGACTGGTTGATTCTACTAAATGTCCTTTATCTAGCTGTTCTTTCACTAATTCCTCTACAGCCTGTATTTTTTCTGAGGTAAGGGGCCACTGATCCACCCATACAGGCTGATCAGATTTCCAGGAGATTTTATCTGCATATAATTCATCAGTGGCCCCTATGAAAAATTTGTCTCAAAGTTTTCTATTGTACCAAGTCTTAGCTCCATATTTTGCATAATGCTGTTCTTTCACTAATTCCTCTACAGCCTGTATTTTTTCTGAGGTAAGGGACCACTGATTCACCCATACAGGCTGATCAGATTTCTAGGAGATTTTATCTGTATATAATTCATCAGTGGCCCCTATGAAAAATTTGTCTCAAAGTTTTCTATTGTACCAAGTCTTAGCTCCATATTTTGCATAATATCTCTTCCCCATAAAGAGTAAGGCAATGAAGGAATAACATAAGGCTGGAAGATTCCCTTCTTATCTTCAGTTGTCCAGGTTAACAACATAGAGCTCTGAGCTACATTTAAAGCCATTCCCAGGCCTACTAGTGTAGACGAGGTATGGGAAAGAGGCCAAGAGCTATTGTACCAAGTCTTAGCTCCATATTTTGCATAATATCTCTTCCCCATAAAGAGTAAGGCAATGAAGGAATAACATAAGGCTGGAAGATTCCCTTCTTATCTTCAGTTGTCCAGGTTAACAACATAGAGCTCTGAGCTACATTTAAAGCCATTCCCAGACCTACTAGTGTAGACGAGGTATGGGAAAGAGGCCAAGAACTGGGCCAATCTTTTCCTGCTATGCAGGATCTATTTGTTCCTGTATCCAAAATGTCTCTTATTGGTTTTCCTTGAACTAATACAATTTTATAAGGCCTATTTGAGGTTATTTCTTGATTTTAGGCTATTAGGTCAGTTGACCCAAATCCTCTTGTTTCCCTATCTTGTTTAAGAACAGGATTGGGTAAATTAACATAATTTAAGATTATGATCTGAGCTATTCTCTGATTTTTATGTATTTGAATTGTCTCTTTTAATGGCTTAATTAGTATCTTAAATTCCCGCATGGAGTCCGAATCAAGGATTCCCGGTATCACTTCAAAATTTTTCTTATAATTAGAACTTCTTCCTAATATGAGTCCTACAGTACCAATAGGCAGAGGGCCAAATACATTAGTTTCTATGGTTTGGATCCCATCCATCTGGGATAAAATATAGTCTTTTTTAGAAGCTATATCCAAGCCGGCACTTCCTTGTGTGGCTCTGGGTAAATCATGAATAGTAAAAGGCTGTGCTGAAGGATTTAAGGTGGAACTAGGGGAACTCAATTTACCATTTTCCTCAATGGTCCCTCTTTTGTTTAGGGGGCTGAGGGCTTGCCCCCTTTCTTGTTTTTTTGTCTCCTCTGGTTTCTGGACAAGAGGGGTTCCATCTTTATGATACTTTGATTTGCACTCATTTTTTCAATGTTTTCTTTTATTACACCTAGGACAAATCCCAGGAGGTCCTCGCTTATTACCAGGTTTTCTTTCTCCACTATTGTTTTTTTTATTTTTACTGAAACATTCTTTACTCATGTGACCTGGCTTTCCACATGAGAAACAGGCCCCCTCATTATTGGTCTGAGGTCTGCTTTTAGGTTTCTGAATGTAGGCGCTAAAATGCTGTCCCTTCATTGCTGCAGCAGATGCCATTCCTTGGACCACTGCTGGTGAAGCATCTATGTAGGCTTTTATATAATCCTGCAATGAACCTGTCTTTTTTATTGGTCTAATGTATTCCTTACAAAGAGAATTAGCATTTTCCCAAGCTAACTGTTTCAATAATATTTCTGACCCTTCAGAAGCAGGCATCATTCTTTGTAAAGCTTCCTCCAACCTCGCAATAAATTCTTTAATATATTCCCAAGCTAACTGTTTCAATAATATATCTGACCCTTCAGAAGTAGGCATCATTCTTTGTAAAGCTTCCTCCAACCTTGCAATAAATTCTTCATAAGGTTCTTCCTGTTTTTGTCTAATTCCAGAAAGAACAGTGGTTGTACCACCTGCTCCTGGAAGCTTTCTCCAGGCTGTTACTGCCAATCTAGAAATATCTTCCAGTACTGTTTTTGGTATATTAATTTGATCTTGAGGTGCCGCAAACACACCTCTTCCCATTAGCATTGCCATTGTAGGCTTGTCTCCTTTTTTTAAAATTGATGTTTGTACTAGCTCTCGGTCGGCATCTTCATATTCAGTTCTCCATAGTATATAATGTCCAGGAGACAGCACTGATTTAGCTGTTTGTTGCCAATCATAAGGTGTCAACCACATACTACCAATCATTTCTACAATTTGTAATGCATATGGTGATGAAGACCCCATATCCTTAACTGCTGTTTGTAATTTCTTAAGTGTTTTTAACGACAAATGTTCCCACATGGGAGGTCCATCGTCAAACACCGTTAATGGGTAACAAAATGAGAGATCCCCGTTTCTACGTGCCTCTTGCATGGCCCCCAGAAAACCCATATTGTACTTTCCTAAAGGTTGTTTTCTTTTAGGAATGGGGATTGCAGGGGCAAAGGGATCATCTTCCTCAGGAGGGTCTTCATCATCATCATGATAATGGGCTGCTTGATTATCTAAATCCCATTGATCACCACCATCTAGCCAATCTTCATCTGGGTCGAATTTTGATGTTATTAGCTTGGTACTCCTGCTGCTAGATTTATTGTAACTCTTATCAGCAACATGGTTAGTATTGTAAGTCTTATTCTTATCTTTCTTACAATTTATTGGAATTGCCTAATCTCCCTCAGAAGGAGCTTCTTCGATGAGAAACTCCATTTCTGTTTTATCAGAAAGTAAATCTCTAATTTGGACCCAAATTGGAAAGGCTGGGGCAGGAACTTCTCTTGGACCATGCTGTTCATAATATCTGCGAATTTCCTGACCTACTTTTTTCCAATCTGCTAATAAAAGGCTGCCCTCCTCTGGAAACCAAGGGCTGACTCTTAATAAAAAGTCATAAAATTCTGCCAAGCTTCTTTTGGGGACTTTACTACCTCTTGATTCCAACATATGATTCAAAATTGACAAAAACAAGGCTCTATTCTTAGATTGTGAATGCCCCATGGTACTTTACCTTCTCGTCGTCTTAACCTGGTGATCCTTTACCAGTGGGCCTGCAGCACCCTGACGAGGTCCTATCCTTGCCTGAAAATTGTTAAAAAGAGAAAAAAGGGGAGAGATAGCTTATCCTCTGAGGGTCCCTGTTCGGGCGCCACCTGCGACCGACCAGCCCAGACCGGAGCAGTTCAGTCCGATGGGAGCAGGGTCCCCAAAGGGTGGACAAGGATTCAGCGAGTGACAAACAGACAAACACAGAGGAGATGGTGCAAGTCTGAGTGTAATTTTGCAGCTGCAGAGCTCAGATTATAAATTACAAAGCTACATGATTACATCAATAAGCTGTTGTTTTGCAGTCTAATCATTTTTCTTGCCAGACCGGAGCAGTTCAGTCCGATGGGAGCAGGGTCCCCAAAGGGTGGACAAGGATTCAGCGAGTGACAAACAGACAAACACAGAGGAGATGGTGCAAGTCTGAGTGTAATTTTGCAGCTGCAGAGCTCAGATTATAAATTACAAAGCTACATGATTACATCAATAAGCTGTTGTTTTGCAGTCTAATCATTTTTCTTGAGAGTTCTGATTCCAGAGACAAAAGTGAAACACAGGTGAACAATACATTGTCAAACATTAACTAGCACTAAACAGAAAGTTTCTGTTTTTCATCTTGGTGAGTCTCATTGGAGACCTTTATGTTTTGTGGTTACCCGGTGAGCTGACCTCAAACCACTATTATACTTTCAATACTAGCTCTGTAATTATTAATATTTCTATTTGAACTCTAGGTGATACACAACAATGTTGCTATATATCTATCTTTTATTTTTCCTTATTCATTAATATGTTCCAAACCCCAAGTTACATCAATATCCTATTCTAATCCTGTAGCTCTCATGAAATCCTTCCAAGTATGGGACTTATAAACATAACTATTTCATCTTAATAAAGGTGGTGATAGTGGTGCCAAGGGTACCAGGTGCTTTCCGGGCCCCCAGAAAGCCCAAGATATAGTAACAGTTAGAGAAATAATAGCAAGTAAAGCATGCCAAGTACACTGCATGTTTCTCAACACAACCAACTCCAAGAGGCAACCTTCCTTGAAGTTCCAGCCTCAACCCACGGAGGATCTCACATGAGTTCCATTGGAGATGGCGTGACACAGTGTGTCCCATCCCACCTGGCTTTACAATGCTAATTTGTTTAAAAAAAAAAAAAGACTGGAGGGGGCTGAAAAGACGGCTCAGCAGTTAAGAGCACTGACTGCTCTTGCAGAGGACCCAGGTTCAATTCCCAGCACCCACATGGTGGCTGACAACTATCCGTAACTCCAGTTTCAGGGGAATCCAAGGCCCTCTTCTGATCTCTATGGGCATTGCACAACGTGGGTGCACTCACATACATGCAGGCAATACACTCATATACCTAAAATAAAAATAAATAAATAAAATATATTTTAAAAGGGGGCTGGAGAGATGGCTCAGTGATTAAGAGCACTGGCTGCTCTCCCAGAGGACTGGGGTTTGTTTCTCAGCACCCATATGGCGGCAAACAACTGTCAGTAACTCCAGTTCCAGGGGGTCTAATGCCCTCTTCTAGCCTCCGTGGGCATTGCATGCATATGGTACATATACAGGCATGCAGGCAAAACATCATACACATAAAATAAAAATAAATCTTAAGCCTGGGTGTGGTGGTGCGTATCTTTAATCTCAAGACTTGGGAGGCAGAGGTAGGCGGATCTCTGTGAGTTTGAGGCCAGCCTGGTCTACACAGCAAGTTCCAGACCAGCTGGGGCTACAAGGAGGCCCTGTCTCAAAAAGACCAAAAAAAAAAAAAAAAAGTGGGGAGCAAGGACATGCTACATAGTGAAATACAAGACCAAACTGGGACACCTAAATTTTTTTGAGACAGGGTCTACCTATAGTCCCAGCTGGCCTGGAACACACTATGGAGACCAGGGTAGCCTTGAACTCACAGAGATCTGCCTGCCTCTACCTCCTGAGTGCTGGCATTAAAAGTGTGTGCCACCATGCGTAGCTGGGACACTTAAATTTGTGGTGCTGGGGATATCCCTCAATTGGCAGTGTTTGTCTACCAAGCATCAAGTCCTGGGTTTGATCCCCAGCACTGAATAAAAAACCAAGCATCATAACACATGCCTATAGCTCTAGCACTTAGGAAGCAGAGGCAGGAATATCAAAGGTTCAAAGTCATTGAAACCAGTCTGAGCTGTTTAGAAAATAAACTTCTGGAGCTAGGCATGGCGGCACATGCCTTATTCCCAGAGGCAGGCAGATCTCTGTGAGTTCAAGGCCAGCGTGGTCTATATAGTGAGTCCCAGGCCAGCTGGGGCTACAGGGAGACCAAAAATAAATAAATAAATAAATAAATAAATAAATAAATAAATAAATCTTAAACAAAAAAGTCATTAATGCTGTCAGAAGTTATCTAGTGATTACCTTGGCTAGGGGTGGGTACAGACTAGAAAGGGGATCACAAGGGTTCTCTAGGGGTGCTGGTAATAGTCTGGGTTCTGGTCACACTGACACATGGAGGTGGAGGGGCTCTATATCCAGCTGTACACTCAGGGACTTTTCTGTGTAGCGGTTATACTTGGACAAACACTTTTTTGTCATCAGGCAGGCCTGGCCAGTAGAGTGTCCAGTCTTTCCAGAAGTCCAAGCTGGCATCTGAGGTCATTGTGTGGGGGCAGGGGATTCAGAGCATACCAGATGTCTTACCATTTCCTCAAGATCCTTCATCTTTCTGGATCTTTCTCCTGGACACTCAGAGCTGGCCTGGCCTAGTTCAGGCCCTGGAGAATTCTCCAGCTGGACCTCTCTCCTCTTCCTGCTCCCAGAAGGACTTGGGGACCAGCATCCTGCAAATGATGTTCTCAGCATTTTCCATCTGGAGCACCAGCTACAGAGAGAAGCCAGAGGTTCAGGGATGAGCAACCTCATCACACATGTGATCAGGAGCTGTAGGATTGGCAATAGGGACCCAAAAGGCTGGCCAAAAGCACTCAGGGCTCCCCAGGGTTTACCTGGGCTCAGGAGACAGGGCACAAATTCAAGAAGAAATTCCTATGAATTATTTAGGGCCTGGTTCAAATGCCACCACTTCCAGGAAACCTCCAGTACTCCCTTCCCACATCTCCTAGGACAGGTCAAAATCAGCCTCCTGAATGGTCCATGAGGCATCTACCAGCCTGGATAGTTCTCAGAACTTGATGGGTAAACAAACGAATCCCTCCTCCTTCCATCTGCCCTCTTCACCCCTCTGTTTATCCACCCTCTCCTCCTTTCTACCTGGGTATAAACTATCCACCCACCTGTCCATCCTTCTTTCCTTCCACCCACCCATTGTCCCATTCATCTGTTTACCCTTCTTTCTATCCTCCCTTCCTGTCTGCCATCCAGATGTCTTTGATGGTGTTTCAAGAAAAATCACAGAGGGTGGCACTGCCCCTCAGCTGGCAGAGTCTTGGTGACAGGCCCTGGTTTCCATTAAATAGACAGAGCCAGGAAAACACAAAGCATGTCCCCCAGACATACCCCAGGGCCTTGGGGTCAGATGTCAGGGCTTCACAGCAATCCACAGTGTGACATCAGCCTCAGAAATTTCCCTTCTTAGCTGGCAGTGCAATTCAGAGGGAGAGTGCTTGCCTAGCGCAAGCTGGGATTCTGTCCCCAGCACCAAAAGGAAGAAAGAAGGAAGGAAGGAAGGAAGGAAGGAAGGAAGGAAGGAAGGAAG
>NW_008335297.1:4341826-4382530 GCF_000622305.1 Nannospalax galili | reverse complement strand
AAAGAAAAAAAGAATGGAGGGAGATAGGGAAAAAAAGAAAGAGAAAAAGAAGGAGGGTTGGAAGGGAGGAGGGAGGAGGAAGGGAGGGAGGGGAAGGGGAGCAGGTGCTCAGCAAATATGGAAGATAGGAAGGTAGTGGGGACAAGCTATAAGGATTTCCAGGGAAGGGAGGGAGGGAGGGAGGGAAAAGAAAGAAAGAAGAAAGGAATTAAGGAAAAGAAGTAAGACATCTTCCCTCCCTCTCCCACTGTTGTCCTCACAGTCCATTCTCCATAGTGACAGGCAAGTGACAGGTGAGAGGCAGGTGCGCCATCACATCACGCCACTTCCTGCTCCATGACCCGCTTGCTCCCTCTCCACCCTCTCCTTTACAAACTTCCTCCTTCCTCCACCTTGTTCCTTGGGAACACCACACCCTTCCTTTTCTGGGACCTTTGTACTTCCTGGTACCCTGCCTGGCAGGTGCCCCCTGGCCTCAGCACAGAACATGTACCTCCTGTGATGGCTCATCTTCATTGTTAGCCTTGCTGGATTTGAATCACCATGGGAACATGTCTCTGGGCCTGTCTATGAGGTGTTTCCAAAGAGGGTTAACTGAAGAGGAAAGGCCCACTCTGAACATATCCAATCCCATGGGCTAGAGTCCTGGACTGAATGAAAAGGAGAAAGCCAGAACCAGCTAGATGGCTCAGTGGGCAAAGGCGCTTGCTGCCAAGGCTGATGACCTGAGTTTGATCCCTGGGACCCCCATGGTAGAAGGAGAGATCGACTCAGCATCTTTCAGGGTGGACAAAGGAGTGATGTGTGATCCATGATGGGATCCCATCAGGATGCCGCAGGGACAAGATGAAATCAGGGCATGAGTAAGTGTGAGTCCATACGGATATCAGAGCCTAACAGGAAGCCCAGTCTTTGGTGTCTCAAGCTCCTAGACAGTCCAGCTGGAAGCTTCTTAAACTGCCTAGAGCAGGACTGGCTCTTGAGGGGCACAGCCACCCGCTTATTCTGCCAGACAGCACACAGCCTGGTACCAAGAGCCCTTGGCTGATCCCCTGGAGAGAACTTAGCAGGCTGCCTACTATGATTCAAGACAAACCAGTACCCCCCCATCCCTCACCCATGGCCCCCTTCCACCATCTCCCCAAACTTGAAATTAGGGTTGCATCTTCTGATGGCGCCACTTCCTCAGGAGGTAACTGGGAACATGGGACTGTGTTTTCTCTCCTAGCAGCATGGAGGATGGAACCCAAGGCCTCATACATGCTAGGCAAGCATTCTGCTGCTGAACCATATCCCCAGCCCTGCAGGCATCGTACTTCTAATGGACATGCCATTTGCACCGGCAACTTAGTTTTAGGGAAACTGTTAAAGAGGGTCACACAGGGCCACAGGCAGATGTGCAAGGATTTGTGTTAATTGGTGCTAATGGTCCAAGACTGGAAATAGTCTCCTGGCCCTCAGTGAGAACAGGTAAAGCAGATCACGGGACAGGTTTGGAGCAGAGTGCCACAAGACCCCTGACTGGGAAGAGGCAGAGGAAAGGGAACACAGTCACATGTATACAGTGATCCTGGGTTGCTGCTGCTGTAAAAGAGGTGTGATTCTAGATCACTGAATAACCAGGACATATCTGAGAACTTTCACTTACAACCTCAGAGACCCACTTACAACCCAAGCCAGTTACTGGCCAGTTACTAGGTGATAATGTAAGAAGGCAGGGGGTGGGACTGGAGAGATGGCTCAGCAGCTGCCCTTACAGAGGACCCAGTTGGGTTCCCAGCACCCACATGGTGACTAACAACCATCCATAACTCCAACTCTGGGTATCTGACACCCTCTTCTGGCCTCCACGGGCATTGCACACATGGGTGTGTTTACTTATGTACAGGCACAACACTAATACACATAAAATAAAAATAAATAAAAAAGAAATGTAAGAGAACCCATTATTCTACACAGTCTGTCATTGACTAAAACATGGCTGCACATGTGTACTATATGCATATGTTTGTCTCTATGTTACAAAGATGTTTATTTGTTGATTGGTTGGTTGTGGTGCTAGTGATGGAACTCAGTGCCTCCAGCATGCTAGGCCAATGCTCTCCCGCTGAGCCACACTTTAGCCCTGTACTACAAGTTCTGATAACACACCAGAGAGATGCTCTCAGGGACCATGTCCCTAGGGTTTGGGGGAAGAAGGCTGTCACTGCCTGCCATCCTTGCTCCCTTTCAATGATTGAAAGCTACACTCACAGGGAACAATGGATGAACTGTCCCCCCGTACAGCATCCCCATATGCTCATGTACTAGCTCAGGTCATCCTCAGTCTGCTACAGGGTTCCCATTTCACAGATGTACAGTCAGAGGCTCACAGCAACATGGATCCCTGTCCCAGGGCACACAGGCAGGGAGGGGCTGAACTGAGATTGAACCTAGCTGTCAACATGCTGTGTATTATGGAAATTTTTTAAATCATTTTTTCAGTGTAGAGGATGCCAGAGCCTTGTACATGCTAGGCAAGAGCTCTACTATGGAGAGCCCCAGTCCTTGTCCTTTTGAGACAGGGCCATGCTATGTAGCCCAGGCTGGCCTAGAATTTGTGATCCTTCTGCCTTAGCCTCCTGAGTGCAGTGATTATAGGCCTCTATGGCTGGCCAGTTGTTACTGGGTTTTATTTAGCTAGCTGAACTTGTCTTTCAAATTTATACTCCAGGCTCACGAACTATGTTCAGAATTCCCCTGTTTAAAGGGAATGCCCTGATCCTAGAAGATGGGTAGATGCTTTCCCTCTGCCTTGGTGTTTTTTCAGACAGAATCTTGTGTAAATCAGCAAGCCATTGGGTCTCTTTTGATGGACCTCGGTAATTGTCCCTCTATTTCACAGATGAGGAGACTGAGGAACTGAGAGAAGAAGGGACTGCTCTAAAGTCATCCATAGGCAGGGAACAGAATTGCCACATGGGGGAAACACAGGGCCATTTGTCTAATGTGGCATGAGGAATCAAGGATCAGAATGTTCCTACCTCATCTCCACCCCAGGAGGAACCTGCGCCAGCCCTACTCCCAGCACCCCACGCTGTTCCCCTCACCTTGCTCAGACTGCTTGCTCACCTGTGTGCACATCACCTGGGCAAACACCTCACTAGGGCACCTCATCAGAGCCAGGTAGGCATTGATGCTGAGTTCAGTGTCATCCTCAGGGGCTTGGTACAGGTGGGAGAACACTGACTGCTGGCTAGGGCAGATTATTCCACACCCACCCAGCATACAGCCCTTGCTCCTAAGAGTGGCCCCACGACCCTGCTCCAGCTCCCACAATGCCTCTACAGTAGGCAACTTCGCCAACACACTGTCCTCTGTGGTCCAGCTGTGGGAGGTAGTGAGGTCTGCAGGCCCCATCTGTCCCCTAGTCCTCCTAGCCCAGAGCCTGGTCACTTCCAAATGTAACAACACAGATGTACGTGGCTGCATTCCAATAAAGCTTTATTTACAAAACAGCACATACATGAAATGCATATGTCTAGTTCTCCCAGCCCTCTTCCTAAGCAAGCCACCTCCAGGCTCTGGGGCTCTCCCTCAACATGGCCAGCTCCCCTCATAGCACAGCCATCCAGCCCCTCTCCCCCTACCCCCATTCTGAACATCTACTAAGCACCTGCTGAGACAGATGACAGTACAAACAAGACCAACCCAATCCCATCCACCTGATGCTCAAGCTCTAGTGCAATGAAAATGTGAGAAATATAGCATGTCAGAGAACACAGGGCAACAAGACTGGGGACCTGGGGTTCTGGGAGTTTCGATCTCAAGTGAAGCAGTCAAGGATGAACTCATGGTAAACATGACTGTGTGTGTGTATGTGTATGTATATATGTGTGTTTGAGTAGGTATGTTTGTTTTGGGGCGAATGCATGTATACATGTGTGTTTGTGTGTGTGTGTGTGTGTGTGTGTGTGTGTGTCCACATACTTGAAGTCCAGAAATCAGCATGAGTGTCTTTCCTCATTCTTCATCTTTGTTTTTTGTTTTGAATTTGGGGTTGTTTTTGGTGGGGGGTGAGGTAGGGTTTCCCTGGAGCCCCATCTGGCCTGGAACTCACTATGTAGACCAAGCTGGCCTTCATCTCACAGAGATTCACCTGCCTCTGCCTACTGAGTGATGGGATCAAAGACCTACACCACCCTGCCCAGCATTCCACCTTATTTTTTGAGACAGGGTCTCTCACTGATGCTGGAGCTTGATGATTTGGCTACGCTGGCTGGCCAATGAGCCCCTGGATCCTTACATCTTCACCTCCCTCTCTAGCACTGGAGTTACAGGCCTGTGCCACCATGCCCAGCTTTTATGTGGGTGCTAGGGATCAAACTCAGGTCCTCCTGCTTGCACAGCAAACGCTTTACTAACTGAACCATCTCCCCAAGCTAGAACATGGCTTTGAAGCAATGACCTTTATACAGGCCATGGAAGAGTCCTGGGGGCATCTGAAAGAGAAAGTCACAAGGAAGAGGGAAAGCAAAGGGCCAGAGGCAGGACTGGGCCTGGTGTATCTGAGGAACTGCAGGAGCAATGTGGCTAGTGGCTAAAGAGAAGAACAGAGTTAGTGAATGAGGCCAAGAGGTGCTAGCGGGCAGAAGCCAGACCACACAGGGCTCTGTGGTTATGGTGAAGATCTAAATTTGACTGAATGATTAGGAGCAAGCTTTCAAGCTTTTCCTGTAAGGCATAGATAATATCTGTCCTAGGCTTTGAAGTCCCTCTGCAAAGTTTCCACTCAACAGTCACAGCAACAAAGCAGCCACAAACACTCCATAACTGAGTGGACACAGATGTGTGCCAATAAAGTTTTATTTACAAAAGCAGACATTAGGCCAGAAAGTGGCCTATGGCCCAGAGTCTGCCAATGCCTGTACTATCCAGTGTGGACCATGTGACAGTATCAGAAATCACATGCTCATTTGTGGCTTATTTGGTGAATAATCAGCTTCCTGTACTGGACACAGGCACTGGAAGAACAGAGCCAGAAACACCTGTTCACACCAGTGTCCGCGCAGGTGCCTAGCACAGAGCGGCTACTCAGTTAACACTCAACGAGTGAACAAAGAGGGTAATTAATAGACTAGGTCAAGATCCCCCACTGCCCAACTGCAGCCCCAGGGGAAAAAGCACAAGGAGCTCACATCTTCAGAGCAAGGGATCCTCCAGAAGGCCTAGATGGCTCCTGACCGGATCTCGAGTGCCACCCCTCAGGGATGCACAGGTGCTCAGCACAGGGGTGGAGGGCCTCCTATGCCAAGTCAACACTGCCCATGGCGTTCAGCCAAGGGGGACCTGCAAAAACATGGCAGCTGATCCTGAGATCTGAGAGGATCCTCAGCCCCACCCACTTGCTCAGGGATCACCCACTAGGCTCAGACTCTGGCCCTGAACTTGGTGTTAGACACTAGCCACATTCACCTGGCTGCATCTGCAGGCTTTGGGAATGCAGTTGGTACCCAAGGCCTCTTCCCATCGGATCCTCATCGGGGAGCTAACTCCAGGCAGCTGCCCACACAGCTAGTCCAGAGCAGCACAGAGGTTGTATACCAGGGCTGAGATGCCAAGGGAGGTGCTAGGGCTGGTCCCTGGGCACTGCAGCAGTGGCTGGGGAGAGATGTCATCCTGCCTCATACCAAGAACACTTGTAAGTGGCCTGTGAAGGGGCCTCGCTCCCCAGTATTCAAACTTAAATGTTGAATGTTGGTGGAATGTTAAGTGAACTTAAACTCACAGGGGCCTGGTCCCCACCCCTCATGGTGGATAAGCAGCTCTGCATATGCATCATTTTTAGAAGCAACCAGGAAGTCCTTGATATACACCCAGGATGGGGAGTCATGCTCTTGGGCAAAGAGGGACAGGGACATTCTTGTGTAGGGACATTTCGGGGCATCACAATAGGAGTTAGGAGAGCTGGGGATGTCTCTGAGTAGCAGAACACTTGCCTAGCACACATGAGGACCAGCACCAGAAAAAAAAAAAAAAAAAAAACTATTTTATTCAAAATATCAGTACTGAGCATTGTGGCACAGGCCTGTGATTCTAGCACTAGGGAGTCTGAGACAGGAAGATTAGCAGCTCAAGGATAGCCTGGGCAATATAGCGAGACCCTATTTGAAAAGAAACAAAACAATTAGAGATAGGGAGTGGTGTGGGGCCGAGATCAGAAATATTGCTAAACAGGCTGTGGCACCCAAGACAGGCACCCACAAGAGTTATGTGACCCTAGAAGTCGGCAGTGTCTAGCTTGAGTGATCCTGGTCTAAGTCTCCAGCTTCAGGGAGCAGGGCAAAGGTCTCTAAGCAGAAGCGAGTGGAAAACCCTGGACATGAGGTCCCCACACACACACACACACACACACACACACACACACACACACACACAGCAGAACGGCTCGTTCTGTCTCCCAGCATGCAGGAAATGAACCACAGCTCTCTGAACCAAGCAGAAACATAAATGAGCCAGCATCTTGGGCAGACTGCCAGACTTCCACCTATGAAGTCATACAAGAGAGAAGTCCTCTCTCCAGGAACCATGGGATCCCCAAGGTTTAGGTGTCACAAAAGTGGAGCTAAGCCACACCTGCAGGGATTGGCCTCCCAAGCCAAACTGTGTCCCACCTCCCCTGGAGAAATGCAAGGACTGGGCTGGAGGGCTGGAAGTAGTCCCCCAGTATCACTGTAGATAACTGGGCCACTATCAACACTCAGAAAGGTGCCTAGGAAGTGCTAAGTAGCCCACTATCTTTGTTGGGCTTTTTGTTTGTTTTGAGACAAGGTTTTAGTAATGTAGCACTTGCTAGCCTGGGTCACAGAGATCCTCCAGCCTCTGCCTCCTAAATGCTGGGATTAAAGGTTCTGTCTTTGTAGCAGGGCATAGTGGCACCTGCCTTTAATCCCAGCACTCAAGAAGCAGTCAGGTGGATCTCTGTGAGTTTGAAGCCAGCCTGGTCTCCACAGTGAATCCAGGCCAGCTGTGGCTACAGGGAGACCCTGTCTCAAAAAGACCAAAAAATAAATAATTTCTCTAAATGTAAGCTCAGATCTTTTAATTTTTGAACCTGCTCAACCCAACCACAGGCTTGTAAGCTGCTTTCAAATCTAGCATTAGGCTCATGAACCCACTTATTATTTCTGTTTTGCTGTTGAGGAAGTTTCTCACAGATGTTAAACAACTTGCCTCACTTTACCCAGCCTCTAACTGGCAGAGCCCTGGCTTAACTCTGGAGTTGGCTTCTGCTGCCTCTCAAAGTGGGCACTCTGGACTCGTTCTGGCGGCCTTGGGTGTAAATGCTCCCTGTTTATGCTAGCCGGAGACCACCCGGAGCAGGAGTGCTGGCAGCTGTGCTTAACTCTGCTCAGAAGGGATGCACAATTCTTTGCTGAGTTCATGTGAGCAAGGTGTTCATATGTTAGACTGCGTGTTCATGCCTTCATCAGCAGGTGTTTTGGGAGCTCAGCACTTATGCGTTCCTAAGGGAGTGTGTCAGGGTGTTCTTGTATGCCTGATATATGTATATTTCCACATGAACACCTATGTCAAGTCCCCATAAGTCTGCATCTCGGGCCTGAGTGTGTCTAATGCTCAGGTGTGCATGTGTTTCAGCTGTGATGGGTGTTCCCAAACATCCCCAGGTGAGTGTCTAGCTAAGCATGCCTTGTATGTGCACAGCTGTGTGTGCATTTGCACCCCCAAGTGCGTGGACAGCTGTATGCATGCATCTGCGCCTCCGGCTGTGTGTGTGCTGGTCTTGGTGGCTGAGCTTCACCATAACTTACCTTGTGGGTGCATGTGAGGTGTGAGGTGTATCCCTGTGTGTCTTGTGTGTCTTGGGAAGAGGCAGACCTCAGTGTATGCCTGCACGGGTATGTATGTGGGTCATCTGTGTGCCTCCTCCTGCGTGTCCCCGAGACTCAGCATGTACGAGTCTCTCTGTATGTTTGTGTGCATCTCAGAATATATGAATCTTGATGTGCATAGCTCAGCATGTCTCAGCATAAGCACGTACAGCTTTAAAAATCACATTCTATCTGGGGACACTGACTTGATACAGTGGGCCTTAACACCCAGGACAGAGTATATGGATTCCAGTGGGGAGGGGGGCTATGGGAGGGTTCTTGTGGGAACAGGGCTATAAAGATTCAGATTGCTTGAGATATTCTGTATGAAATACAACAAAATTTAATAAAAAATTGAAAAAAAATTTTTTTAAAGCCCGTTCCAGGGCTGGAGAGATGGCTTAGCAATTAATAGGACCTGAGTTTGGTTCCCAGCACCCACATCAGGCAGCTTGTAACCATCTGTAACTCCAGCTCCAGAGGATCTGATGCCTCTGTCCTTTTCAGGCACCTGGACTCACACACACACAACCACACACAAACACATAATTTAAAGCACGTTCCTTTTCCACACCTGTATTTGGCAAAACAAAAGGGACATCCCTGTTTTCTTAGTGTAGAGCAGGTAAGACAGGGCTGCCTGGGAGGTGAGAGATAAAAGGTACTTCATCCACAGCCTGACAACCCGAGTTCAATCCCCACATCCCATGGAGGAAGGAGGAAAAACAACCCCCAAAAGTTGCCCTCTGACCTCCACACATGAGGCACCTGCACTCACACACACAAATAAAAAAACTTAAAACATATTAATAATTACATAAATTAAATGTTTTGATTTGTTTTTATTTTATGTATATGAGTGTTTTGCCTGTATGTATATTAATACACCTATGCACACAATGCCCATGGAGGCCAGAAGAGGGCAACAGATTCCCTGGAACTGGCATTATGGATGGTGGTTAGCTGCCATGTGGGTGCTGGGAACTGAGCCCAGGTCCTCTGCAAGAGTAGCCAGTGCTCTTAACTACTGAGCCGTCTCTCCAGCCTCCTAAATAATTTTTTTAAGACAGGGAGAAGCATCAGACAGTGGGAAGCTGCCAGGGGTCCCACTTTACCTTGAAGGGGAAAGAAAAGCTCCTGGTTTGGGCCCTGACTAGGATCTCAACAGCACCCACCAGCCACTCGCCGTACCACCCACACTCAGTATATATGCAAACAATCATCTGATTCATAGCACAGCCCCCATCATAGATGGAAGAACTAAGAGTCCTACCACAGATCATGCTGATAAGGGATCATACCTATACTATTAGTCACTGAATCCATGTCATGCAAAAGAACAAATAAACAGGGAAGGGTTGGGGGAGGGTAGACAAGTCATTTTCAGCAAGCTGGCCCTGCCCAGCCCTGGCTAAGCACAGGCAGCTCTTGGGTGGTGCTCCTGTTCCTGGTGACCAGGGTGTCACCTGCTGGGTTGTGAATTGTGAGTGATGCCTCTCAGGCCCCAGTCTAGGTCTGGCCCCCAGTTGGCATCTAATTCATGTCCTGGTGAGCAGAGTCAACCATACAACCTGTGGGAACGGCCCCACTCCAACCCATGGTCAGGGGCAAAGGGTCAGGATTCAAGTGTTCCCTCTACACCCTTGGAGATATAGTCACATCCAAGCAGCTTCAAGAGCTCAGAGACCTGGTAACCCTCACCAGTACTGGGGTCCTGATGCTCCTGAGGACTGCCTAGCTAGGCCCCAGTCATTGAGTGTGGCCACATCCACTGGTTACTGGTACCCTCTGAACTGTGCCTTTACCTGCTTCCAGTCTGAGACACTGAGATCCACAAGTAACTTGTCCACCATAAGGCAAGTGAGGATGCAGAGATCCAGGGAGTGGATGGGCAGAGCAGCTCCACTGTCTTGGGCAAGCCACCCTGCCTGGGACCTCAGCCTTCTGATTTGTAAAATGGGTGCTGCCATGTGAGTGCTGGGAATTGAACCTTGGTCCTCTGCAAGAGCAGCCAATGCTCTTAACCACTGACCATCACTCCAACCCCCAGCCCTTATTTTTAAATTATGTGTATTGTGTGTGTCTGTGTGTACCCCATGTGTACAATTACCTGTGGAGATCAGAAGAGGGTATCAGATCCCCTGAAGTTGGAGATACAGGCAGTTGTGAGCTGTCTGGGAGATGGGCATGTTGGTAACTAGACTTTCTCCAAGGTGACAGTGAGTCCCCAGGTGACAGTGAGCCACATGGGCTGAGGGCCACCTGCCTACCCCTGCCTGCCCTTCCCTGCCTCTCCATCTATCTCCCTTGTCCATCTGGGGAGCTGGGCTAGGGGAGCATCAGCCTTCTTGAAACTTCCAGACTTAGGAGGGGCCTTCCTACTAACTGTCCCCTGAGGTCTAGGTGGACAGATGGACACAGACACTTGGGTGAATATCTAGAGCAGTGGAGAAGTCATGTCCCCAAAAGAACATGGGGTTCCACATCACAATTCACTCAGTCATCCTCTGTGGTGGTTTGAATGAAAATGTCCCCCATAGGCTCCAAGCATTTGGACATTTGGTCCCCAGATGATGGTGCTGTTTTGGGAAGTTTTAGAAGGTGTGGCTACCCTGGAGGAAGCACATCACTGGGGGTGGGCTTACAGAGTTCTTAAGCTTTGCCAGATCTCCAGTCGTCCTCTGCTTCCTGTGCCTAGGAGATGTGAGAGCTGAGCTTCTGCTGCTCCTGCTCCAGCCACCTCCAGCCACCATGCCTCCCTGCCATGACGGATTGTAATTCCTCTGGAGCTGTAAGCTCAAATAAACTCTTCCTTCTATAAATTGCTTGGGTCAGTGTTCCTATCACAGCAACAAAAAAGTGACTAATACATCCTCCTTGCATCACATGTCACCCAAATGTACCTAAGTCAAACAGTACTCATATTTAAATCTATATTAAGTGGAGTCAGAGAAGTACCGGCCCTGGGTTCAAGTCTCCATGCAAAGGCTGGCATGGTAGGCACAAGGATGAGACAGGAGGATTGCTTTAAGTTCTATTCCAGGCAGAGCTGAAAAGCAAAAGAAAACAAACCAAACTTACTTTGCTATGTGACTTTGGGCAAATTGCTCTCTCTCTCTCTCTCTCTCTCTCTCTCTCTCTCTCTCTCTCTCTCTCTCTCTCTCTTTCTTTCTTGGAAACAGGGTCCCTAGCTGGCCTGGAACTCACTATGGAGACCAGGCTAGACTCACTCTCACAGAGATTTGTCTGCCTCTGCCTCTCCAGTGCTGGGATTAAAGGTGTATGCCACTCCACCCAGCTGAGCAAGTTTCTTAATTGTTCTGTACCTTGCTTTACCAAACCAAAGAGTAAAAATACCACCACCACTTCCCCCCTGGGGTTACTGCAAGGATGCAGGGAACAGATAATGGATGTTTCAGGTCACGTACACATTCCTTATCCTATTATGTGGTCATTCAATGAAATGTTCCGGAGAGTTGATTTTGTGAAGGGCAGGGAGCTTCCCTGAGACAACCTTGGTGTAGGTCTGAGACCCTGGAGTGAGATCCTCAAAGATACCTCTAGTTTTGAGGCTCTCCTCACACTGTTTGCTGGCCCTCAGTGGGAGTAGGGGCAGGAACCCAGCCTACAGTACCCATGCACTCTCCACAGGAGGAACCCAAGGTACTCAGCATGCTAATCCCAGTGCTTGCAAAGACACTGTGTCTGGAGGAACAATGGCCATCTTTATCTGTTGGTCTTTGCATTTAGTCTTAGTCCCACAGAGCTCTGACCTCCTGGGAAACTCTAGACTCCCCACTCCCATTGAATCTCCTTCTTGGCACATGTCCCCAGACAGTAGGACAAGGAAAGGGGACAAGAACAGATGATCTACCATCATCCATCCCTTGCTTGGGACTCTGGACAGAACCCAATCCACCCCCACCCCCCTATTCCTTCATCTTCCCACCCCCACAGGCAACCTGCCCATGGTCCAGCCCCCACCCAGAGCAAGGCCCATGTTGCCAGACTTCCATCAGCTCATCCCCAGAAAGGCCCTGGAGCTCAGATGCCAGCATTAAGAACGAGTCTGTGGACAGCTGTTCAGAGTGGGTAGGGAGCCAGGCCTCCCTTCACAAGAAACCCCAAGGTCACCTGGCCTATCCCCTGCTTCCAGGAAAAAAAAATCACAGAGAAAGCAGAAAGGTGAAAAGATCATAAGAAGGTGAGGTCATATCCCGCTTCCCTCCCTGTCACAAAACAACTGTGTATACTTCTTTAACTAGTGAGATCTGTATCCCTGGTCCTGTGCTAGGAAGTAGTGGTGGAAAACAGACAGTATGTGCACCATCATCCCAGCACTCAGGAGGCTGAGGCAGGACTGCAGCGCATTTGAGGTCAGCCTGGACAAGGATTGCAGTTTCCAATGAGGAGTCTGAGTTTTTTAAAAATCTTATTATTATTGTGTGTGCATATGTGCATGTAAGCACAGTGCATGTGTGGAGGTTAGAGACAACTTTGAGGAGTCATTCCTCTCCTACCTTTCTGTGGGTTCTAGGTATTGAACTCAAGTCATCAGATTTGCACAGCAAGCACCACTGGGCCATCTTGCTGTCCCTTATTTTTTGTTTTGTTTTGAGGCAGGGTCTCATGTAGCCCAAGTCGACTTCAAGCTAGTTATATAGTGAAAGATGGCCTTGAACTCCTGATCCTCCTGAGTATTAGGATTATAGGTGTGGATGCCAGGCCAGCACTCTACCAAGTGAGCTACATCCGCAGCCCTCAGATGAGTCTTAGTTTGGATATTTAGTAATGAGCAATCTACTTCAATTTTATTTACTTATTTTTCTTTTATGTGTATGAGTGTCTTGCCTGTAATGTATGTAAGTGTACCCATGCATGCAATGCTTGTGAAGGCCGGAAGAGGGAGTCGGATTCCCTGGAACTGGAGTTACAGATGGTTGTTAGATGCTATGTGGGTGCTGGGAATCAAACTCAGGTCCTCTGCAAGGGCAGCCAGTGCTCTTAACTGCTTAGCCATCTTTCAAGCCCCGAATGTTTTGCTTTGTTTTTTGACACAGGGTCTCACTCATTAGCCTTGGCTGACCTCATACTCACAGAAACCCTTCTTCCTCAGCCTCTCAAGTGAACCACTATGCCTGTCTTTCTGAGACATTGTTTTTGTTGTTGTTGTTGTTTTGTTTATTTGTTTACTGAGGATTGAACCCAGGGCATGCTAGACAAGTGCTCTACACATGAGCTCAAACATCTTCCTATTAAAGAGTATGCAACTAATGTTCAGAACCATCGACAGTGATGGTCAGGAAAGGGCAGTGAGGGCTTCTGTACCTTTCTGAATACCATGAAGGTCCAAACACATGCCAACAAACAGAGGGCTGCATTAAAAACATACTCCTGAGTCCTTGTAGGCTGTTTGGTTTGGGGAAATTGACCTCACTCCTCCAATCCTGGCATCCCTTTAGTCTCAGGCCAAGGCCACAGGAGGAACAAGGCAGTGGGAGCCACACCAGACTTGCCTCCACTTAGGTGGGATGCACCACCATCACTGCATGGCTGCCACTGAAGTCCACACACAGCCTGCTCTTGGAATGACATACGCTACATGCCAAGCATGATGGCACACACCTGTAGTCCCAGAATTTGGGAGGCAGAAATGGGATCACTGCAAGTTTGAAGCTAGCCTGAGCTACATAGTGAGTTCTAGGCCAGCCTGGGCTATGGAGTAAGACACTGTCACAAAAAAAATATAGAAAAAGAGCTGGGTGTGGTAGTACATGCTTTTAATCCCAGGACTCAGGAGGCAGAGGCAGGCAGATTACTGTTACTGTGAGATCAAGGCCAGCCTGGTCTACACAGGGAAACCCTGTCTCAAAAAAAAAAAAAGGAAAGAAAAATGATGCAGACTGCAATGCAAGCCCCCAGAGGCCAGTGTGTTCGCCCTGGTTTCAGGAAGTCTTTGTGTGATGCATCTTCTCTGAGCACAGTCCACACATAACCTAGCCCCATCTCTACCTTCCTCCCACAGGATTCACAGCCAGCCCTGAGTACACTGATGTCCACTACCACAGCTGCCCCTGCTGTGGGACTTCAAACCGCCCTGATGCTCAGCTGTAGGATTTGGGGATACCTATCTATCTGCAGCTGTCATAACAATAAGGCAAATCTATACAGTACTGTCTCTCTGGCACTTGCTGGGGTGTAGCTCTGTGGTAGGGCACTTACCTGGCACATATGAAGTCCTGAGTTCTGCCCCAGCACCACCAAAAAGAAAAAAGAAATATTTGGGTATACACAATTAGTGTTTAATAAATGCACATGGCTTGAGTTTTCTATTCTGAACAGAGGTACAAGTGTGTCCTGCCTTTCTCCCAGTTATCCCAGCAGGTGGTCCCTCCTCCTGGATCCCTGGTGAAAACTTCCACTATGCTAGTCCCACTGCTGCCCTCCACATCCCCATATAGTACCACCACCACCACCACCACCACCACCCCAGAGGACCAGGCTGGAAGTTTGCTCTCTATGGGGCACCAAGTCCTGGCTTTGTTTCAGGACTGAGAACAAGGCTTGTCTGGGGCCACTGGTCATAGGAAGGGGAGGAGACATTGCATGCTGAAGTCCAAGGCTCAGCCCCCTGACCACACAAGGCAGGGCTTGGCCCTCCTCAGCCTGGGGGCTGGTGAGTGTGTATTACTGTGTCCCTGGAAATCTGGCTACTCACCCTCAGCCCAGAGGACCTCCTGAGGAGACACTGACTTTCTCTTTATGCTGTGAATACAGGCCCAACATCCTGGCCCCTCTGGGTTGGGTGCTGCCTGTCTCCTCAGGGGGACCCAGGCCTGTAATGTGCCTTGCCCTGAGCCTGTGACCAAAAGAAATGTCCAGACTGGGGTCAAGAAGTGCTCTCTGGCTGGAAAAGGGGAAGTAGGTCTGTCCTGTGGCTTCTTGCTGTTCCCATTCCCCAAGCTAGGCAGTGTAATGGTCAGACTGTAGCAGTTCTCAATGCCCACAACTGTGCTCCCAGGAGACATCAATCAGGTTGTCATGACTACAGACAGAGAAGGTGCTGGCATCCAGCTGGTAGAGGCCAGGAATGCGGTTTCCATATCCCACAATGAATAGGGTGCTCCTCACTCACCACCACAACAAAGAATGCTCAGGGTGAGAGGCCCTATGTGGGGGGGGGGGGGGGGGACACTGCCTGGGCAAGCTGCTCAGCTCTGATGCTTCCTGTCTAGGTGGCTTTGAGCATGGTTGATAAATTCTGCAAGCCTCAGTTTCTCAGATTGTAAGATGGGGACACAGGTAAGACTTTTACTGAAGATTAAAGTGAACACCATGGGGGCGTGGTGGCGCATGCCTTTAATCCCAGCACTCAGGAGGCAGAGGCAGGCAGATCTCTGTGAGTTCAAAGTCAACCTGTCTACATAGTAAGTTCTAGGCCAGGTGGGGCTACAGGGAGACCCTGTCTCAAGAAAACCAAAAAATAAATAACTAAATGAACACCACAAGCAAGGTTCTCAGCCTCTGGATAAGCACAAAGTGAATGCCTGGTGTTCTGGTTAAGCTTGTCAGTCTGTTGAAACTTATAGTCACCATGGAAACCAAGGGTGGGCATATCTGTGAGGGCATTTCTGGGTTGGGTTAACTGAAGTAGGTAGCCCACCCTGAGTGTGAGTTGTACCACCCCACGGGCTGGGGTCTTGAGTAAAAAGGAGAGAGGGAGCTGAGCCACAGCATTCCTCTCTCTGCTTTCTGAGAGAGGCACTGTGAACAGCTGCCTCACACTCTTGCCTCCATGCTTCCCTGCTGCAGTGACCTGAACCTTCACACCATGAGCCAAAGCAGACCCTCCCCACCTTAAGTTGTTTCTGTCAGGCATTTTGTCATAGCAAAGAGAAAAGTGACTAAGACCCTCAGTAAACGTCTAATGGATTGCATGGTGGCCCTAAAGTAATATGCCAGAGCCCAAAGCCCTGGACACTGGGAATGTGACCCTCATTTTGAAAAAGAGTCTTGCTGGTGCACTTGAGGGTCTTGAGATAAAACTACCCTGAATCTTGTGGGTGGCCCTAAGTCCAATGATACAGCATAACCCTTCCCCAGGGCCTTTTCCTCCCACATTCCCCCTCTGAAAGATGGAGAATTTGGAGCCAACCTATACTACATAGCAAGACTCTGTCTTTAAAAAAAGCCAGGCATGGTTGGCACATGCCTGTGATCCCAACCCTTATAGGATAGTGGCATGAGGGTCAGGTGAACTTACACACATCCTTGCAATACACTTATACACATAAAAACAATACAAATATATATATATATATTTTTTTGGTCTTTTTGAGACAGGGTCTGTCTGTAGCCCCAGCTGTCCTGGAACTCACTAGGTAGACCAGGCTGGCCTTGAACTCACAGAGATCTGCCTGCCTCTGCCTCCCAAGTGCTGGGACTACAGGCATGTGCCACCACACCCGGCAGGACTGATCTTTTAAATGTTGACTTTCATGACTAGTACAGGTATATCGGACTACTTCAAGAAGCATCTCCCTCGCCTCCCTTATTTATTTATTTATTTATTTATTTGTTTGTTTGTTTGTTTGTTTAGAGACAGGGTCTTACTATGTAGCTCTGGCTGGTCTGGAACTTGATATGTAGACCAGGCTGACCCTGAACTCACACATTCACCTGCCTCTGCCTCCCAAGTGCTGAAATTCAAGGTGTGGGCCACCGTACTGGCATCCCCCCCTGCTATATTTTTGGTCTTTTTGAGACAGGGTCTGTCTGTAGCCCCAGCTGTCCTGGAACTCACTATGTAGACCAAGATGGCCTGGAACTCACAGAGATCCACCTGCCTCTGCCTCCCTAGTGCTGGGATTAAAGGTGTGCGCCACCACGCCAGGCAATACAAATAAATATTTTAAAAGAACAAGCTCCCAAGATCTGCCTAAGTTCCAAGGCTTTCCACTGAATATAGAACCTATCACCCCAATGGACACCCCAGAGACACCCAGACCAATGCCAGAAACCCACTCATCAAATGGGCTTTTACTGAACCTGTGAGGAGTTCAGAAGAAGCCTGCTTGTCATCAGTCCCCTCCCTAGAGCATCACTCACCAGGAAAGAGCAAGTCCAACACAGGAGGGAACAGACTATCCTAAACCATCTCTGTCTCTTTTTTTTTTTTGGTTTCCTTGTTTGTTTGTTTATACCGGGTCTCAAGTATCCCACGCTGGCCTTGAACTTGCTATGTAGCCAAGAATGACCATGAACTCCTGATCCTCAGGTGTGTGCCACCACACCCAGCTTTTTAACAGTGATGAGGATAAAACCCAGAGCTTCATGCATTCCAGGCAAGCACTCTACCAACTGAGCTACATCCCCAAGGCCACCTCACATTTTATTTGTGGGCAACAGCAGGCTTCAGTGCTGAGGACTGAACCCAGGGCATTGTTCTGTCAGGTACTCAGTCTACTACTGAGCTATATCCTCAGCTCTCTTTCTCTTTTGAGATGGGGGTCTTACTAAGCTGCACAGGCTGGCCTTGAACTAGCATTCCTCAAGTATCTGAGATGTTGGGCCTATGCCACCGAGTCCTTATTTTTTTCTAAGGGCCCATTTATGTTTCCTAAAAGCCTACAGCCCCTCACTTCCCATCACAGATCTCACACTCCAGGGATGACGACGCTTTCTTCTGTGACACCCATATGCCTTTTCTTCTGTTGTCTGCTATGGACACTTTCAAAGTCCCAAATATGGATCAGCTATAGCAGAGACAAAGTCTCCCCTGACCCCCCACCCCCTCCCACACACAGAGCCTCACAGGGAGATACACCCTTACCTTGGTACTGACAAGGACATGGTGGTCCAGGACAGCCCAGGTGGCTGGGCTGGCTCCAAGATTGGAGACATCAGAACCATTAGATTGAGGGTCTGTCCTGGTGGAAAAGGCCTTGGAAAAACTGCTTTTGCTAAAAAGCATGGACTCCTGACTCAGGCCTACAGGTAACTAAACACAGAAAAGGCTGGCTTCTGCCCTCATTCATCTGTCTTCTTCATTGTGGGTCATCTGTTTACCTCTGCAGGTCAGCATGTGTGCTGGTTAGTTTTCCAATTTTTCTTTATTGAAGTTTATGTGCATGAGCGTTTTGCCTGCATATATGTGTCCCATATGCATGCAATGCCTGTGGAGGCCAGAAGAAGGTGTCAGATCCCCTGGAACTGGAGTTACAGTTGTTAAGCACCATGTGGGTGCTAGAAACTAAACCTACATTCTCTGCAAGATCAGTCAGTGCTCTTACCTTCTGAGCCATCTCTCCAGCCCCTTTATTTTTATTTATTATTTTTATTTTACGTGTATGAATGTATTGCCTGCATGTAGGTAGGTAAACCCGTGTCATACAATGTCCACAGAGATCAGCAGAGGACATCAGATTCCCTGGAACTGGAGTTACAGACAGTTGTTAGCTGCTATGTGAATGCTGGGAATAGAACCTGGGTCCTCTGCAAGAGCAGCCAGTGCTCTTAACCACTGGGCTATCTCTCCAATCCCAGACTTTATTTTACTGTTTATGTTATTAGTTTTCATTGTCAACTTGACACAACCTAGACTCACCTGGGAAGAAAGAACCTCTGTTGAAGAATTTCCCAGATTTGCCTGCGTCCATGTCTGTGAGGACTGTCTTGATTGATGGTTGATATGGCAGAGTCCAGCCTACTGTGGGCAGAGCCATCCCTAGGCAGATGGGCATGGGCTAAATAAGAAAGCTGGAGAGCTGGCCAGTAAGCAGCATTTCTCCATGGTTTTTGCTTCAGTTCCTACCTTGGATTCCTGCCCTGACTTCCCTCCATGATGGACTGTGATCTGAAAGCAGAAGCACTTTCCTCCCCTAAGTTGCTTTGGTCATGACATTTATCATAGCAACCAAAAGGAACTATGGTACCATGTTAACCTGTCTGACCCATCTCATCCCATCAAGGCTGAAGGCACAATGATGGGTCAATGTCCTAACACTGTGGTGGTCACCTTGGATTCCAAGAAGAACAATAGTTTGTGGGACACAGCACCCTCTATAGGAAAGTAATTACTCATGAAGGAGTAGAGGTGATCTTGTGGGGACTGGATGGATCCCTGCCCCCCGAACCCACCCAGTGCTGACAGAGGTAAGGACTTAGACCACCTTCACAGAACTAGAACTGAGGCAGTGCACCTTGCCCAGAACAGCTTGGTCATGCAGACCTGTTGCTCCTGCCCCAATTCTTTCTCTATTTAACTCTATAGTTCACCTCAGTCAGCACCTAGAAGATAAGACTTCGGGTTGCTGGCCCCCTGTATCTGTTCTGTACTGGACCCCTGTATCTGTTCTTTCCAGTGTAGCACACTGATTCACTGATTCATTCTCTCTCTCTCTCTCTCTCTCTCGCTCTCTCACTCTCTCGCTCTCACTCTCTCTCTCTCTTTCTCTCTCTCTCTGCTTTTTGCTATTACTTGGCTCTTTAATTGATCTAGCAGGACTGCCAGAGCTTTGGCTTTTGCCTTCAAACTCAACGACACGCAATCATTCAGACAAGGAAACCAGGAGCAAGGAAATCCTCCAGCAAACCAAGGGAGGTGCTGGGAGTAAGACTGAGCCAATGCCTCCAGTACCTTCCCCTCCCTTGTGCTTGGTCCCAGATAGGGGGAGGGGAGAGGAAGGATGAGACCCCACATTCCTTCATGACTATGGAAGATCAAGGTGGTCCTGGATGCAGGAGAATCACCCCAAGCCCACCAGCCAGCAACGCAAACCCTGGGAGGACAAATGTCCCCACTTCTACCAGCTCCGGGAGGCCCTTGGTCTCTCCCTTTCCAGTTGGTATCTGAGACGGGGGTTCCTAAAGCAATGCCCAGGGTCTCAGACCCTGGGCCAGAAAATGCTAATGGCAACGCTTCCCCCAGTGTCAGTCTGGTTCCAGGGAAGTGACAACCCCTAGGGCCCCTGACTTAGCATTTCTGATGAGAAGAGGGACAATAGGCCCCTTAGAGGAGAAGGTCCTAAGCCTTTCAGCCTGGACCCATCTGCCCCTGTCGGCATGCCCTGTACCAGTATTCCTGGACAAAGGCTTTTTTTTTTTTTTTTTTTTTTTTAACAAATGAATTTGCAGTAAAAAAAGGAAGAGGAATCTGTCCGGATGGGGCTGTCTTCAGGCTAGCCGCCCCTGGAGCTTTGAGGCCACTGAGCCCACTGTCAGGGAACCCTGGGAACCGAGCCCAAGGGAGAATTCCAGGCTTGGCTGGGTCACAAAAGGGCAGCTAAGCTTGGAGCAGGCAGGATATTGTCTTTTCCACCTCCACAGACAGTGGGGGAAGCAGAGACAGGCTGGCCTCAGTGGGCCCAGAGATCAGAGCCTTCTAGAACTTACACCAGGGCCATGCCCATGGGGAACTGGTAGATGTGAAATCTCTGTCTGTTGCAAATGAGTGACAAGAGGGAATGGAGGGCAAGTCCCCTCCACCACGCAAGAGGCCACCTTACAATTTTTGGAGGCACTCAAACTCGTGCTTCATGACAACTCCTAATTGTCTCATTGGTGGTCTAGCCTGGGCACTTGATAAAATCAAAACAAAGATAAGCTGAGTGTGGAGGAGGTAGAGGCAGGATGATCAGGAGTTCGGGCTAGCCATGGCTACATAAGCAATTTGAGGCCAATCTGGGCTACATTAAGATGCAGGAGATGAACTCTCCTTTAAACTTCAGCCCAAGGTAACACCTCTTCCCCATGGGTCCCCCTCCCTGGGTTTTCCAATATAGCTCACTGCACCCAAAGCCCGGTAGCTATGGGAAGTGGGTAGAGGGCTTACACACACAATCACAGGCTGGGGTCTACCTCAAACTCTCCAAGTCCTTTAGAAACTCCACCTGGAACCCCAGAACAGACGTCACTTGAAAGTCTTAAAGCACAAAATACTGTGAGTTGGCAGCCTTCAATATGCCATGATGGGGCTAAGCAAACTTCCCTTTCTCAAGGAGAAAGTTCTAGACCCTGGGTGGTGGGTCCTGAGTATCTCCAGTGATAGAGAAGTAACTGAAACAGCCAGGTTCCTGCTGCTCCCCAATACATGTTTGAGTGCTCTCAATTTATCCAGAAAGATCCTGAAGTCTGCTTAAAGGATTCCTGTAACTGGAACCTACAAACAAAAATATGTAGGATCGCAAGGCCAGCGAAGGAAAGTGCTGAGGGCCAATAAGATGCCTCAGCAGGTAAAAGCACTTGCTACCAAACCTGATGACCTGAGTTCAGTCCCTGGGACCCACAGATGGAAAGAGAATTGACTCCTGAAGGCTGTCCTCTGACCTCTACACATGCACCATGGCACCCCACACATGCACACAAAATAAATGTAACAAAGATTGTGCCAGTGACAAATGGTATCAACTACTGGTGAGGGCTGATTATGAACCCAGTGTGGAGCCAGTTATAAATACAGATCACTATGTAGCCCAGGCTAGCCTGGAACTCACATGTGGCCCAAGCTGGCCTTGAACTCGTGATCCTCTTGCTCTGGACTCTCCAGGATAGGATTACAGGTGTGCACCGCCATGCTAGAGTTTTTCTCATGGGTGCTAGGGATCCAGCCAAGGGCTGGGGTCATAGCTCAGTGTTACATAAGGCCAGGCTGGCTTAAGGACTTTGCCTTTTACAAAAAATAGGGAAGGGGGGGAGAGAAAGAGAGAGAGAGAGAGAGAGAGAGAGAGAGAGGAAGAAAGGAGGGAGGGGGGCCTGGTTTGGTGGCACATGTCTTTAGTTCTAGGACTTGGGAGACAGAGGCAGACAAATTTCTGTGAGATCTCTGTAAGATTGGGGGGAGGGGGAGGGGAGGGAGGGGAAGATGGGAAGAAGAAAAGGAAGGGGGAAGGGAAGGCAGGAAATCCTGCAGAAAAAGAAATCAACTGGTCATGTTTGCATGGTGCTGTAGTGCTCTCCTCAAAGCCTAACAACCATCATTGTCCGAGCAGCTGTGTCTGCTTGCAAGAGAACCCCAAGATTGGACCTGTTGACTGTTAACATTCCCTCAAAGAAGGAAGGGGTAAGGAGAGCCACTAAATCCTCACCTGAGATTCCAGCCCCTCCTCACTGCATCTCCGAGTAATTTGTATGTAATCTTGCCCCAATTGCACAGGGCCCTATGGTCTCAGGAGATGATAGAGTACATACTGTGAGAGGTCAACTGAAGTGGGGCTCCATCTGTTCGGCTATGGGGAAGTCATCATCCATGCTGGGGTGAGACTTTTCAGTGATGTGGCTACTTTGGGGTCACCCATGCTCTGCAATTAAGCCCAATAAACTCATTGATTTCCCAGGCTAGAATATGGTAGACTCATACTTTGGTTAGTTGTTGGTGTCCTATAAGGTGGTAGATGTTTATTTACGTCTCCCCCGGGAGAGTTCCTGCAACAGATGGATGTGAAAGACAGCTTGACTGGGACACAGACATTATGGATAGTTAAAGTTCAGAGGAGGTGGGAGGTAGCTGGGTGGTACAGTACTTCTCTGGCATGTGTGAGACCCTGGGTTCCATTTCCAGCACCAATTATTAGTAATTACAAATTTAGAGTTGACTCAGAACCATCACTAAAGACCTTACCCTGTGGTCTACATGAAAATAGTACAGCACTTTTGAGAAACCCTTATGAGGGAGTATTCCAGTCGATTCAAATATACTAGACACATTAGAAAAAACCCTACAGAAGTGTAAGTCAGACTTCAGGGGAAACTAAAAGGCCATTTATATGGAATGGGAAGGTTTGTCCAAGAAACACATAACAGTCATCAGAATAGGGCACATAGGAGAATAGATGAGCAAGGGTACTTTCGGTAAAGAAGAGTTCAACCACCCAGTGAATCTAGCCCACAATTCCACCAGGACTAACATCACTGTATTTAAACCTTTATCCCTAGCCTGTGGACCAGGCACTTCCAGGCCAGTGTACAAAAGAAAGAATGACAGGTCAGGCCAGAGGCCTATCCAAACTTATATTTCTAACAGTCTATCTCTTTGTGTGTGTGTGTGTGTATGTGTGTGTGTGTGTGTGTATGTCAAGTGTCTTCAATTACTCGACACCTTGTTTTGAGATAGGGTCTCTCACTGAACCTGACACTTTCCAATTCTGCTAGACTAGCTGGTCAGTGAACCCCAGGGATCCTCCTGTCTCTGCCTCCCCAGCATTGGGGCTACAAGTATGTGCTGCCACATCTGACTTTTTTTTTTTTTTGGTCTTTTTGAAGCAGGGTCTCCCTGTAGCCCCAGCTGTCCTGGATTCACTATGGAGACCAGGCTGGCCTCCAACTCAGAGATCTGCCTGCCTCTGCCTCCTGAGTGCTGGGATTAAAAGCGTGTACTAACACGCCTGGCTTACATCTGACTTTTTAAACACTTCCAGGGGATGTGAAGTCAAGTCCTCATGCTTACATGGCAAGCACTTTACTGAGCCATCTCCCCAGCCCAGGTTCATCTTCTTGTCAAAGGCTTTGGCTTGGTTTGACTCTATTCATACCTTAGACCTGCACACTTGACCTTTAGTCCTTGGTAGGACAGTCATTCCATCCTGTGGTTCTTCTCAATCCTTCCCTGAACTCTTCCTTCTCTCTACTGGAACATGGAGCAGCTCCCACAACCAAGATAGTACTCCTTCCTCACAGTCCTCCCTGGGGACCTCAGCTACTAAATCTGAGATGCCTTGGATTTTGGAACTGGCAATTCAGGGGACTGTGGTTTCCTCTTGGCCCTCCCCAGTGTTAACACAACCTCCCAGCTGCCCAGAAACACTCACCCATGGGCCATCTGGCACAGGCCCAGCACATCAAGGTCAAGCCTGGAGGCCGAGGCCACTCCTCTCCAACGGTGTCCTGTACAAGCCAATGCTGGCATTTCTGGACAACCAGTATATGGTGCCCACTGAGTAGCGTGGACCCAGTAACTCTGAAGGCAAATTGAAAGAGCAATGCTCCCTTAGCAATCTGCCACCCTCTGGTCCCCTAACTTCACCTGGGCTATTTAGATACCCTTGTTCCCATCTCCCTTTCTCTGTGTAGAGGAAGAACAGACTGCCATAAAGGACTAAGAAGAAAATAAAAACAGTCTCAGAACTTGCTCAGTAAATTAGCCAGGGCTATCTTCTGCTAGGCTTCTTCTTGTGGGTATATGTGCACATATGTCTGTGTGTACACATGTGTGTATGTATGTGCATGTGTGTATGGCCAGAGGACAACCTCAGCTGTTGATCTTCAGGCACAGTCCACCTTGTTTCTTCTGGAGACAGGATCTCTCATTGGCCTGGAACTCATCAATTTGCCTAGGCTGGCTGGCCAGAGAGCCTCAGGGATCCTCCTGCCTTCACTTCCCCAGCCCTGGGAATACAAGCCTGTGCCACTATCCCTGGCTGTCTTTTATGTGGGTTCTGTACACTGATTAAACTCAGATCCTCATGCTTGCTCAGTAAGCATTTTACCGACTGAGCCATTTCCCAGTCCTCTGCCACCCCCAGTAGGTGTTTTCCTTTACCATTTTATAGAAAGGGACTCTGACACTAACAAGTTAATAAAAACCATGAAGGTCACACAGAATGCATTCAAACCTTGGCAATCTGGGGCCAGCAAGATGGTTCAGTGGGTACAGACACATGTTGCCAAGCCTGATGACCTGAACTTGATCCCTGGGACACACAGGGTAAGAGAACTGAATCTCTCAAGCTGTCCTCTGACCTCCATATGAACTCATGTATACATGTGCGTGCACACAGACTAAATATAATTTTTAAAAATTAAAAATGAGCCGGGCATGGTGGTGCACGCCTTTAATCCCAGCACTCAGGAGGCAGAGACAGGAGGATCTCTGTGAGTTCAAGGCTAGCCTGGTCTCCATAGTGAATCCAGGCCAGCTGGGGCTACAGGGAGACCCTGTCTCAAAAGACCAAAAAAAAATAAAAATTAAAAACGAAACAGGCAGGGCATGGTAGGGTGCACCTTTAATCCCAGTACCATGGAGGCAGAAGTAGGCAGATCTCTGAGTTTAAGACTAGCTAGGGCTACATACTGAGACCCCGTCTCAAAAACACAAAACAAAACAAAAAATAAAAGCAAACAAAAAAAAAATCTTGGCAGCCTGGCTCCTCCCCTACCCAGTCTTGATGGACATGATGTAGGAGCCGGGCTTTGATGCTGGAAAGCTAGGCAGCCTGGATTGCAAGTAAGAGGAGTTGATGGGGTAAGGAGTGGAAAAGGAAGAGTAGGTTCAGTGAACAGAGTGGGGTGTCGTTTTCACGCAATATCTAATCTATTTAGGCCAGGTTATCAACTGGAATCTGACTGGGAGACCTGAACATTTCATGCCAAGTTCATTGAGTCATAACCACACCTCAGATCCCCAGGCCCCATTTCTCTCTCTAAACAATTTGCTCCCAGAGTTTTTTGGTCTGTTCTACTCCCACAGGCAAACAGATGTGGGGCTAGAAACAGTTATTCCACCTGAGGAAGGTAGAAGAATGTAGCCTTGGGGGCTGGGATGGCTGGGGCTCTGGCTTGCTGTTAGAGTCTGTGTGGGTGGCCTGGCTCTCCCCTCACTGGTCTCTGGGAACACAGCCAAGGCTCTGTGGAGCTGTTCCTCACCTTGCAGCTCTGCCATCCCTTGAACCACCCCTCACTCTGGCTCTGCCCCAGTGAACTGAGGCTCCTGGTCAGAGGTATGACCTGTATCCTCAGAGATGCATTCACCTGGGCAGAATGTCATGTAGGATGCCTCCTGTCTGGCCTGTGAGTGTGGGATTTCTGAAAGCACAAATCAGATGGAACGAGGGCAAGGTGAGGAAGAGCATGGGTAATGCACACAGTGGCTGGTCACCTGCTAGGGAAAGGGAGCTAGAAAGAATGCCGGTTCTCCAGGCTTATCGCCGTACCACTTGGCCCACCTGCCCTTTCCCAGTTTGGACACTTGTACCAATGCTCCTGGTGACTCAAGCAGGTGACCTGGAGGTTCTGTGTGCCTCTCCTTTCTCCAGTCATTAACCCAAATCCAATACATCAGCAAATTCTGCCAGTTCCATCAGCTACTGCAAGTGTCCCTCCCTCCCTCTTTTGATGCCTCTAAATGATCGGTGCTAAGGAACTGAGGTCGAGACTAAGGAGACTCAACAGAACCAGGAGACTTCAGGCTAAGCTGCACAGGAATGCCTTTAACAGCATCCTGAGAAACTCTTTAACGTATTTTTATTTTATGTGTATGAGTGTATTGCCTGTGAGCGTATCCACATTATGCAATGACTGCGGAGGTCAGAGAGGGCATCAAATTCCCTGTGAACGGTTGGTGCTGGGAACGAAACCCAGGTCCTCTGCAAAAGCAGCCAGTGCTCTTAACCACCGAGCCATCTTCCCCCTCCCCGAGAAGCTTTTATTAGGATAGCTCAGTGTATAGAGTTCACAAAGGATTATTGCTCAGATGCTGCAGAACTTACACGAATTTCCTTATCACTACAGTTAGGAGGCAGCTTGACTTGCTCAAGGTTAAAAAACACATACCATAGCTCAGTGTGGTGGTACATACCTTTAACCTCAGCACTTGGGAGGTAGATGCAAGCCAAATCTCTCTGAGCTCCAGGCCAGCTGGGGCTACAGGGAGACCCTGTCTCAGACCAAAAAAACAACAAAAGAGACAAAAGATTAAAAAAAAAAAAAAAAAAAAAAAAAACAACTCACATATACCAGACTTCTTCAGCAGTGCTTTAAAGCATACTTAAACCGGAGGAGGGCAGTTATCAGCCCATTCCCAGCACTGGGAGAACAAGCACAGGTATCTCTTCCCTCCGGCCTTTGCATCTGCAGAGTCTGAGGAAAGTCTGTTAAACTATGTGTGCTAAATGCCAGTGTCCCTAATGGATTTCAGTTGGTTTAGAGCTACAAAGCCTTCAAATCTATTTGTAATGAGGGATATACAGCTTAGAAGACACTGCAGCAAGCATGGGCTGACGAATAACAGAGAGGTGCCATGACTGGTCCCAGAGTGGAGAAAACCATTCAGGCCAAATCCAAGTTTTGTTTTCATGAATTTTATCAATTTCCTGTTTGCTTTGTTCTGTCATTGTTGAATAATAATGGAATTATCAGTGATATTAAAACAACACATTCCGGCTGGGTGTGGTGGCACACGGCTGTAGTCCCAGCACTTGGGAGGCAGAGGCAGGTCTGTGTGATCTCTGTGAGTTCAAGGCCAGCCTGGTCTACATAGTGCGTTCCAGGCCAGCTGGGGCTACAGGGAGACTCTGTCTCAAAAGACCAAAAAAAGAAAGAAAAAAAAAACAAAGGCCAACACACATTCCAGAAACTTATTCACAGCTGATATGTTTTAGTAATAGAAAATTGACAGCTCAGTTCTGTAGAATCAATGTACAAAGTTCTTTCATCTCTTGATTAGTCTCTGCTAATACTTGTGCAGCGAGATTGACTGTTCTGCTAAAGACACAGGCCAACTGTGAAATTTCCTTCTGTAAACCTCCTACTAGACCTGAGACAGGTAAAATGAAAGCCACCAGAGTTGCTACTTGGTTGGTATTCATGAGCGATAACTGATCATCACAGTCAGTGGGAAGGCCCGAGTAACCCAGGGACTAGAAGTCAGGGGTGGTAAGAAAGAGAGGCCCCATCCAATGGGGCATATTCCAGGGAGGTTGGCAGGCAAACCTTGAAAAGCAGAAAAGCAGTGCCATTTCATAAAAAGACCCACTCCATGGGAGTCTTTTTCTAGTGGGCAAGGAGATTATGCTCAATAGAACATTTTAAAGGTAGTAAAGACACAATACACTCAATCCACAAACACTGCCCCTGAATAGCCAAGAACAATAGTAATGTTTGCTTCATCTGAGATACAATCTGACCTTGACTAGTGACATTATCTCCAGAAACACTGACATAGTTATTGTATTTTATGGATAAGCCCATGAGATTAGCTAATAGTTGATGTACCGAGTCTCCTTCCTGTATACAGAATGTACTCTTGTTCATGGTATCTACAGCAATCTTTCCCATTTTTATAGCATCTAACAGGACCTATCACAACCTCAGAGCATGAAAAGGTGCAGTTTAGTATTAAAGGAGATTCTACAGTGGCTGGCCCTACTTGGGCCACAGGTGTACACACTTTGTGCAGTACGGACATGAATTAAAGCAAGCATCATCAGGAACACAGTCATAGGAGAAACTTCACATCCTGAATTTCTAATTTGACGCTCAGCCTCTTGGGTGAGTCTCTTTAGCTGACCCCAGGTAGGAACAACAGCTTGTTGGGTGTGAGGTGTGCTCTCCTCCTTGACAGTGGTGAAGCTCATTTTCTTGAAGGAGGCCCTGAAGAGTTCTTTGAAGTCAAAGTTTTGACCCTTCATGTCATGGCTTTAGTCTTCTTGATGGCACCCAGAGGTCCTTACCATGGTCTGTGGATACACAAGCATAACCCTGACCCCATATTTTAACATAGCCTAGCTTTCGATCCTAAGAGACGGTCCTTCTACCAAATTGGCGGTGAGCTGGTAGTTTTAGCTCAGTGTTGTTAGATGGCAGAGCACCACTGCTCATTCAAAATTTGATAATTAATGGCATAAAGAGCCATAACTAATTGTTCCTTTAGGGGTAAAGTCCCCCCTTTTCATTTAAGAATATGACTTTTGCATTCTATAATAACCTGGCCTTGAGGGTTGTATGGGATTCTAGTGCTGAGGGATATACACCAGCCAAAAATCTAGCAAAGTGAGTGCCAGCACAAGCAGGAGCATTATCATTTTTAATGCTATAAGGAAGGCCTAGAGCAGCAAAGTGGTTTACATATGAGTCATGACATACGCAGTTTTTCCCCCTCGACTGTGGCAGTGGCCCAAGTAAATCCAGAGAATGCATCAACAGTAACATGAGCATAAACCGGGACTGGGAACATGAGTTACATCCATCTGCCAAATCTCATTAGCCTTGAGACCCCGCGGGTTTGCTCCTCCTGAAAATGAAGGGGCATGAAATACGGAGCAAGAGGGAGATAAGGACATCCTGTGCCTGTGTTGAAGAAAATCTATGGTGCAGGAGGGTTGTGGAGGCATTTGTTAAAGCATGCCAGCATCGAGCCTCTTCTACATCACAAAGGATACCATTTGGTCAGTGTGCTCCTTGTCTTGTGACAGCTGCCCTGATACACTTGAATGTGAGCAACATATTGGATGACTTCGTTGTCTCACCAAAATTTGTGCCTGTAAGAAAAGTTCAGAGATAGGGTTATTTTTATTGACTAGAATGGTAGCAATTTCTAATAAGGGCAGAGAGGTAGCGACATGTTGAGAATCTGTCCCAAGGTTAAGGGGTTCTATCAGTCAGTAAGAGACAAACAGCAAAGTTGACTCTGTTGTGCAGATTTACAGGATGTGCGTAAAGTTTTTATTGTAGGCCCTACATAGGCTGCTCGACCTTGACTAGTACCATCAGTGAACTATGTAGGTGCATCAGTAATTGGAGCACTAGGGAAGACCTCTGGAATTATCCAAGTATAAAAATGGAACTAACTTGGATGGCAAGTGAGGACACCTACAAAATCAGAAAGAGCAATTTGCCAAGAAGTGTTCTCTTGAAAGGTTGTTATACCCTTCTGAGATATAGAAGAGCTACGGTGTGGGGATCTTCACCTCCCAGGAGAGAGAATTTTGGCCATCTTTTCCAAGTACACCTCCTGTTTGTTATTGGAAGCAGTAGGTAAGAAGATACACTCGATCATTACTTCAGTTTGTGCTAGCAGTCCTGTAGGAGAATGGGGAGTAGAAAAAAAAAAGTAGCAGGCAGCATGGGATCAACCTGAGTTAATTGAACCTTTTGTAGGTGTTGTTCTATGAAAGATAGTTCCTCTTGAGCCTTTGGTGACAAAGTCCAGGGACAGTTAAGATCAGGATTACCTTGCAGGATTTGGGAAAATGCTGATATGTAGAATACCTAAAGATGGTCTAAGCCAACTAAGAGCTCCTAATAGTTTCTGAAAATCATTAAGAGTGCCAGGCGTGATGGTGCATGTCTTTAATCTCGGGGCCAATAGCAAGGCCAGTCTTTTACTCTCTTTTTTAGTCTTTTTGAGACAGGGTCTCCCTGTAGCCCCAGCTGTCCTGGAACTCACTATGTAGACCAGGTTGGCCTCAAACTCACAGAGATCCACCTGCCTCTGCCTCCCAAGTGCTGGGACTAAAGGTATGCACCACCACGCCTGGCTAAGGCCAGTCTTGTAAGCAGATCTTGAGCAGATCAGAAACATTTTGTAAGTAATCTAAGGTATCAGCTCCTAGTAGAATATCATCCATATAGTGGATGACATAAGCCTGTGGAATTGTTTTCATAACAGGTGCTATGGCCGCAGCTACACAGGATTGACAACAGTGGGGCTATTAAGCATGCCTTGGAGAGCACCCTCCGTTGACATCTAGCTGCTGGGGCCTTCCTAGGGAGGCTCGAAATGGTCAAAGTGAATTTTACACAATCCTATGGTGTGAGGGGGAGAGTAAAGAAGCAATCTTTTTAAAAATATATTATTTTTCTTTGATGTGCATGAGTGAAGGAGGGCCAGGGGATGGCTCAGTCAGTTCAGTGCTTGCTATATAAGCATGAAGACATGAATCCGAACCCCTGGCGCCCATGTAAAAAGTTAGGCATGGTGGAACACACCTGTAATCCCAAAGCTATGGAAGCAGGTCCTGGGACTCAATGGCCGGCCAGCCAGCCTGGTCTACATGGTGAATGCCAGGTCAGTGAGAGACAGGGTCTCAAAACCAAGGTGTCTGAGGAACAACCCCCTAGGTTGACCTTCTTCACCCATACACATGCCTGCGCGTGCACGTGCATGTGCGCGCACACACACACACACACACACACGCACACACACACACACACAAATTCTCATTGTAAAATCTAAACACAAAAGCTAGCATCTGTCTGCCCTCCTCTGACTCTCACCCTCCAGCCACAGTTGGGGTTCCTCTGGGTTCAAGATCTTTGCACAAGCCGTTTTTTTCTATCTGAGCACTGTTCCTCCTGCTCTCTGAATGCCAGGCTACTTTAGGCACCAGGAGAAACGTCTGTCCCCAGACGTCCTACCTAGAGAAGGTCTCCTACCTGCCCATCTCTACCTTGGCACTTTATTCATAACCTTGTAAAATCTGTGTTTTAATTATTCTGCCTTAGTTAACTTTGACGCCCTCGGCTTTTGGAGAAGAACTCAATTCACAGTAGAGAATGGAAAGGTTAAATGAATGAATATAACACATACACTTAGTGTATGCCCAGCATATTCCTAGCAAACCCTAGAGTCCATTCTATCTCCCTGACAACCGCCAAAGTAAAGGCTGTCATTAGTCCTGCTTTATACACAGGGTAAAGGTGCTTGCCACCAAGCCCTTTTGACTCGAGGTCGATCTCTGGGACCCACATGTGGAAGAGGAGTGAATGACTCTCTAAAATTGTTCTCTGACCTCTGTATGTGTACCATGGCATGCTAGAGCCCATACACATACATGGACAAAATAAGTAAATGTAATAAAAGTTCTGAAGTAGTTACATTACATTAAAAAAGAGTGGCTGGATGACAGGGATGGAGGGAGGGAGGAAGGAAATGAGGACAGATGGACAGGCAGATAGGTGGATGGATAAGTAGGTAGATGGCTGGGTGAATGGACAGATGGATGAGTAGGTGGGTAGAAGGATGGATGGATAGATGGGTGTGGATAGGTAAGTGGGTTGGTAGGTAGATGGACAGACTGATGGATGTGGATGGACAGATGGATGAATAGAAGCATGGATGGTGTATTAGTCAGGGTTCTCCAAAGAAACAGAATTGGTAGAATGAATATATATGTATGGAGATTTATCAGCTTAGCTCACAGGATAGAGTCTGAGTAGTCCAGCAATGGCTTCACCACACTGGAGAGGTTGAGAATCCAGTTGCTCAGTTCACGAGGCTGGATGTCACAGTAGTCCCAATCTGGAGCTGAAGGTCAAAAGATCAGCTAGTCTTCAGTCTACAGCAGCAAGACGAACTCACTAGCGAGAGAGAAGGCAAGCAGCAAGAAGCCAGGTGGTCTCCTCTGCTGTGGCCTTTTATATGGACCTCCATCAGAAGGTAACACCCACATTTAGGGTGTATCTTCCAGCTTCAGATGATCCAATTAAGAAGATCTCTCTCATTTCAGTTAGTCCCAGATCCAGTCAAGTTGACACCCTGGATTAGCCATCACAGATGGATAATGGGCGAGTTGGTAAATAGATGGACAGATGGGTGGATGCACAGATGGCTGGGTAATGTTTGGGTGAGTGGATAGGTGGGTGGGTGGATAGACTAACCATGACAAGACCAAGGAGCTACAGTTGTTAGTGGTGATTGTGGTGTTGCTTCCAGGGGATATCGTGACACAGGCATGCACAGACTATAGCCAGACACAGCACAGGCTGGGTAATGGTCATTCCCCATCTCAAACTAAGGAAGCACTCCACCAGGAGACCACATACCCTTCCTGGGTCAGCATCCTACTCCCCATCCTACCACAGTCCCACCTCCTCCTGAGTGCCATCCACACTCCCTGTGCTGGGATCCCAGCTGCACCTACTTTTCCAGAACACACTTCCATACTCAAACCTCCACTGTAACTAGGCTATGGCCATCACACATGCCAGTCAGTGTGATCCTTCAGAAAGCACATGAGCCCTCATAATAAGTGTATTTTATATCATTTTCCTTAGATCTCTCCCAAGAATGGAGCATCATAGAATATCTTGCAGGGTTCCCTATCTCCACCTGTGTATTTTGGCTCATTTAACAAAACCTTTCCAATAAAGCAGACTATCAATGGAAAACACACACACACACACACACACACATACACACACACACACACACACACACACACACACACACACACACATTTTGGGCTGGAGAGATGTTTCAGTGGTTAAGAGCACTGGCTGCTCTTGCAGAAGACCTGGGTTCAATTCCCAGCACTCACATGAAGAGATCCACCTGATCTCAGAGGCCTCCCCAGTGCTGGGATTAAAGGTGTGAGCCAACACACCTGGCCTTCATTATACTTTCTAGTGGTAGATATATGGGATAGTGCCAGATATATGGGATTAAGAAAATGTTTATATACCTCTTTGTGTGTGGTGTACGTGCATGTTTGTGGTGTATATGCATGTATGTGAAGACCCAAGGTCAATGTCCGTCTTCCTCAGTCACTTTTCATCTTGCTTTTTGAGACAAGGTCTCTCACTGAACCTGGAGCTCACTGGCTAGGCTGGCCTGAAAGCCCCAGGGATCCTCCTGTCCCCACTTCCCTAGAACTGGCATTACAAACGAGTGTGACCACACCAGCTTTTACAGTGGTGCTGGGGATCTGGACTCAGGTCCTCGTGACTACATGACAACCACTTTGCCAATGAGCCGCCTCCTCAGCTCCTGTTTTTCTTTTTTAAAGTCAATATGTAGTTGAAGATGACCTTTAACTCCTGATCCTCCTGCCTCCACCTCCCAAGTGCTGGGACTACAGATGTGTGCCACTATGCCCTACCAAGAAAATATGCTATAAAAATTCATTTTACCTGCATTTTTTGTTGTTTTGCTTTGAGACACAGTCTATTATGTAGCCCAGGCTGGTCTTGAGCTCTATGGTTCTCCTGCTTCATGTTCTGAGTGCTGGAGTACTCAGATTGCAGGCATGCACAACAATGCCCTCTCCCCTTTTTTTGGTATGCCAGGCAGGTCAGGGAGTGGCTTTGCTAGGGATGGAACCCAGGGCCTCATGCATGCCAGGCAAGCACTCTAGCAGTGATCTACATATACCCTTAGCTCCTTTAAAAAACATTTTTAGGGGTTGGAGAGATGGCTCAGTGGCTAAGCACACTGGCTGCTCTTACAGAAGACCTGGGTTTGAATCCCAGGACCCACATGGTAGCTAACAACTATCTGTAATTCCAGTTCCAGGGGATCTGACATCCTCTTTCGGCCTCTGTGGGCATTGCATGACACAGGTGTATTTACATACATGCAAACAAAACACTCGTACATAAAATAAAAATATAAAAACAATAAAATATTTTAAAGAACATTTTCAGACTAGAGAAATGTTTCAGCAATTAGAAGCACTGGCTATTCTTGCAGAAGACCTGGATTCGAATCTCAGTGCCCATGTGGGGCTATCAACCATCTATAACCCCAGTTCTAGAGGAATTCAGCACCCTCTTCTGTCCTCTGAGGGCATTGCATGACACAGGTGCACTTACATACATGCAGACAATACATGAAAACACATTTAAAAAAAAACATTTTCAGTGGCACGAAATCCAACATACACAACATCCCACTCTCACACACAATTCCGGCATTCTGCTTTCGGCCTTAACCAACAGACTTTCCATCTGTTTCACTGTGTGGGCTACACTGCAAAGCGACCCCTAGGACACTCTGATCACAGGGGGCCATGTTCTAAGGGTCCCCCCATTTCTTAAGTACTTAAAGTACATTGTCTTTTTGCAAAGTCTTTCAGAAAACAATGTTTATTTGGTGACAAATCCATTATAATAACCAAGAAGATGAAGGCAGCACATGAGGTGAAAATCTTCATTTGAATCTTGCATACTTTACATTAGAGAGAGAGAGAGAAAGAGAGAGTGTGTGTCTGTGCCATTGTGTGTGGAGGTCAGAGGACAACTTGCCAGAGTCACTTCTCTCCTTCCATCATGATCAGACCATCAGGTTTGGTGGTAAGCACCTTTACTCACTTAGCCATCTCTCTGGACCTATGTATTTATTTGGAGACAGGGTCTTCTATGAAGCCCAGGCTGGCCTGGAGCTTGTGAGCCTCTAGCCTCCAGTCATTGTGCCCCATCACATCCCGTTCAGATCTCGATCCAATCCTCTAGCCTCCAGTCATTGTGCCCCATCACATCCCGTTCAGACCTCGGTCGCTTCTAAGGAGAGTTTTACAATCCATGTCTCTTCTACAGCTGGAAAGTGAGCGAGTCTCATTTTCATTATCAATGTGGATCCATCACTATTGTTAGTCAAGTAACAAGATTTACTGAGTACCCATAGTCTGAAATATGGTGATAAAGGAGATTTTGACCATCCAGCACCTGCCTACCTCAGCACTTGAACCATCCTTAGTGTTGAGAAACCTTTATTACATTTTAATTGACTGAAACAAAAATCTGATACTCAGTTACTGGAACACTATCAAGATTTTTTAAACAATAGTGTCTGCCTCAGTTCTGAACATGAGGAAACTTAAAGCAGATCAAGTATTTGCCATAAATTTAGCATCAATGAAAAAGCTAGCTGGGCATGGTGGCACATGCCTGGGAGATGTAAGCAGGAGGATCAGGCCACAGAACGTGGCTCCAGCAGAAGTCTCAAAAACTAAAAAGAAAATAAAATTGCAAAAGCTCTAAGTAAAAATGTATACTAGATTTCAAAGACTAGAAGCAAGGGGAGGAGAGGGGAGAGGGGAAGGGGAGAGGAGGGAGAGAGAGGGAGAGCCCCAGGAGCCCCCATGCGTTTTCTAATATTTTGGAAATAATGGCTTAAACTGTTTTTAAAATTAATTCCACCTGCTTTTACATTTTTTAAAATGTGACAATTAGGAAAGTTAACATTCGTTTGACTAGAGTTATACTTCTACCTGCCACCTCTGCTCTGTACCCAGATGCAATCAAGAGACATATGAGATCCATCTCTGCATCACCAAGAACCAAGGGTCAACCAACACTCCACCTCAATGTGGGAAAGTGGCCACACACACCTACCCTACACCCCCCTGTACCCTGCTACTGCCAGCCTCTAGTGAGGTCTCATTTTCTTCCTCAGAGTTCAGCTCTAGTGCCCCACAGTAGAGGAAGGGGAGAGAGATAAAAGATGCGCTGTGAGCTCCATGCCCCTTCCCCAGGCAAGCAGAGCACCGGGACAGCTGTGGAAGACAGACGAAAGGACTGTGAATCTGGCTGCAGACCCATGTCCCCAGTGTCCCCCTCCTGTCACTCAGACTTGGGAAAGACTATGCAGAAATCAGATTTACTTACTGTCTGAAGTCACTCCTGCCAGCGCCCAGAGCAGGAAAAGCCCCAGGAGCCCCCATGTGTGCAGGCATCAGTGCCCTCCAGGGTCAGGGGACCCCCAAGCCTCAGCTCACTCCCTAGAGCTGCTCAGAGTGGCCATAAGAGCAGCATCTGAGGCTCAGCCTGTCCTGCCGCAGAAAGGGTATGGGGGGGGGCACAGACCCATCCAATCAGGAGCCCTCGATGGCATTACTAGTGCCCAAGGGAAGGGGTGGGAGGGGGCTTATGTCCACTGAAGGGGAAAAGCCCTGTTCTGCCTGGGCTGGGCCAGGGGTAAGGAAGCCTCTCTCCTAGGGTCTAGAGAGATCTCTGTGTAGGCGGCACCTTGTAGGTACGGTGGTTTCTTTTAAAAAAAAAATTTATTGTATATGTATGGGTGCACATGTGTCATGGTATGTGTGTGTGTGGAGGTCAAAGGACAACTTGTGGGAATCAGTTCTGTCCTTCTACCATGTATGTTCTGGGGATCGAACTCCAGTCTCAGGCTTGGCAGCAAACATTTTTTAACCCACTAAGCCATCTCAATGGCCCTGTAGATTTCTTAATTACAATATAATATACAGGAAATTTATGGGTTCAATGTATATAATTCAGTGGCCTTGGGGACATTTGAGCCACTGGACCAACATATCCACCTGCTAGCCCTGTGGTTGTCTTGGCGTTCCCTCTGCTGGAGGAGGCAGAGCAACTTTGAAGACAGATCTGCAAGGCCTGGGACAGTGGTATTGGGTTGTTGGGGTGGGGGGTGTCTTTCAGAGCTTTGGGCACAATGCTTCCTCAGAGGACAGGGAAAGCCAGGCCCCAGGTCTGCTAACATCTGCCTGGTGTTCCCCAGATCAACCTCAGACTTCCTGCTACCTGTGCCTTTCATGGCCTGAGTTCCAGGGGGCTTAGCCTACAGACTAGCCCCTCCCAAAGCAAACTTGGTCTTCATGAACTGCCTTACTGAGGTAGGAAATCCATGGTATGGGTCCATCATGTACAGTTCTGAGCTGGGGAGATGCTCAGTGCTTGCTAGATTCAATTCCCAGTATCCGCATGAAAGCCAGGCCTGGTGTCACCCACCTGTAACCCTAGCATTGGGGAGGCAAAGATAAAAGCATCCTTGGGGCTTGCTGAATCAGCTCCAGGTTCAATGAGGGTCGCCCAATTAAAAAAATAAGGTGACTGAGGAAGACACCTGACATTGACCTCTGGCCTACATACACTTGAAATACATACACATAAATAAATGAATTCTTTGCATTTTAGTGTATTCAATGTTGTGCAGCCATCACAGCAACCACTTTCAACTATTTTAATCAACAGGAAACAAAGCCTGTAGCCATTAATCCATCATCCAGCCCCTCATCTGGTGCCTGGTCTCCACCAGTCTGCCTCTGTCTTTACATCTAGACATTTCACATACATGAAATGTGACCAGAAAGCATGCAGCTGTGGCCTTTCGCGCCTGGCTTTTTTCTCTCAGCATCAAGTTTGTGAAGCCCATTCATTTCTAGTATGTCAGTGTCAGGACTTCTTTCTGTGGCTAGTAATGTTCCACTGGACGGCAGAACATATTTTGTGTTCATTTGCTGCTAGACAGTAAAACTCTTTTGAGACAGGGTTTCCCTGTAGCCCCAGCTGGCCTGGAACTCACTAAGTAGATCAGGCTGCCTTCAATTTCACAGAGATCTGCTCCTTCTGCCTCCTGAGCTGGGATTAAAAGGCCCAGCTGTATTAGAACTTTCTTAAAGTCCAATTAAAAGATCACTGATGGTTTGGCAATAGTGTTCAATGGAAAGTTCATTGTTTCTGGGCTATTTTCAGTATTTGAACCGTCGAGGCCACCCCCCTTCCCCCATCCTAAACATTTTCACCACCCAGACCCTCCCCCACAAGGCTGAAGACACAAAGGGCTTTTAGCTCATGGCTTCGGCGGGGGGGGGCATGTTCTGGATGACCACTGACTGCTACAGGAATAAGCGGGAAGGCTGATTCCCAGTAGGCTGGCCTGGAAGGGTGATGGTCCCAGTGGGGACATGCAATGTACCTACAGACACACCAAGCACAGCACTGGTCAAGAAAGAATGACCAGCTACTGCAGGGAGCAAAGCATTCACGTGGATGAAGTCATCTAGCAACACCCCCACTAGGCAGAGCAGTTATTACAAATGAGTAGAGACACGGAGAGGCTAAGTCACTCCCCAACTTCACATAGTGCATAACTGCATAATTTAACCCACTCTGGCTGCTTTGCTGGGCCATGGTCACTTTCTTTCTCCATCTTCTCCCCCAGGGAGACACCTCAGTCCATTCATGGCCTGGATGCTTCCTGCATTCAAAGTCAGGAGCCAGGGTCCAATCTCTGTGGTGTGGTCTCTAGGCAACACACCATCATGGGAAGGTTGGGGGGCAGCAAACAGATGCCCAGGCCCCACAGCGGGGCCAGAATGCAAACTTCAGGGAGAACCCTGTTTGCCTGCCTCCCTCCCTGCTTCTGGTGATGTGCTGGGTGTCACTCCAGGCCACCACGACCTGCCAGGCAGGGGCTCTGCACTCCTGGCCTTCACTCCTGCCTCCTCATGGTGATAGAGTCACTGGGCCACACCCCAGGCAGCTGGCCCATGGAGTGCAGGAGGCAGGTCTCTTAGACAAGTCCTCTCAGACAAGCACGTCACAGACCCTGCCTGTTACCTCCTCTTCCTCCTGGAGAGAATGTGAGGTCAGTTCCACACACTGCAGATTGACCAGGGCAGAAATTAGGCCCTTTTTAAAAAAAATATTTTATTATTTTTATTGTATGTGTATGAGTGTATTGCCTACATGTATATGAGTACACCCGTGTCATGCAATGCCACGGAGGTCAGAGGAGGGCTTTGGATTCCCCTGGAACTAGAGTTTAAGATAGTTCATGGCCACCATGTGGGTGCTGGGAATCGAACCCGGGTCCTCTGCAAGAGCAGTCAGTGCTCTTAATCGCTCTTTTTAAGACACTGTTTTCTCAGGGTTCGAGATGGTACCTGACCTTGGCCCTGCTAGGGAAGTGCTCCATTTCCAGCCACAACTCTAGTGAGACACTACTTCACATTTTATTTTTTGTGTTTCTTGAATTTTTCCCCTAAGACTATTTCTTTGCAGTCTTAGGTTCCTAGGAAAATGAAGGCTGGAGATTTCTCATCCATCCTGCCAGTGCCCAGACTTCCCACAGCCTGCACCCCATCCTCAGAGCTCCATTTACTAAAATTGAGGAACCTGCAGTGGCCCATCATCACCACCAAAACCCACGGCCTATATAAGAGTCACTTCTGAGCCTGGCATAACGGCACAGGCCTATCAACCCAGCAACTCAAGAGGATGGAAGGTTCAAGATCTGCCTAGGGGGCCTGAGAGATGGCTAAGTGGTTAAGAGCACCTTGTAGAGGACCCAGGTTCAATTCCCAACACCTACATGGCAGCTGACAACCATCAATAACTCCAGATCCAGGGATATCTGACACCCTTTTCTGACTTCCACAGGCATTGCACGACATGAGCACACTTACACATAGGCAATACAGTCATCCATAAAAAATGAAAATAATTTGGGTTTGTTTTTTTTTTTGTTGGTCTTTTTGAGAGTCTTCCCGTAGCTCCAGCTGGCCTGGAACTCACTATGTAGACCAGGCTGACCTTAAACTCAGTCTGACCTTAAACTCAGCGATCTGCCTGCCTCTGCTTCCTGAGTGCTGGAATTAAAGGCGTGCACCACCATGCCTGGCAAGATATTTAAAAAAAAAAACAAAAAAACACCTGACTGGGTTACAGAGTGAGATTGTGTCTCAAAACAAAACAAAAACAAAAATGGGTCATATCCTGTGTGTGTGTGTGTGTGTGTGTGTGTGTGTGTGTGTGTGTGTGTGTGAAGGCAGCGTCTCATGTAGCCCAGGCTGGCCTTCAACATCTGACCCTCCTGTCTCCTCTCAGGGACATGCACGCTCACCATGGATGCCCCATGGGAAAGTCCACACCAGCTGGGTGCCTCTGGCTGTCTGAGCCTAGTGGGCTCTTGTGAAATACTGCCACATCTATAAACTTTGAAATGAAAGGTGACAGGGAGAAATGTGTTCCCTGTTAATTATTACTAAGGTTAAGAAGGCCATGGTGGGGGTGAGGGTGACTCATCTCTGTTGACTTGTTCAATGAGCTGTGTAACCTTTGAAAAGTTTCTTGACCTTTCTCAACTCATTCACTGACAAAATCAAATGGCTTGAAATTACAAGCAAAACATTTTCCCCCACTGTATTTAGATGGAGAAAAAAAGGTCAGAGAGAAGTCAGCTCCACACAGGGAGTTATCTTGTGGTGAAAATAGCATGCTGTGGGCTTGGGAGACAGACTGACTGTTCAGTGATCAGAATAGGTACACCCTGTGTCAGGAAGGGGCACAGGGAGGTGTGCATTACACTAAAAGAGGCTCACCCTCAGAGCAGCAGAAATGAAAACTAAAGCAAGCACCTGTCTTTGGCCACCTCACTACCAATACCCATGGGAAGAGAAAGTATATATAGTGGGTAAAGGTACCAGCTCTAAAACCTGACGACCTGAGTTCGATGATGGAAGCTAGCTCTACAAAGTCGTCCTCACTTTTACACACATACCATGGATCATATGCACCTACAATTTTCACACACACACAACACACACACACACACACACACACACACACACACACACACACTGTC
>NW_008335297.1:4314874-4341352 GCF_000622305.1 Nannospalax galili | reverse complement strand
ATAAATAGAGTACACAGTCTACATCCACACAGTTCAGAACTGGGAAAAAAAAAAACAACCATCCCTCAAAAGGTAACTGGATGAACAAGTCAGAGTATGTCCATGCAGTGTAATATTATGCAGCCAAAAAAAAAGGGGAAAAGTCTAAGGGTTGCTATCCTAGTCCACCAACCCAGGAAGGGCTCACTTGGGACCTGGATCAGTAACTTAACTCTGAGCATTGCCTTACAGAATAATTACAAAAGCAAACAGCAGCAGAATGGAACCTGTTGGGGGCAGGTATGCCATACTGTCCTTACTGGAATGTTGGGGTGACCCTTGATGACAGACTGTCCCCCCTCCTGGTACCCACAGGCCTACACACTTACTGATTGCCAGCTGATTTCATTTCCCAATCAAAGGTCAAGTTCCTATTCCTGCTGCTACCAAGAGCTCAGCCAGACTAGGAGAGGGCATAGCGAGCTGCCCCAGCACAGCCCAGAAGAGGAGCGGGCAGGTGATAAGCGTCAAGCCTGAGACACTCACTGTGACAGAGGTGGTTGCCAGACAGTAACTGCTTCTTTCTATCCCCATGGGTCCCTGAGGGCAGGCTGCATTTCCTGGTGTTGAGGAACCCTGAACAAAAGGTTCCAGACAGTTATATGAGGGAGGGACTCCCGTGAACAGTATGGCCATAAGAGGCCTCAGAAAAACATTGAGGTGGTTGATTATGCACAAGAGCTTAAGTTGCTGTGAGGAACCTCCAACCCCATTAGGTCTGTAAGAGGCTGTTGGCACCACTTTGGTCTGCCTACACATGGGTTTGATCTGAAGCCCACCCTCCCTCCCTGGTCATGGGGAAGGACTTCCATGCCCAGCACAGCCCAACTCTGTAGTCCTAAAAGCTTGTTTTGGGGGAGAGTCTTTTGGTTTTGAGACAGGATCTCATGTAGCCTAGGCTGGCCTCAAATTCACTCTATAGCCCAGGCTTGCCTTGAAATCCTGATCCTCCTGACTCAGATTCCAAAGTGCAGGAATTAGAGTTGTTGGTCACCACACCCCACTTGGTAGATTTGTTAATTACAACCCTTTCCATTTGCAAAAGCTACCACCTAGAGTAACCACACAAGAGCTTTCAAAAGAATATTAGGGGCTAGAGAGCTGGCTCAGCAATTAAGAACACTGGCTGCTCTTGTACAGGACTAGCGGTTCAGTTCCTAGCACCCACTAGTGGCTAATAACTGTAACTCCAGTTCCAGGGGACACCCACTTCTGACTTCTGTGGGCATTGCTCGACATGGGTGCACTTACATACATGCAGGCAATATACTCATACATGAAAAATAAATTAAAAAAAAAAAGAATATTAGGGACTGGTGAGATGGCTCAGCAGTTAGGAGCACTGGCTGCTCTTGCAGAGGACTGGGATTCAGTTCATAGCAAGGTGCCTAACGACCATAACTCCAGTTCTAGAGGATCCGACACCCTCTTCTGACCTCCATGGCCATCACACAACATGGGTGCACTTACATGCAGGCAAAATACTCATATACATAAAATAAAAATTTTAAAGAGGCTTTTAGAACAGCATGGGCTGGAGTGTAGCCCAGTTGGTAGAGCACTTGTCTAGCTTGCCCAAGGCTCTGGGTTCCATTGCTAACACTGAATAAGCCTGGCATGGTGGGATACACCTGCAATCCCAGCATATGGGCAGGGAATTATCCTCTGCTACATAGTAAATCTGAGGACTGCCTGGGTGACATGAGATCCTATCTTAAAAATTAGCAATGCTAGCCAAATGTGGTGCTGCAAGCCTTTAGTCCCAGCATTTGGGAGGCAGAGGCTGGCAGATCTCTGTGAATTCAAGGCCAAACTGATCTACGTAGTGAGTTCCAGGCCAGCTGGGTTTACAGGGAGACCCTTTCTCAAAAAGACCCAAACAAAACAATAGGAATGCCATCAAGCAGTCCTTTTATTGACAAATGGAAAGTGCTTATTCATTTCTTTCTGAACTGTCAATACACTGAGTATTCCTTCTAGAGCCCTAAGCTTGTTAAAGATAGGAGATAATCATCAACAAATGAATGCAGGCCCAACTGCACAAGGGAATGCTATATGGCCATGATAAAGGAGGGGAGCAATGTTCAAACTACAGCATACATGAGCCTTGTGTTATGAAGAAAACCCACACCAAAAAAAAAAAAAAAAAAAAAAACTCATGAGCCATGTGACCATTCACGTGAAATGTAGAGAATGTGCAAATCTATAGCAACAGGAAGCAGATTGGCGATAGGAGCGGGGAAGGATATGAAGCAATGACTCAAGGATTCAGTTTCTTTCTGAGGTGATAAAAACCCCAACATAGATTACACTGCACAGGGCTGTGACTATACTCAAGATAATTCATCGCATCACTAAGACGAAGGCCTAGCATTCCAGCTCGGGGGGGACTGGGGGAGAGGGGAATGCAGGAGGACAATCAGGAGTTCAGAGCCAGACTGAGCTACATGAAACCCAGTCTCAAAAATCAAAGACAAAAAACATTGCACACTTTAAGTGGGTGAAATGTTTCTATGTAAAGCTGGTGCTAAAAAACCCCCAAGTATTCTTACCTTGTGAGGAGCTTCTGGTGAGGGCTGAATGTTTTCCATGTTTGCAAGGCTGCACCTCCCAGCAGCCTCTCCTCCCTGCCTCCCCTTTCTCCTTTCCTCCCTTCATCCCTTCCCTCCCTTCCTTTCCTCCCTCCTGTCCCAATGACAAATTGAAGTTTCATTCCACCAAAGTTCACTCTGGGGAACCAGTGAGTTTATTAGGCTTACTCACAGAGATAGGTGAGGAGTCGGGGCAGAGGCATGGATGACGTTAAAGCAACCACACTGGAAGGTCTGTACCCAGCACGGACGATGACACCCCAGTGACTGTGCAGGTGGAGCGCCCTCCCACAATCCTCCCCAGCCTACATGCTCTAGCCCCTCCCCAGCCACATGCAATTAGGACAGAATTGCATACACCAGGCTAGGAGGAGTGGCTAGATGCTCAGGTGAGGGTCCCATGACCCTACCACCCCTCCTTCCGTGAGGGGATGTCAACAGTCAACAAGCTCAAGGGTGCTGATCCTTGTAAGCAGGCCCAGCTGAGTTCCTGAAGATAGCATCTGTCTGGCTCAGAGGACAGTCCTGTCCAACATCTCCTTCCCAGTGCCTCTGGCCTCAGCTCCCTGAGTACTAGGATTCTAGATATGAGTCACTGTGGTACAGAATTCTGTTTCTTAGCTACTCAGAGACCCTCCAGCCACTTGCTACAGCCTCAGCTGTCATGGACTAGAATCTTCCACACAGAAGTACTCCAGTTGCAGGACATCTGAAGTGACCACAGCTCATCTCCAGGCACTAGCTTGATCCTGCTTCCCAGGGGATGAGCCTGTTGCCAGGACCAAGAAGGGCCCCGCAGCAGCACACTCCAGAGCCCCTAGTTATCGCTTCATTTAAAAATCCATTTTGATTTAGATTGTATTCACACTTCACCTGCGGTACCAATTGTGACAGGAAATGCTAGGAGCTGGCATATTTAGTATAGGGATCTAAACTTGGGCATAGAACTACAGAGCAGTTATCCCCTCCTAGATATAGCAAAACATTTCTATTACTGCTAAAGCACACCCATCTCCTTGAAGCCATTACTCCCCACTCCCCTCCTCCCAGTCCTGGCTGTTTCCTCTACCCCTCTGGATTTGCCTGTTGTGTGAGCCTGTCTTCCTTCCTTCCTCCTTCCCTCCCTTCCCCTTCCCTCCTTCCCCTTTTCCTCCCCTCCCCTCCTTTCCCTTTCCTTTCCTTCAACAGAGTCTCCTGTAGCCCAGACACCTCAGATTTGCTATGTATCAGAGGATGACCTTGAACTTTTGATTGTCCAGTTCCTGTGGTGCTAGGGATTTGGACCCAGGGCTTTGTGCATGTTGGGCAAGCACTCTACACTCCAGCCTGTTGTATGCATTTCAGTGGAATCACAGGTATGTGGCTTCTGGCCTCTGGCCTCTCCCTGCAGCTCTGCTTTTGAGGTTTGTCCACACCACAGGGTACACTTAGTTCCATTTTATGGGACTTGCCATATGTTTAGCCTCAAGCTTGGGCAGCCAGGGACATCCAGTCTGAAACATGGAAGTGTCAGCTTATCCCTGTGCTCCACTCGGTGGCTCTCGAAGGGGGTGACTTTGTTTCCTGGGGGCACTGAGCAATGTCTGGAGACATTTGTAACAGCTGGTAACATCAGTGGGTGGAGGCTAAGGAGGCTGCGAAACCCCTTACAGTGCACAGGCACCCCAGCAACATGGACAGATCCAGGCAGGGTGCCAGTTGTGTTGAGGGGGAGAGCCCCTGATTGGCCTGCTCTTGTGTGAATCATTTCTCTGTTTCTCAAGCTCACCTGCCTTTAGGAACCCCCCAGGGGGTTCCTTTGAATATATGTTCCTGCCAGGTCTGGTGGCACAGGTCTGTCATCCCAGCTGCTGAGAAGGCTGATAAAGGAGGATCACAAGTTCAAGTCCTGCCTTCAATAGAGTCCAAGACCAGCTTGAGCTACTTAGTGAGACTGGGTCTCGAAATAAAGTTAGGGAGATGACTCAGTGGGTAAAGTGCTTGCCTTGCTGACAGGGAGACTTGGAGCCTACATAAAATGGCAGGTGTGTGTGCTTTGTAATCTCATCACTGGGAGAGCAGGCATGGGCTGATTCCTGAAATCCCTGCCTGGTCAGCCTAACTTGGAGCCGCCAAGACCCAGGTCCCATCGAGAGAGTCTCAAAAACAAGATGTGGGCTAGAGAAATGGTTCAGTGGTTAAGAGCACTGGCTGCTCTTGAAGAGGATCCGTGCCCACATGGTGGTGAACAACCATCCCTAATTCCAGTTCCAGGGGATGACACCCTTTTTTGGTCTCTTCAGGCATTGCACGAATGGGTGCACTTACATACATGCAGGCAAAACACTCATAAAGTACAAAACAAGGTGAGCCAGGTCTGGTGACACATGCTTTTGATCCCAGAGGGAGAGACAGATCTCTGTGAGATCAAGGTGAGCCTGATCTACATAGTGAGTTCCAGGCCAACAGGAGACCCTGTCTCAAAAAGACAAAAACAAAAACAAGGTGAATGGTTCTAGGGAACACAAGGTTGTCCTCTGGCCTCCACACACCCCCACACCCATGTGCACACACATGTATACACAAAGTTAAAAGAGGGCTGTAGGATACAGCTCAGCAGTAGAGTGTGTTTACCTGGCATGTGTGTTTTAATTCCCAGCACTGCAGACTACTACTAATGAATCAAAAGCAAGTCCCTGGCTCCCTCCCTGGCCTCTAAATGCACATGTCTGGACTGGGCCTGTCCAGGAGTCTGTATGCTCAATAACCCTGACTGAATTTGGACCTGACAGTACCTCTGCTGTGAGCAACAGCCCTGCAATTCCCCACACCTACCTCTGGCCTCTGGCTTTATTTGTAAATGACACTGAGAGCTGCATTTCTATCTGGAAGAGAGATTAGTGGGATTGAGGCTGTTTCAGCAAGCATTTGTGAGTGAAACAAAATGACACTTTTTAAAATGTTTTATTACATTATTTGGTGCGCTTATGTGGGGGTGGGGGGGTGATATCATGGCAAACTTGTGAAGATCAGAGGACAATTTCAGGAGTCAGTTTTCTCCTTCCACGTTCAGTTCCAAGGGGTTGGACTCATGTCGTCAGGTTCAGCAGCAAGTGCTGAGCCATCTCACTGGCCCTTGATGAGATTGTTTCAATGGCCCAAGAGTAAAGGGCCTTCTCTCCCGTTTACTGCTCGGGGCCCAGAATGTGGCACACACCTGTCAGCACTTGTAGCATGATCCAAGTCCTGCGAATACCATCATAACCCAGATAGAAGTTCACCACCAGGGCCTGGGGAATAGCTTGGTGGCAGAGCGCTTGTCTAGCATGTGTGAGGCCCTGGGTTCCATCCCCCACTTCCAAAGAAACAAAATCAGATACCAAACCCAGGCCACCCACCTGGGCCCACTGGACCTGCAGGCCAACCAAAGCCATCTTAGGATTTCTGTGCACCTCTTCCTCCATGAAAATGTATTAAAAGGTATTTTGCCAGGGACGGTGGCACACATCTTTACTCCTAGGAGGCAGAGGCAGGTGGCTCTCTGTGAGATCAAGCCAGCCTGGTCTACATAGTGAGTACCAGGCCAACTGGGGCTACAGAAAGACCCTGTCTCAAAAAAGACTGGCAAAAAAAAAAAAAAAAAAAAGTCTATTTTAAGACTGTTCCAGGCTGTGGTTCAGCTGGTAGAGCACTTGCCTACCATGTGTGAAGCCTTGGGTTCCATCCTCAGCACCACATAAACTGAGCATGGCATGGCGGTGCATGCCTGTAATCCCAGCACTAGGGAGGTGAGGCATGAAGACTACATAAACACATAGTAAGTTTGTGGCCAGCCTGGGCTACATGATGCCCTCTCAAAAGAGAGAAGCAAATAGCCAAGGCAGCGTCTGGACTCTAGGTATACAGTGGGATCTGCCCAAGCTGGATTCTTGATCATTTTCATACATTTTTCCCGATTACAAAAAGAACACAATGGAAGCACGTCTACAGTCCCAGGCCATGCCACTGTGGAGTGAGGGTCCCCTCAGTCTGTGTGCAACTGGCCCATCAGCCAGGGCCCAGCAATGTCTTTCCTACTTTGCAAGGCCATGGGTAGAGAACCTAGACTCCATGTTAGGAAGGTGAAAGGAGGGAAAGCAAGGAACACGCACACCTTTGGTACATGTGTCAGTGACGTGTTCCATCAACGTCCGCCCTCGGGGCTTGACCTGATGGCTTCTGGCATTGGCAGCTCTGTCCCTACACACACACTCACACATAAGCGTATATACACAGTCACCTAAACACCAATATACATATATACGCACACTCACATATACATCCTCATACTTATACAGTCACACACACAAATATACATGCATACAAATATTAACCACACAAACATATACTCACACACAGACACTCATGTTCATGACCCATCTTAGGTCCAGGCCTATACATGGCTTAAGCATGGCTGTCAGGCACAGGGCAGGCTGCACATAAAACAAGACATGAAGTCAGAACAGCAACACAGGAGAAGCCAAGTCAATCAAAGAAAGGCTCTTCACGACATAGGAAATGCTGTTATTATGTTCCAGTGGCCACAGGCAGCCAAACCGATGTGGGCCATGTCACTATCAGATACCCTTACCCATGCACACACAATCCAAGCTCCTGGAGCTCAGAGGTGTACTGTCCAACAGTTTAGAAGCAGTTTATAACAAAAAAAAAAACCCTTCTACATATACACACACAGGAAAACATAGATAGAGATACCCCAGCCAGACACACACACATTTGTGACCCCTCAGGTGGTGGCCTAGAGAAGCCACTTGGCACAGGGTGAGCATCCTTCCTACAAGTTGCAGCTTAGGACAGCACTTGCAGTCTTGCCACGTACCCTCTTTTACATTGTAGAGTTCCTTGCTACAAGGCAGGAGTGCATGCCTCTCGTCCCAGTCTGGGGGATTTTTGTTAAGGTAGGAAGATCTCAAGTTCCAGGCCAGTCTGAACCGTGTAGCATGACCTTGTTTAAGACCCAAACCAAGAGTGGAGAGGTAATACTTGACGTGGGTTCAGTCCTTAGTGGTCAGGGAGGAAGGATGAGCGTGAGGGACTGAACAAGGAAGGAAATGGCACTGGGAGAGATGCCATCTACCCACACAGCTTCAAAGCACCAAGACAGCCCTAACAGCAGAAAATGTCAGAACAGCAGGTCATTTTGGAGCCTGAAGTGCCCCCCCCAGCCCACCCTCAGCACCACTTCCTACACTGCCCCACAACCGTGATCATTCCTAATGTCGGGTCTTTATTTGGTCTTTCCTCTACCCTCGGGCTCACCAGGCCTGTCTCTAAAACAAAAGGCAAATTTTAATTGCTGACATTTGCCAGATGTGGTGGTGCCAGCCTTTCATCCTGCATTTAGAAGGCAGAAGCAAGAGCTTCTCCCAGTTCAGGCCAGGCAGGGTACAGAACTATCCCAAAACTTCCCGTTTCCTGCTTAGCCCTGGCTGATCTACTTCTAATTCCTTCATTTGCTTGGACAGCAAATTACCATCATGAAGTGCAGGCAGTTTAAACCCGCAAGCCAGCTGGCCCAGAAAAAAAAAAAAAAACACGTTTTTTTGTTTGTTTGCATTTTTGAGACCAGGTTTAGAGTCTCATTACGTAGACCAGGCTGGCTGCCTGCAACTCATAGATCCACCTGTCTCTGCCTCCCAAGTGCTGTTATTAAAGAAACGTACCACTACATCCAGCCACAATCACTATTTTCTCTTAAGACAAATCTCTAGCCCAGGCTGACCTTAAACTCAGTATATAACTAAAGATAACCTTGAATTCCTGATCCTCCACTCCAGAGTGCTAGGATTACAAGCATGGACCACCACACTCCCATGGATTGGAAGCCATGCCAGGCAAGCTCTCTACCAGAGCTGCAGTCCCAGCCCCACATGCAATAGCTTTTGGCTAACCAGACACAGGACCCTTCTCATGTGCCCAGATAGTCTCACATTGTATAAGATGCACAGCTACTTCTCTGAAGATAATGACGTTCTTCCTTGAGCCCCGGGAGTTGAGGATAAAGCCCTGCCCTCATCTGATAGTGTTTACAAGACTATCCAAGGTCTCCAAGAAACAGTGGCAGGAGAGTCTCAAATTGCAAAAGTACATGTTCCTCTGACATTGAACTCCATGTAATATGTATTTTACAATCCTTAAACGTGGCCCTCTTTTGGAAGACTTTGCATGTATAATTAATACCAGCTTAAGATACACCACAATGCCAGCCAAACTTTCAACTATACAGAGCCCTGAATTTGACCAAATGAAAAAACAAAAAAACCCTAGCACAACCAACATTACAAGAACATAAATGAGTGCTTCAATGACAATGGAAGCCACGGGCTGACACGATTTCCCCACTTTCCAGAGGAAGCTGTGTCACCACACAGAGGAGAAAAGGGGGTGGCACACCCATTCCTGGCTTGGATGCCCCTCTTCCAGCGCCCCATGGCCACCCCAATCAATGAACAAAGCAGGTTTTGTTGGGAGAATGAATGAGGACAGCTTTCTTCTAGGCATCTTTTTAGAACTTGAAAGCCGTGGCTTGCTGCCATCGATGACGCCTGTGGGGTCTGGTCAGCCAAACCTTGGACTGCCATTCGTTAGCAACGGTCATCTTGCTGTGGCAGAATCTTCAGCAGACCTGAGATGTGGGTCGTGAAGGATTTTCTCCCATAATAGAATAACTAAAAGCTCTTTGGGCAAGCCTAGAAAAAAAGACACGAGCAAGACCTTTCTTTGCAGCAGATGAACTGATAAGTTCACTGGGTGAACTGAAGACTTTTATTTGTTTGAAAGTAGATGACACCAAAGTAGCATGTGGTATCCATAATCCACTGCATAGATGACTAGTACTTTTCAAACTGCAAAAATAGCTCCATCAAAGGTTATGACTATATTTCAACCATATACAGACTTCTGTTCAAGGTCTGGGTTTGATCACAGACTATTTGCCCCAGTTCCCTATGGGGATTTAGAATGGAGACACGACCTCCCAAAAAGCTGGCCGGGTTCTGTGTCAATTTTAAACTGGACACAGTGTTCAACCTATAAACTATAGCTTGTCTGCCTGCCTGTGTCCTCCAATCAGGTCTCCTGATGTAGAGTCCATACTGGTGCATGAGAAGTAAGATCAGACTTCCATGAGGCAGTTCCATCACCCAAGCTCTCAGCACCATGGCATGCACCCGAATGGATCTCCTTAGCCCTCTGTTCACGCACTGGAGTCCCACATAAAGAAGCTTTTTCAAAACATCACACATGTACATACATCACCTATTTCTTTTTCTATTAAAAAGAAAACAAAAACTAGAGCCATGCCTCGTGGTACATATCCAGGGTCCCAGTTATGCAGGAGGCCAAGACAGAAGGAGCACTTGAACCCAGAGATCCAGGCCAGCCAAGGAAACAAAACCAGACCATATCTCAAAAAATAAAATAAAGCAAAATAAAAACATACTAGGAAATGGAAAAATGATGGATGTGCTGTGATTTACGAAAATGGTTCTAGAAGCATCTCCCTGCAAGTAATATTCAAAAGGATCTCAGAAACTGAAGCAATTACCCAGTGGAGAAAAAAATCCCTCCAGAGTGGTGCTGAGACATGGGAGGGCAGGGCGGGCAGGACTAAACCAGCCCTACTTTTCTGTCATCGTGTACTTTGTACAGCACAGATGTGTCTGGTGGATGTTAGCAGCCCTTCTGTGCACTTTAAAACCTTGAAGAAATTAAAGTGAGTCTGGGTGCTGAAGAGGTCTGCAATTACAGAATCATAACGTCTTTACGGCGAGCTCTCTGTCATCAGGGGTAGGGACAGATGGAAAAGATCACAGGTGCTAAAGGCTGGTTTGGCCATGTTCAGCCAGAACAGTCTGAAAAATAAGGCAAAAGGTGGCTTCTCAGTTTGAAAACACCACCAGAAAGGCCCACTGAAGAAGAGGAGCCAGCCAGTGGCAAATCACCGGAGGATATGCAAATAGGGCAACAATCACAGTTACTTGGGATGACTTGGGTAGGCAGGAACCCCAAGGTCCATGTCTGTATGTGCAGAGCACGACTCCAAGCAGCAATTTCTGGGATTCGGAGGTTTGTTACTTTTGCGCCGGTTCACCCCCTCCAAGAAGACACTAAGATGGAGCCATTGGACAGATGAGATCAAGAAGCCTCTTCCAGGCAGGCTGGGCATCTCCTGGATGGAGATGGACACACATCTCCCCTACAACTGGCCAAGTCCTACAAGCGCTTGTAGGTGCCCAGGAGGGCTTTGCAGTTGGGGCAGTAGTGGTCCACGTCCTGCAGGGCATCCACACAGAATGGGATGAAGCAGCAGCCGGCAATGCACCTGGGAGGAGAGAGACACAGGGGAACCTGTCAGCAACTGTAGGAGGCTGGATGCTGTCCTGGACAACAGGTCCAGACATGCTTGCTTATAATTCTAGCACTCGGGAGGTGGAGGCAGGAGGATCAGGAGTAATCCCAGCATGAGAGATAGAGGCAGGAGGACATCCTTGGCTACAAGTAAATTCAAGTCCAGCCTGGGCTACTTGAGATATATTTTAAAAAAAAATTTTTTAATCTTAGATCCCGTTTGACAACATTTATGTAAGTAAGCCATATGGTCCACATGTTTGGGGGCCCTTGGCCTGTGTTCTGCCTACTCAGTCTCGCCTTACAACATGAAAACAGCCTAAACAAATGGGTTGGCAGGGTGCCAATGAAACTTAAGCCTTGGGTGGGCTGGATTTGGCCTGGGGGCAAAGTTGTACACCTCTTTTCAGAGAGAAGCTGCTTCTAATGGCCACCAAGTCAAGTTTTCCCAGATGATACCACTAAAGGCAGTCACAGTGTGCACAGAGTAGAGCTTCCTACAGCCTTAGAACCAGCTTGGGAACATGTTAGTTACAAAAACAGATGCTAGGCTCACTTCAAGTCTGTGAGGTTGAGGTTAACTTCAACAGCGCCCACCTCCAAGATTACAGGTGTCGGGGAGGGCAGAAGTACAGAACTGTCTACCATGAGGACATCTAATCCCACCCTGCCACATTCAAGGAAGGCAGCAAACCAGAGGCTGGCCCACATGTTTGCACTACCTCCAATTTCAAATCTAAAAGAGTTTTAGTACAAACACCCAAAGACAACAAAGACAACATTTTTGTTGTTTTTGAGATAGGGTCTCACTATATAGCCCTGGCTGGCCTGGGAACTTGCAATGCAGACCAGGCTGGCCTAGAACTCAAGAGATCTGCTTGCCAGGAATGCTGGGAACAAAGGTCTGGGCCACCTCACCCAGGTGTTTGTGTGCTTTTAGAGACAGCATCTTACTATGTAGCTAAGGCTGGCCTTGAACTTGTCATTCTCCTGCCTTGGCCCTCCAAGTGCTAGGTGGACATGTTCGACATTTTTATGTGCTAATGATGAAACCACGCCTTATACAAGCTAGGTCACCATTCCAGCACTCTGCCATACCCCCAGCCCTCGTTTCACTTTTATTTGGAAATAAGGTCTCATTTAACCCAGGCTAGCCTCAAACTCCATGTGTAGCTGAGGCTGGCTTTGATTTTGGGTCTTTTTGATACAGGGTCTCCTGGTAGCCTCAACTGACCTGGAGCTCACTATGTAGACCAGGCTGGACTTGAACTCAGAGATCTACCTGCCTCTGCCTCCCAAGGGCTGAGATTAAAGGTGTACACCACCACACCTGGCTGAAGCTGGCTTTTTTACTTTTTATTCTGAGACAGTGTCTCACTCAGTTGCCCAGGCTGGTTTGGATTTGTTCTATAGCCCAGGCAGGCCCTGAATGTGTGATCCTTCTGCATAGGGTAGCAGGCCTGGTTAGCAGGGAATGAATACAAGAGACCACAGTGGAACAGATGCAAGGGGGTAGAGGGATCAATTTCTTTTCCTCAGATTTCTCCCATAGAATAAAAACTCACATCTCAACCGGGTGTGGTGGCACTCGCTTTTAATCCCAGCACTCGGGAGGCAGAGGCAGAGGCCAGCTGGGGTTACAGGGAGACCCTGTCTCAAAAAGACCAAACACAGTCCAGTGATTTCCAGCAGAGTTCTTATCTAGGGGACTCTGTGAACATCCAGAAAGGAGACCAGGGGCTGCTCCACATTTGGTTTTGGGTTTTTTTGGTCTTTTTGAGACAGGGTCTCTCTGTAGCCCCAGCTGTCCTGGAACTCACTATGTAGACCAGACTGGCCCTGAATTCAGAGATCCGCCTGCCTCTGCCTCCCAAGTGCTGGGCTTAAAGGCATGTGCCACCACGCCCAGCTGTTTTTTAATTTTAATTTTATTTCATTCATCCACTGTGTGTGTGTAGAGGATACATGTGTCATGGTGCACAGGTGACGGTCAGAGGACAACTTTTAGGGATTAGTTCTCTCCTTCCACCATGTGGATCCCAAGGATAGAGTGTGAGTCGTCAGGCTTGGTGACAAACACCCTTATTACCAGCCCTTTCTTGGTTTTTCAGATAAGAGTCTCACTCTGTAGCCCAGGCCGCACTCAACCTGTGATATTCCTGCCCTTACCTCCTGCATACTGGGATTACAGGAGCATGCCACCATGCCCAGCTTTCAATATCTTCTAACAGGCTAGGGATATAATTCAGAGGTAGAGTACTTACTTAACATGATGAAGTCCTGAGGTCAAGCCCCAGCACCATAAAAGAAAAGAAAAATGGCGGGAGGAGAGAACCAATTCCTGAAAGTTGTCCTCTGACCTCTTTCCATGTGTACACACACACACACACACACACACACACACACACACACTCTCACTCTTCATTACATTTATATATTCATTATATTTACACACAATATTTATTTCTTTATTCGGCCATGTTCAGCCAGAACAGTCCATGAGTGCAAACAAACAAACAAATAACTGTAATTCTGAAAATTGGGGAGAGGCAGGCATGACGGCATAGACTTGTAATCCCAGGGTTGAGATAGCAGAGACAGGCTCTCTGACTCACTGCCCCGTCAGTCTAGCCTACTTGGCAAGCTTACAACAAGCAGTTAAGAGCACTGACTGCTCTTGCAGCAAACCCAGGTTCAGTTCCCAACATACACATGGTAGCTAACAGTCAGTAACTCGAGTTCCAGGGGATCTGATACCATCTTCTGGCCTCGGTGGCACTGCACACATAAAAACAACGAAATATCTTTAAAAACAAACAAGACAATGGCGAGGCAAGCCTCCGGCCTCCACACTAAAACACCCACGAACACACACCCATATGTATTACTACAGAGCACAGGAGAGCCCCTAACAGACACAAGTCTGCAGCCCTGAATACCACTGACCCACAGTGGGAACCCTCTGGGAACCGAGGGAGTACTTACCCCAGCAGGCACAGGCTCCCACAGGACAGCCAAGTCAGGGCGCCGGCATTGTAGGACAGCTGTGTCACGATCATCTTGCTGCAGGAAGGACAGCACATCTGGACGGGGCGATCGTAAAAGGTGACAGGCTGCTGCACATACACAGTTTGCACGGCAACTGATCCGGATGATAGACAAGGTCAGTGTCAACGCCGCAATGAGTACTAGAGTGCCCATGCACACAACAGTGTCACCCCCACCAGGCAAAAGTAGTGTTCATCCCAAGAATGAAGGGATAAGTAAGTTCAAGGAAAAAATAAGTAAAATGTATTAAAAAGTAAAAATGAATAAAGTTGATTTTTTTCATATTTTTACGATTTTGAGTCTTGCCATGTAGCCTCAAATTTGTGATCCTCCTGCCTTAGCCTCCTCAGTTCTAGAATTACAAGCATGTACCACCATAGCAAGCAGCAGATTTTATGTTGTGCTGTATCTGTGTGTATGTATAGTTTGGTGGGGGAAGGGTGTAAGACAGGGTCTCACTATGTAGCCTATATATAGACCAGGCTGACCCTGAACTTAGGGCAGTCCTCTTGCCTCTGCATCCTCAGTATTATGTATATTGTCATACACACATGGAAGGAGCGGGGAGGTGGTGCACACCTTTAATTCAGGCACACAGGAGGCAGAGGCAGGTGGATCTCTGTGGGTTCAAGGCCAGTCTGATCTATACAGTGTGTTCCAAAAAGGCCAAAAAAAGAAGAGACAATTGACAGAAAGGGAAGATGAGGAAATGGTGGCAGATTTCCACGGAGGAATGAAGAAAAACTGTGTGCCCTAGTGGCAGGTCCTGGCTCTCTCCTAGATCAAGTATCCTGTGGGGCCCTTACAAAAAGCAGTTTCTTGGGTCTAGGCCCAGAGGTCTGACTCATGACGTCAGCAGCAAATCCCCAAACTGTTTCTTCAGCTCTGCCAACTGGCTCTAAGGTGGGTCACAGAAGATAACCAGAGAGCAGGAGGTGATGTGTTTAGACCCAGTTGCCCCAAGGACCCAGCATGGTGCTTCCCTCAGCCCCAGGTGTACACTCGCTACCACCCCCCAGCTTCCAGATGGGCTGACACTGAATGATAATGGTGTGGAGTTTATCAACTAGGAAACCAAGCTGTGGGAGACTACAGTCAAAAGTGAGTTGATGGACACAATATGTACATGAAATACTAGGAACACGAGACAGTCACACCAATGTATGTGGACACTAACAGCAGTCAGGGGGTCTCCGGGGATGTAGACCCTGAGACCCTTTAGCTCACCCCTCCAGTGCTATGTACTTAGAATGCTATTTATATATAGAATTGTGTGTGTGTGTGTGTGTGTGTGTGTGTGTATGTGTGTGTGTAGGGGTAATTAACTACAAGAGTGAGACTGAAGCATACCATAGAAGTCATAGGTTAAGTACTACAGGCCCTGGGTTGGTCCCCAGGAACTCATAAACCCGACCTGGTGGTGCACAGCTATAATCCCTGCATTTGGGAGGTGAAAGGGGAAGGATAATCTGGGCTATAGGAGATGCTGTATCAAACAATAATAAGACTATTATTAGTACTATGTCAAGCTCGGCATGGTAGCATATGCCAGCAATCCCCACACTCAGGAGCATGATGCAGGAGGATGGCCATAATAAATTCAAGGCTAACCTTGAATCCATAGGATCTCCATCTCAAAATAACCACAAATAAACCAGTTACCAGAGCCAAGTGTGGAGGTATACACCTATAACCCCAGTATTCAAGAATTAGAGGGAGGAAGATTAAGCATTCAAAGCTGGGGCTGGAGAGATGGGTCAGTGGTTAAGAGCACTGGCTACTCTTGCAGAGGAACCAAGTTCAATTCCCAACACCCACATGGTGGCTAACAACTGCCTGTAACTCCAGTTTCATGGAATCCAATGCCCTCTTCTGACCTCAAGCACTGCACAACAGGGGTGAGCTTACAAATTTGCAGGCAATACACTCATACACAAGAAAATACAATTAATAAATACTTTATTAAAATAGAGTTCAAAGCTAACCTGATCTATACAGTGAGTTCCACGCCAAAGGGCTACAGCTAAGAGCTCACTCTTCAAGTTGCATTTGAACACAATAACCAATTTCCTTTTATTCAATGGTGGTTGTGTACCCGACATAGGGAAGTTTATTTTATCAGAACCACCCACTAACAGGGCAAGTACTGAATGAGACATCACAGACAGGAAACTGAGGCACAAGGAGGGTAGAGAACCCAGTGTGATGTCACACACCTAAAATTCCAGTACTTGGGAGATGGAGGTGGGAGTATCAGGATGGTCATCTTCCACCACACAGTGAGCTCAAGGCCAGTCTGAACTATTTGAGACTGAGACTCCATCTTTCACACAAACAAAAAACCAGGCTGTGGATATGGTTCAGTTGGCAAAGTGCTTGCTGTGTAAGCAAGAGGACATCAGTCTGAACCCACATAAAAGCTAGGCATGATAGTGTGTTCCTGTAATCCAATCCTGGGGAGGCATACATAGGGAGACTCCTGGGGCCGACCAGGTGTTCAGCTTAGCCTATTTGGCCATTTCAGGCCAGTGAGAGATTCTGTTTAGAATAGCAAGGTGGATGGCTCCTGAAAGTGACACCTGAGGTTGACCTTCACATGCACAGACAAACAAAAATGAACAAAGGGGGAAAGTGTATAAGCTCATGCTCAGGCAGTCTGAGTCTGAGGTTCTCTCTGTCAGTCCTCACTGGCTTAAGGTGTGGAAACAGTGTGTACACACACACACACACACACACACACACACACACACACAAGTGGAGAGCTTCCACCCTGTTTGTCACTCGGCGCTGTCCCTTGCCCGCTTCCACCCCATTCCTAAGTTCTCTGATGCAGCTTTGGAAAGTTTCCTATGTGTGTTTTGTTGGTTGTTTTGTTAACAAGTTTTTGTTACATGTATGTGTCTGTGTGAATCCATCAGCACGTGGAAATGAAAGGACAGCTTTTGGGAGTCTTCTTCTACCATGTGAGTCTCAGAGAGCAAACTCAGATTTGCTGGCAAGAGACTTTACCTGCTAAGTCATCTTGCTGGCCCCAATGTGTTTTATGATGGGAAAATCACAGGCCTAAGCAATGGGAGATCCAAAGCATCCTATGAGAAATCAGGGTGGAATGGAGTCATATGGCTCTGTACTTCACTCTGACACTTAGATGTATATATACATGCCTCCCAGAGTCCAGAAACAGGACTCAGTTTCAAGGGCTACCTGGGGGACATACGTACTTGCGTTGGCGTTGGGGACAGGCACAGGCTGGGTGTAATACGAAGGCGGATTCATGCCTTTCCCATCTGGGCCCGTGATAAGCCCTGTGGCTGGCCCAGGCACAGGGGCTGGGGGTGTTGGGTAGTAATTGTTGACACCCACTGTCTCTTCATAAGTTGGGGGTGCAGTGGGCATTGCAGAAGGTCCTGCGGCCCCCTGGTAAGGTCCTGCGGCCGTCTGGTAAGGTCCTGCGGCCGTCTGGTAAGGTCCTGGAACCGACATTTTTCCTAAAGCAAAAAGAGAAGACACCCCATAAGAAACTTGCCTGATCTAGAGCACACTTAAGATCCCAGCATTCAAGAAGGGGGTGTGGAGGGGTCAGAACCTCAAGGTCATCCTTGGCTATATAATGAGAGTTCAAGGGTGGCCTGGGCTACATAAGACCCTATCTCAAAAGTACCATGATCAAAAAATAAAATAAAATAAAATAAAGAAAGACATTCACTCCCCCAATCCTTCACAAGAGTTTCCCAAAGTACAGATAGAAAGTAAGTGAGCCGGGCAAGGTGGCACACCTTTAATCCCAGCACTCAGGAGGCAGAGTCTCTGAGTTGAAGTCCAGCCTGGTCTACATAGTGAGTTCCAGGCCAGCTGGGGCTACAGGGAAACCCTGTCTCAAAAAGATCAGGGAGGAAAAAAAAAAAAAAAAGAAAAAAAGTAAGGACTGTGCCTGACTGAAATGAGTGAACCCTAGAACACTCCAAGGGAGGAATGGGTCATATTTGAGGAGTCTTCTCCTAAGACCTCCAGCCAATGTCTGACAGTCACATGCTCCAAACCCAGCATTTCTTTTTTAAACCAATGTGGTTTCCACTAATTGTTTCAAGTGACGGAAATGACAAGGAACATTTAAATGTCAACCACAAACTATGGCCGAATGTAAGCAAAAGTTGGCACCCCACCCTCAACCCCCCCGCTCGGGGCTGGAGAGATGGCTCAGCAGTTAAGAACACTAGTTGTTTTTGTAGAAGATCCGGGTTCGAATCCCAGTACCCACATGGCAGCTAACAACTGTCCATAACTCAAGTCCCAGGGGATCCTACAGCTTCTTCTGACCTCCGTGGGCATTGCATGACAGGAGCGTACTTAACTACATGCAGGCAATGCATGTATACACTTAAATAAAAATAACAAGTACAATGAACCTGAATCCTAGGAGCAGGAGAAAAATCTAGGAGGCAGGAGGAAGGATTTTAGTGGGCTGGTCTTGTTCTCCATGGTCACATGGGGCTAATTACAAAGGTTTTTCCAGTTTATAAAAATTCAATTTTTGCCGGACATGGTGGTACATGCCTTTAATCCCAGCACTCATGAAGCAGAGGCTGGTGGATCTTTGCTATCTACAAAATGAATTCCAGGCCAGCTGGGAGCTGGGGCTAACAAGGAGACCATGTCTCAAAAAAAAAAAAAAAAAGACCAAAAATTCAGTTTATACAACTGAAAGTTGTGCCCCTATTTTGATCTTTTTTCTTTTTAGTGAACTGTGCAGGGCAAGCACTGGGGAGGTAGAGGCAAGTTCAAGGCCAACCTGGATCACATTAACAAGGCTCTCAAAAAGAGTTTGGCTCTTTTTTTTTTTTTTTGACATTTTGAGACAAGGTCTCCTTGTAGCCCCTGAACTCACTATGTAAACCAGGCTGGCCTCAAACTCAAAAGGATCTGCCTGCCTCTGCCTCCCAAGTGTTAGGATTAAAGGCCTGTGCCGCTACGCCCAGCTAAGAGTTTGCCTCTTTGTGGCTCAGTAAGTAGCGCTCTTGCCTAGTATGCATGGGGCCCAGGGTTTGTGGCCCAGAACTACAGAAACCAGGTGTGATGGCATACCACATCTCTATTCTTGCAGTCAGACTGGGATAAAGTCCAAAAATAACCCCCATCCTGCAACTTCTCATTTAGAAAGCTGAGTCCAAGGGCAGCCAGGCACACAGTGCCTTCGGTGAAGGCAAAGGGAAGGCTTCCTGCCCCTGGCAGAGCTGCTACTGCCTAGAATTACATCCAGTGACCCTCCCTGCTGCTAGTGCTCCAGTCCCCCCGCAGCTGCACACACAGGGCAGGCCTCTGTGTGACTGTTTGCCCAACCAGGCAGGATTGCCCTGCTGCTTCAGAAGAACCATTCAAGCCTGTCTCAGGAGACATGGGCAGCCAGGGCAGTGTGCCACAGTCCTGGGGCTGGACAGGCCTGCCACCTCTGCCTACAGTTGGCTCCAGTTCCAGAATGTGTGGGAAACAGAAAAGGGCCCGACTGTGGAGAAAGGGGAGAGTCCTTGGAAGAAGTTCTGCCTTGAAACTGGATCCAAGCAGAGGAGGTTTCTGGAAGGTTAGAAGAGCATTTCCAGGAAGTGAGCTTAGCAGAATAATGCTGAGAAATGTCGTGATAGCAGGCTGGTGAGTAGAGGTGCTTGCTGTCAAGACAAACAACCCAAGTTCCATCCCAATGGAAGGAGAACCAACTCTTCAAAGTTCTACTCCCTCACCTCCCACACACAAAATATTTTCAATTTAGCATCCAATCTCTGAGAGCAATGTAAAATACAGCTTAGATTTTAAAAATAGTAAACAAAATTAATGAAAAACATCTCATCAATAATTTAACACTGGTTATGTGATCAGATGATCCTAGTTACATATATGGAATTAAGTAAATTGCACTGTTAATTTCAGCTCCCTTTCAGTGTGGTCATGAAAGAACTGAAAATTATCTACACAGTTCCCTTTCCAGCATGCTACTGAGCAATGGGAGCCATGGACTCGTCACCCTTACAGATGTAACAGGACGTTTATAAGGGAAGCCAATCAGAGGTTCCTGTGTGTAGGTGGTAGGGAGGCTCAAGTCCTCCAAGAGGGCAGAAAAGCGGGTTTCACAAGATCACAGGCACCTGCTGTAAAAGCTGCTTCACAGTTAAAAATGATATGGACCCTGAAAGCAGTCTAGAGCACACTGGGTTTCCTCTGACAGGAAAAGAAATGCAGAAAGGTGCAAGACCACAGGAGGTACCAGTCCAGCTCATCCACCAAAGTCAGCTGGTGCCCTGGCAGAAAGCCCCAAAGCACCCCTGCCCCCAACACATCTGTGCCTGCCACAGATCCTGCTTGCGGAAACTTCCAGCAAGGGGAACAACCCTGCCGAGTAGTAAGGACACCCAAGGGACAGAGGGACAGACGTCAAGGCCACCCTGCCCCTTCCTGTTTCAGGAAAAGATAGACCCAGACCTGCCTCTGCAATTTATTCTAAAAATTAAATCATGCAAAAAAAATTTAGAAGATCAGAAAACTGTGGGGCAAACAGATCTTCAATAGCCCGGGGTGGGGGGTGGGGGGGAACAGAAGGAAAGTCCAGGTATCTAGTTGTGAAAATGTGCTGGGGCCACCAGCTGAGCTGAGCCCAAGTTGGTTTCAAACTCCTGATCTCTCCTCCTCAGTTCCCAGACTGCTGAGTATACTACTGAGCATGTACTATGTTTGTACATGTCTGACCTACTGCATTTTAAAAGACCTGACCAATAGCTGGGCATGGTCACACACACCTTTGATCCCAGCAGAGGCAGGTAGATCTCTGTGAGTTCAAGGCCAGCCTGGTCAACATAATGAGTTCTAGGATATCTGGGGCTCTAGGGAGACCTTGTCTCAAAAATAAAAGAACTAGCCAGGCGTGGTGGCGCACGCCTTTAATCCTGGCACCCGGGAGGTAGAGGCAGGTAGATCTCTGTGAGTTCAAGGCCAGCCTGGTCTACATAGTGAGTTCCAGGACAGCTGGGGCTACAGAGAGACTCTGTCTCAAAAAGACCAAAAAAATAAAAAATAAAAAAAATAAAAGAATTAACCAACAGGTTTAAGGCGTGGGTGCTTTTTCCCCATGACCTTTATGGCAAGGAAAGGGATCAATTTCTTGTTCTGGAAAGTCCCCTCCATCCCCCACTGAGTGTTATCTTCTCATGGTCAGACCGAATCTTTTTTCAAAATGCAGATGAGCATGGCCTCCTCAGAAATCTGCTTTTAGATCAAACAGCCACATAAACTATGTTTATAATTCTGAAATAGAACGGTAAGGACTAGTGAGGTGGCTTATTGGATAAAAGTGCTTGCCACCAAGCATGACGATCTGAGTTCAATTCTTAGGACCCATGTACTAGAAATGGAAAACTGACTCTCACAAGGTGTCCCCTGATCACTACAGAGTAAGCCATGGTGCATGGGTACCCTGTTCCTCAGAGAATAAGTGATAAATTAAGTTCAGCCTTGTCACATCTTTTTTTAAAAAAGAAAATATTAGGTCTTTTATTTCTTGTACATTAAGCCATGAACTCAGAGGGAATGGGCAGCTCAGGCTCCTTTCCATTAGTTCTCACAAAGTGTGCTTCTTTGGGTGGGGTGGGCTGGTGTCACATCTTTTTGTGGTACTGGACAGTAGGGTGGGTCACCAAACTAGTCAAGTCAGGTAATCCTCACAGAGTTGGGTTGCCACAGTTACTGTGAGCTTTGGGGGGAAATAAAGTAGTATATATTATGCTTCCCTTCCTTGTTTAACTTTGTCATTAGGATCTTGTAAGTGGCATTCAATTGTCTATCCTAAAGAACTTGTTGAAGGAGATTCCAGCCTAACCTTCTGCCCATGCCTAGCACTCAGAATGCCTTTGTCATTAGCTAGTTCCAAACTTGGACAGATGCACCACAAATCTATTTTTTATTAGTAGAAAATGGGGCACAGAGGCTGGCTTCACAGGTGTGTGGAGGGGGGATGGAGAGGGAGGGAGGGAGGGGGAGAGGGAGGGAGAAGGAGAGAGAGGGAGAGAGAGGGAGAGAGAAGGAGAGAGAGGGAGAGAGAAAGAGAAAGAAAGAGAGAGAGAGAGAAAGAGAGAGCAAGCTAGACAAGTCAGGGTCCTGCAGAAGGGCCCCAAGAGACATGCCTAGTGCAGTGCAATGCCCCTAGCTGCAGCCATCCTAAAATTCTCACTGCTTTTGAACCCAGGCTCTGTATTCCCATGCTGCAGCAGGGCCCAAGAGTTAGGGAGCCAACTGCCACAGTGTCTGTAGATAAGGAAGCAGAGGCACTTCCGATGGTGAACTGGGGTCTGGGCCCACTGTGAGAGTGGACCCCACATTCCTATCCCCAATCTGTCACTTAAAATCTCAGCATCCCTTGTATACAAGCCTCAGTGATTCAGTGATTTGCTTAGGACCAGATGTCTTAAAACACACACAGACACACACAGACACACAGACACACAGACACACTGTGGAGAGAGACATACAGAGGGGTCATATCTGGCCTACAGTGTGTCTACGAACCGCTAGTCCCCCACCCCTCCATTGTAGGACTTCTCAATCTTGTTTTCATTACAGCTGCTCCATCCTAGGGAGAATAATGAAATTATATTTAACTCAATTAATTTAAATATAATTTAATTTCTGCCTAACAAGAGAAATTAAAACTCAGAAATAAGATTTTGCTGGGGAGAGTTGCATGAGGGCCACACACCACTGTAATATCTTAATATTTGTTTTTACACCCCACCATGGTCATTCCACTGGCACCCTCTTGAGAAGGCATGGTGTGCCCCTTACCCATTGACTATTCCTGCAATCTAGCCCCACTTTGCTTGCTGCCATAAATGCAATGGTCCCATACACTCAAACCTTCCCTGACAGAATCTAGGGATTTTATCTGGCCATTTGCTTCCCACCAAGTCTGGGCTTTTCCAAGATGGTCCACAGCCCACCTGTGGTGGCAGGGGCTGCTCACCCTGCTGATCCTGGAGACAAACACAGCCAGGCTGGCTGAAGTCCACCTCCGCCCAGATGCTCCTTGGTTTCACTGCCAGGAGCCCTTCCTTCAGAAGTATGTCCTGGGTTTCTGCCACTGACTGGAGGGTGGGGGGTGTTCACCCAGGAAGGAGGGTCCAGAGACTGCTTGTAGAGTGTTCAAACCCTGACTAGGCACTTGTTGTTTTGAGTGTGCTCATGTGTATGCACATGCAGCTGTGTACGTACATATGAAGGCCAGAAGGTTGGTGCTGAGTGTCTTCCTTGGTTGCTCTACAACTTATTTTTTGAGACAGGGTCTCTCAGTGAATCAACACTGGTCAATCAACTAGATTGGCTAGTGAGGGAGCCCCAGGTATTCCTGTTTCCACCACCATAAAATAAAAAACCAAAGTGAGCCATACCTAACAGGTTCTGTAATTCACCCTTTTAGAAGCCACTTAGACAGGAATTGTGATTATCCCATTTAACACAATGGGCTCAGAGAGGTTAAGCTGCTTGTCCAAAGTCATACAAGTAAAAAGATGAAAGGCTGGGGCTTGAACAAATATCTCTCAGACTCCAGAGCTCTTTAGGCCTCGCCAAAATTCCTCTCAGCCTGAGAGAACCAGACACCATCAGCAGCAGCCCCACTCTGCACAAGTCACCACTAAACTCAACAGAAAAGAAACCTCAGCTAGCCCAAGCCTAACTCCCAAAGCGCCACCACCCTCTGCCTTCCTAACACACAGGTATCTATTTTTTTAAAAATATTTTATTATTTTTATGTGTATGTGTATATTGCCTGCATGGAGTTAAGTGTACCTGTGTCATGCAATGCCCACAGAGGACAGAAGAGGCTGTCGGATCCCTGGAACTGGAGTTACAGTTAACTGCCATGTGGGTGCTGGGATTCGAACCCTAGTCTTTTGCAAGAACAACTGAGCCATCTCTCCAGCCCCAAGGTCTATGCATTTTAATACAGCTAAGATTCATGCAACCATCACCTATTGAGCCATCTCTCCAGCCCCACAGGTATGTAATTTTAGTAAAGGATTTTCCTATGCATATGGTAAATCAGAATTTTACATACCCAGACATGATTTTTAAAATCCTTGCCTCATATAGATTCCAACTAATTTCATTGCTGGGCACTTGCCTTTAATCCCAGCACTCCAGAGGGAGAGGCAGTCAGACCTCTGAGTTCAAGGCCAGCCTGGTCTACACAGCAAGTTCAACGTTCAGGCCAGCTGGAACTACAGGGAGACCCTGTCTCAAAAAACAATAATAATAATAATTAATAAGAAGAAGAAGAAAAGAAAATGATCTGCCTTTTCCCTAACAGGGTCCAGCTCAGCGGAGGGGGAAAGGGCATGGGGGGGGGTGCTATGACACAAGAGTCTACCAGGATGGTACCTTTCCATTTGCTTCAAACCTGGTATGAAAAGGCAAAGGCCAACTGGATGTTGGTGGCACACGCCTTTAATCCCAGCACATGGGAGGTCTCTGTGAGTTTAAGGCCAGCCTGGTCTACATCCAGGCCAGCTAGGGCTAAAGGGGGACCCTGTCTCAAAATGATGACAAAAAAAAAAAAAAAAAAGAAAAAAAAAAAAGGCAAAGGCCACACTATTGGGCCTGGCAGCCCCTCAGTGTTCTGGACTAAGATTAACGAGCTGCCAGGATGGAGAGACATCCGGTGTTTAGCCAAATTTGCTTCTGAAAAATTGAGCCTGAATTGCTTGGGAATTCTCTGAGTTCAGGGGAAGCAGTTACTTGAAGCATAGCCCACAAGCCTTAGATCACCTTCTGGGGTTGTATGAGCAGCAGGCACTCCTTCCTTGGCAGAACCAGCCTGGCTTGTCACCACTGAGTTCTGCCTGGGTCCCAAATTTAAAGCTAAGGCTGAGGTTGCCAGAGGCCAAGAGGCTGCCAGGACACCAGCTGGCTCAGGCTCCAGCCACGGCTGTAATAAGCCTCAAAGGCATTCTACTAGAATGCTAGAATGTTTTGAGTCCAGACACAAAAGGCTTCAGACCCTGTGGTCTGACTGATGCCAAGAACCCAGAACCAGGGAGTTCATAGACATAAATTGGGGGGTGACAATGGGGGGAAGTGGGGCTCTTCTGTAGATGAGGAAATGTTCTTGAACCAGACAGAAGGGATGGTTGCACAAGACTGTGAAGGTATTACTAAGCATCACTACTGGTTTTAAATAACGGTGAATTCTACTAGGCATGTTAGTACATACCTATAACTCTAGCACTTGAGAGGTTAAAGGCAGGAGGATCATGAGTTAAAAGCCAGACTGAGCTACATAGTGAGACTTGCCTCAAAAATGCTAACTAGGGGTGCTGGAGAGATGGCTCAGCAGCTAAGAGCACTGGGCACTCTTGTAGCAGACAAAGATTGAGTTCCCAGCACCCACATGGTAGCTAACAATGATCTGTAACTCCAGTTCCAGAAATCCGACGCCCTCCTCTGGCCTCTGTGGGCACTGTACCACAGGAGTGTACTTACATACATGCAATGCAGGCAAAACATACACATAAAATTTTTAAATTTAAATTAAAAAACCACTAACTATACTCAGGAGGCAGAGGCAGGCAGATCTTTGTAAGTTCAAGGCCAGTCTGTGAGTTCCAGGCCAGCTAGGGCTACAGGGAGACCCTGTCTCAAAAAGACCAAAAAAAAAAAAAAAAAAAAAACCACTAACTAGGGGCTGGTTCAGTCTGTAAAGTCCTTGCCATGCAAGCATGAGACATGAGTTCAGATCCCCAGCACCCACAGCAGAATCTAGGCACGGGGGCACATGTCTAACCCTAGAGCTGAGGAGGTAGAAACAGGTGGCTCCCCAGAACTTGCTAGCTAGCCAGTCTAGCCAGCCAGTTTGTTCAGGATTCAGTGAGACCATATCTAAAGAGATAAGATCAAGCAAGACATCTAGTGTTAACCTCCAGCCTACACACACATGCACACATGTGTACCCATACCTATGTGTGCTTACACACACAAATGCACACACTACACACAAGATCATGCCTCACCCTCTTCCCCAAAAGAAAAAACTGAGTTAGTTTTAAGTGACTTTCAAAGCAAGAGATCAATCAATAAGGTGCCCCTCCCTTGAAGTACCCACACCCACACTGGGTGGTAAGTTTCACCTGCTGTTACTCTTACAAAATTCCATACCCAAACTCTCAGGAATGTCTCTCTTCTGAGCACTGAGCACCCTTCTTTCTCCTAACCCTTGTACTTAAGTCTATATTAAAGTATTTTTAACCAGGCGTGGTGGAGCACGCCTTTAATCCCAGCACTTGGGAGGCAGAGGCAAGAGGATATCTGTGAGTTCAAGGCCAGCCTGGTCTACAGGGAGACCCTGTCTCAAAAAGCCCAAAAAAAAAATAATAATAATTAA
>NW_008335297.1:4291963-4314601 GCF_000622305.1 Nannospalax galili | reverse complement strand
TTAATCCCAGCACTTGGGAGGCAGAGGCAAGAGGATATCTGTGAGTTCAAGGCCAGCCTGGTCTACAGGGAGACCCTGTCTCAAAAAGACCAAAAAAAAAATAATAATAATTAAGTATTTTTAATAAAAATCTCCAACCCAGGAGGCAGAGGCAAGTGGATCTGTCAAATTGTGAGATCCAGGCCAGCCTGGTCTACATAATGAGTTCCAGGTCAGCTGGGAAACCTTCTCTCAAAAAACAAAAACAAAAACAAGAAAAAACAACAAAGCAGGAGATGACCACATAGTGGCTAACAACCCTCCATAACTCCATTTCCAGGGGATTTGATGCTCTCTTCTGACCGACCACCAAGGCACATGGGATGCACTTACATACATGCAGGCAATATACTCATACACATAAAAAACAAAAACCCTTCAACTCTGCTAAAAGAGAGCAACTGAGAGAACATTGCTAGAACTCTTCTTTCCTATTCTAAGAGATGCTTTACATCTGAGTCTGCAAATTGGTCCTCAGCCCTTCCTAGGGTAGGAGACGTGAAATCAGGCCAGCACAGGCCTTTGTCACTTCATCTATCATACCCTGACTTAGGGTGACCAATGTCCCTTAACTGCCCACAGGGTCTCTTCCTTCATTGTCACCACTGCAAATATCTGCATAGGTAGCCTTGGTTCAAGTCCCCAAACACATCCTCAGCAGGCTTTTCCCACACTTTGCCTGTGCCTCCCTCTTGATGGCTGGGCTTTGGTAACTCCTACTCCCCTGTATCATGTATCACTTCCTTTGAGAAGCCCACCCTGGCCTCCTGGCCCCTCTACAAAGTACAGAGGTTAAGAGTCAGTGAGGGGCTCTGTCTCAAAAAGTGGATGGCTCCTAAGGAATGACCCGAGGTTGACCTCTAGCCTCTACATGCACATGTGCACACACATAAAAGCGATGACTTTGAATCTAAGAAGTCTTCAGGGGAAAATGTTGACATAATGACAAGAGTCCACACAGGTGGCCACACACTTCTGCTCAGACGTGAAAAGGACCTAGTTAAAACGGCCACCAGTTCCAGAACTAAGCTCTAGCCTTTTACTACCTTCCAGATTCCCAGGAGTGGGATGTGACTCTACAAGATGCCTTGGAACGTCCAGGCAAGAGGTCAAGTCACAATGCGGGTGGACAGACCCTGAACAGGGAAATGTGGAGGCGGCTGAACAAGATGAAATCAGACAGAAAAGGCCAGTCCTCTTGCCGCAAGGCTGGCTTGTTTTTTAATCCCAGACACAAGTTATTTTCAACTCTGCAGGAGCCTCCCCCCTGGGTTTTGTCCATCCATCCCTGTTGACAGGAAACAGGAGGGAGAAGGGTGCTGGGGAGGTGTGGAGAGTCTGAACCCCAGCTATCTACTCTGAGCATCAAGGGATAAAGACAGGTTGAGCAGTCCTAGAATACTGCAGAGGGCAGACAGGGACCTCCTGAGCCCACCTGCATGCAGGCTGAGGCCTTCAGCATGTGCCAGAGTCCCCATCAAGAGGAGCCATGTTCTGAGCCCCACAGTGAGATTCACTTTCAAAAGCTAGTTCCTAGGGCACCTCCACTGATTTCAAATACCTATCACTCCCAGCCAAGCTGGCCTTTTGCCAGAACACGAAGTAAATTCTGAGGTTTGAACTTTGTGTACCCCAAGATGTCACATGTCAGTGACTCTGAGGGTGGTGTGGGAAGGACAGGAGAGAAGAGGCAGGGCTGCAGAGGGAAGGAGGCAGAGGACAGGGAGATGGTTTCCTAGACCAACAGATGCCTGGAAGAGTGTCACAAGAGCAGAATCCAACCAGGAAGCAGCCTGTAGGGAAACTGAGGTCCCAGCCCTGGAGGACTCAGGGCTCCTCCCCCTGGTACTCAGGATGCTATGGCAAGTGGATGCCAGCAACACTTCATGCTCCACTCTCATTTGCACGGGCCTAACTAGGCTGATGCTGGGCTGAGGCCTGGCCCTCTGAATGGAAGACTGGAAGCAGACAGTGTAGTGAAAGGGGTCAGGAACCCAACCCCCCACCACATCTGTTCTGTACCCCACTGCTTCACTAGCATACATTCACGATTGCCTATATCCTTAGAATCGGATTCTCCTACTCTACCCTGGTGGGAAGGACACAACAATGTCCAATAAAGGTGTTCCATAGCCTAAGCCTCAGATGCAGAAGTCCATGTGTTAGACCTTATATAAGAGGTGCCCTGCATGTGACTAAGGATACAGATTGGAGGAGTTATTCTAGATTATTAGGTGGGCTCTATGGCACCACAATTGCCCTGTAGAAAGAAGGCAGGTCAGATGTTAAAGGGGGAAGAAGTGGCTCTAGGTGAAAGTATGCAGGGGCCTCTAGGAGCCAAAGAAGCTCAAGAGATGACCCTCCAATACAAAGCCAGTACAGTACCTTGTCTTTGGCAGGGGAGACACTTGACATGTTTTGTCCCCCGCTATCCCTCAACTGTAAGGTGTTGGGGTTTTTTTTTGGTGGGGGGGATGAAAGTATTGGTGACACAGGGTCTCACATAACCCAAGCTGGCCTCAAACTCACTGTGAAGATAAGGACAACCTTGAACTTCTTTTAGTGTGGGGATTATAGGCCTGTGTAGCTACTGCTGTCTTTTACTGTGTTAGGGATGGAATTAGGACTTTGTACATGCCAGGCAGGTACCTTGGCTCCATTTTAACCTGTTGGTTTACCTCCCTGTGTGAGCCAAGGTCTGAGACTGCCCAGGGAAATCTACTCCAATCTGTCCTCCCAGCTGGCTCCTCTCCAGCAACACAAGGACTCACCACCTCTTATGAAAATGTAAAAAGCCTAGTCCTACAGGTCAGCCTTCTACACAAGGCCTTTTCCCTGACAAAGGCCCCCTTCCTGGTTTCTACCCTCTCTGAGAACTGCTCAAGGGCCACATTCTCCTGGCATGGTCACGTTCCACTGACCTCCCCATCTCTTTCCATAGTGGAAATCCAAGGACTTGGGATTTCCCTCTCCTTAACCTAAAGCCCCACAAGCTGAGCAGTCTTCTCTGGACCACGTCCTTCATCTTCCAGACAGGCTCCATCTCTGCCAAAGCAGGGAGATACAGGTGAACTGTATATGGCTGAGATTAAGGGTGCGTGCCACCATATCCAGTGGAAAAAAAGAGGAAAAATAAATTACCAATCTCCTGTGCTTGGTTATCACTATGAACTCGTGATGAGGACAAAAGAGGAACCGAGGATACAGTTGCTGCTCTAATGAGTGTCTGAAAAGTAGGAACAGCTTTGGAACTGAGTAACAAGCAGGGGCAGAGGGCCCTGGAGGAACAGTCTAAAGAGATCACCAGGAAAGTGGCTTCAAAGGGACTCTAGTGATGGCTAGGAAGAGGATTGTGGGTAGAGGAGGATCATTTAGAGCTCATGAGTGGTCCCAGTCAGAATGTCACAGGACTGGGAACAGTACAGGTCATTCTGATGTTTCAGAAGAAAACTGTTACAAAGGGGCAAAAGCCTGGCTAAATCATGGAAAGCATAAAAAATATAAGCACTGTATCTTACATTCTTAAAGGCCAAATTCTGTTTTTTTTAAATACCTTATTATTTTTATTTTATGTGTATGCATGTGTTGCCTGCATGTAGGTAAGTGCATCTGTGTCGTGCAATGTCCTCAGGGGTCAGAAGAGGCTATCAGATCCTCTGGGACCGGAGTTACGGACAGTTGTTAGCTGCTATGTGGGTGCTGGGATTCGAACCCAGGTCTTCTCCAAGAACAACCAGTGTTCTTAACCGCTGAGCTATCTCTCCAGCCCCAAGGCCAAATTCTTAAAGATACTGGAAACACTATGTGGCTTCTTTTAACCACAGCTACTAAAATGAAGAAAGAAACAACTTAATGGAATTTACTATTACAACAGAATCTGATAGGAGTCTAGAAACCTCTCAGTCTGGCTAGGTGAAAAAAGGGCATCCTTAGAAGAAACTCTGCTCCCCAACTCTAGTGCAGCACCCCTCAGTGGCCCAGGCTGAGGCAGATGCAGAACTGAGGGAGTGGTTTCCTTCACCTGCATTTCAAATGATGCAGCCTGGGGAGCCACCCAGACAGAGACCTGTCAGAGGAGCCACTGCCATGAGTCGGTTCTCCATCTAGGGTGGTTTGAATGAAAATGTCCCCCATAGGCTCCAAGTGTTTGGACATTTTGTCCCCAGATGATGGTGCTGTTTTGGGAGGTTTGAGAAGGTGTGGCCATCCTGGAGGAAGTACATCACTATGGGTGGGCTTAGAGAGTTCATAAGCCTTGCCGGATCTCCAGGTGCTTTTTCTGCTTCCTGTGCCTGCATGATGATGTGAGAGCTTAGCTGCTCCTGCTCCAGCCACCTCCAGGTACCATGCCTCCCTGCCATGACAGACTGTAATTCCCCTGGAACTGTAAGCTCAAATAAACTCTTCCTTCTATAGACTGCTTTGGTCAGCAATAGAAAAGTGACTAATACACCATCTCCCCCAATACCCACCACGCACGCACGCACGCTAGAGCAATGCCCAGTGGAACCACAAGAGCAAAGCCACAGTTGGGGACCCTATGAGAGGTGCTGAATGGGCAGAACCAGCAAAGCTGGAGGGGCACAACCACCCAGGACTTCAGCGGTGAAACATGGAAGGCAAGAATATTCCACAAGTATGGTGGTGCACACCGAATCTAGGCACTTGGGAAGCAGAGGCTGGTGGATCAGTAAGTCAAGGCCATCCTCAGCTACATTAATGAGTTTCAAGGCCATCCTGGGCCATATAAGAGCCTGTTTCAAAAACTCAGGAGACAGAGGCAGATCACAAGGACAGCATAAAACACAGCAAGACCTCATCTCAAAACAAACAAAAAAATAACAAGTACTGGGGAGGTGGCTCAGCTGGTAATGATGCAAGCATGAGAACCTGCTTGTTTAATCCCTAGCACCCATGTGAAAAGGCCAGGGAAAGCAGACAGATGGATCCCTAGCATACTGGGTAGCCAGGCTAGCCAAAGCAGTGAGGGGTAGGTCCATGAGAGACCCCTATCTAAAGCATACACAGAATTAACACAGTCTACTAGGTTCAGAAGTCACTTGGGACCCTCATTCCCTTCTTCCCATTTCTCTCTTGGAACAGGAATGCCTTGCCCTTGTCTGTCATCTCCCCTACCCCTCATAACTTTTCATTTCACAGGCTGAATGGGAATTTGCTGAATTTGCATCCCTCAGACTCATTCAAATCTAACTTAGATGAGACTCTGGACTGTGAACTGGAGCTGGGCTGGGCAAGACTTTGACACTATGGGAATGAAATGGACTTTGCATGTGATAAAGATATGAACTGGGGTGGGGGGAGGCAGGTGCAAAATATTATGTTCTGAATGTATCCCACAAAATCTCTCTTCCCTTTCTTCCCTCTTTCCCTACATGGATCCTGAGAAGACACAGCAAAAAGACCCTCACCAGATGTTGGCACCTTGAACTGTGAGTCAACACATTTCTTTTTTGGTCTTTTTGAGACAGGGTCTCCCTTTAGCCCCAGCTGGCCTGGAACTCTCTATGCAGACCAGGCTGGCCTTGAACTCAGAGATCTACCTGCCTCTGCCTCTCAAGGACTGGGATTAAAGGCATGAACCACCATGCATGGCCCAAGCCAACACATTTCTATTCTAATTCATTCAACCTCAAGTATTTCTGTTATAATGCTGAAAGGGGCTACAGGTACACAAGAACTTTCTGAGCTAATTTTGCAACTTTTTTGTAAATCTGAAACTATCCTAAAATAAAAGGTTTATTTGGGGTTCTGGAGATAACTCCAAGGGTAAAGATATTGCCTTGTAACCTTAGGAACCCCATTGGGGTGGGGGGAGCCAGGCAGAATTGTGTATGTATTTGGTGAGTTCCAGGCTAGTGAGAAACTGTTTCAGAAAGACACTGAAAGCAACTGAGGAGTGACACCCAAGGCAGTCCTCTGGTACACACACACACACACACACACACACACACACACACAATCATGTACACAGGAACACGAACACACACAAAATTAAAGGGTTATCTGGGAGGTAAAAAGCCTATAACTGGGGGGCTGGAGAGATGGCTCAGAGGTTAAGAGCACTTATTGCTCTTGCAGAGGACCAGGGTTCAAGTCCTAGGACCCACATGGCGGCTATGAACCATCCTTAACTCCAGTTCCAGGGGAATCTGAATCCGAAACCCTCTTCTGACCTCAGCGGCATTGCATGACACGGGTGCATTCACATACATGCAGGCAATACACTCATACACATAAAATAAAAATAATTTAAAAAATTGTTTTTTAAAGCCCATAACTTATAACATCGAATATATTGCTTTTTTACCTACACACCCACCTGGAACAAGAGCAAAATGTTAAACCGCACAGAAGCCGATACACAGGTGCAGATACACAGGCCTCCTTAGTACTAGTGAGAGAGGAAACTGGGCCTCCCGTCATGCAGGCACCCAAAGAAACTGACCGTGCATAAACCCTTCAGCCCTTGACTCCCTCCTCTGTAAGGGAGAACTTGAGATGACCCTGAATGCAGTGAGCAAATGGCCAGCATAGATCTCTTACTGCACAGCTGTCAGTAAGGGGAGGTCTCGCCACACAAGGACATGGTATGCAGCCATCAAAACAGAATGAGGAAATGTTACGTGCATCAACACATCATCTCCGAGAAATGCTGTGGTGTAAAGGAGGCCAAAACAGCAATGAGAAAATGCCACCAATCCATGCTATTCCACAGTTCCTTCAACAGGTATAACCCCCACCACCACCACCAAGGACACAGAGGAGTTTAAGGGGAGCTTGGAAAGGAAGGGGCCAACTTTCATATCCTCCTTGGTCACAGAAATAGTCACATTTAAAAAATAAAGCCTTTTCAGACAGAACAGTGCCCTCAGCCAGCCTGTCCCTGCCTCCCCTGGGCCACCCTGCCCAGTCCTTCTCATCCCTTATTGGAAGTAACATGAATACAGCCCTTTGTCCCTATAACTGAGTCTCAGATCCCTCCCTGTTTGCACAGTGATTAAGGCTTCTAATTACAGGCAGGAGAGCCTATCTGTGGTGTCTCCATCCACACAATCAACCAATCATGTACTGAAAATGTGGACAAAACATAAACCACGGCACTCAACAGTACAGACTTTTTATTATTCCTTAAACAGCACACTAGAATAAACATTTACCTAGTGTTTGTTTAACATTGTTTTAGGGATTTTGGGGGGGGGGCTTTTGGCCTTTTGATATAGTCTTCAACCTAATATTCCTACCTTAGCCTCCCAAGTACTGGAATTACAGGTATGTACCACATTTGGCTTTGTATGTTATCTTATAAGCAATCATGAACAATTTTGCAATGACTGATAAGATAGCACGTGACTCAAGTTCTATTCAAATACTGTGCTACTTTGGTATAAAAGGCAGCACACCCTCGATTTTGGTGTCCAAGGAGCCCTGGAGATACTGAGAAGTAATGGTACCATTTGCCAAGACCACTCTCATTCTGATGTTCTTGCACCTTTGTACTAACATCACACTGCCTCAGTGTCATTTTTTTGTTGTTGTTGTTCTTTGACCATTCTTACATGGATCTGAGTTCAAGGCCAGCCAGAAGCTAGAACTACATAGTGAGAACAGGCCTGTCTCAAAAAAAAAAAAAAAAAGTTAACCAATAGGAACCATGCCCATGTAGACACAAAAGGAAAACCAAATTCAGTTTCTCAGAGAGTACAGGTTTGGGAATGGGGTAAAACAGGGAATGTCCCCAGGAAGCAGCACATCTGTCTTCTGGGGGACAGCTCAGTGGGCCAGACTGGGACTGTCTAGTCACAAGGACCAGAGCAACACCAGGACAGATCTTAGGCAGACCCAGTAAAAGGTTCTGCTCAAAGGCAGCTTAAAGGTCCAAAAAAGCACTTAAATCCTGCCTAGAAGGGGAATTCAGATCCTAAAAATAAGCCTCCAAACCCAGAATACTAGGAGCCACCCACTGCAGGAGCCACCCAGCAACTCAGCACAGCACAAACACACATCAAAGGCCAAGCACTCCATGCACAAATACAAGAGCCCCAGGCTCCAGAAATTTCTACTGTAGTTTCAGTCTTACCCTCAGTGTTTCTCAATGTCCCTGAAACAGTATCTTAACCCTCTAAAATCAACCCCATATTTCTTTGTTCTCTTCAAATCTAGGAGGGTTGGGAAATGAAGAAATGGTGGGAAAAGAAGGAAGGCGGGTCCTGTCTGCATTTTGGTTGATGCACCCCTACCTACTGGGGGCCAGTGGCAGCCACATTCCACCCTACTCTACCCCCAACATGCTGCTTTGAAGCTTCTGAGGACCCTAGCAGAGCCAAGTGTGTGAGAACTTAATAGTTAGTGCACTGGAGTTCAAAACAATGAGGTCTCAGAGCTATAGATGTGGCTCAGGCCAGGGTGCTTGCCTAGCCTATATGGCTCTCAACCCCCAACTCCCCTCCTGGTGCAAATCTGTAATCCCAACACTCAGGGAGGTAGGAGGTTCAAAAATTCAAGGTCAACCAGGTGTGGTAGTACAACCTTTAATCCCAGTCCTCAAAAAAAAAAAAAAAAAAAAAAAAAGTAGGGCTAGAGCCGTCTCAGAGGACTTGCTGCTCTTGCAGAGGACTTTAATTCCTAGGCAACCCACAACTACCTGGGACTCCAATTCCAAAGGATCCCAACACCCTCTTCTGGCCTCTTTAGACTCTGTGTACATGTGAGGCATATACAGGCATATACAGGCATCACACATACACACAGATAAAATTTAAAAAGAATGGAGTGACATCCCCAAAGCACAGCACACTGGCTTGACAATTCTCTCCTAAAGGAGTTCCCTGCCTCTCCACTGAAGCAGAGGGTGAGCTTCCCCAGGGCTCTACTGTCCTGATGCCCTGCCAGAGATCTTGTGACCAGGAAGACACACTCACAGCCCAAAGGTCAGCACCAGGCATGGATGGCCTTTGTCACAGGCTTGCTGTCACCTGTTCCTTAGGTTGACTGTCCTCCCAGTATCACTCCCCTTCATGAGGCATGACTAAGTTCTTGCACCCAACATACATAAACATTTCCCCCTGAAGGAGGAAAGCCGCCCCCACCCTCTTGTGTCTCCTGGGAGTGACACTGACAAATGTGGTTTGTGCTCTTCATCATCAACTTGATTCCCCTGGTCTCCCAGGGCCTTGTGATCTTTGCTGAAATAATTCAGTTGACAACCTAGTGTGGTGGTAGGCACAATTTCAGTAAGCTTGAGGCCAGCCTGGGCTACAGTATGAGACCCTGTCTCAAAAAGTCAAACTGAAAAACGATTCCAGACAAGGCAGTAATAAAGATGTCTACTATATATTATGTACTTAGAAGACAGGCAGAATTTATTACAGCAGAGCTGTCAATAGGCTAGGGCAGACAGTGGCTAAGAAGACCACTGTCCCTTCCTAAACACCTTAAACACAGCCTACTGTGGTGGTGTACACCTTTAATCCCAGTACTTGGGGGCCAGCAGCAGGTGATCTCCATGAGATCATGGCCAGCCTGGTCTACACAGGGAGTTCCTTGACAGCTGGGACCACAGGGAAACCCCGTCTCAAACAAACAAAAGACATTTTAAATACATATAAAGACTTTATGGGGCTGGAGATAGCATACAACATGGTGGCTAACAACAGTTCCGGGGGGATATAGAAGCCCCCTATGACCTCTAAGAGCACACTTACATACATGCTGGCAATATACTTATACACATAAAATAATAAAATATTTTTTAAAAATACATATAAAGACTTTTTGTTCTTTTGTATTTTGAGACAGGGTCTTGCTATGTAGTAAGAGGCTGGTCTTAAAATTTGCAATGATTCTCCTATCTCTCCCTCCCCAGTCCTGGGGTTACAGGTGTGCACCACCACACTCAGCTTATTCTGAAATCTCTAGAAAAAGCAGTTTTTTAAAAACTTATTATTAGAATAATAATTATGTGATACGTGTTGCCAAGTTGTGTGTATGAAGGTAGGAGGACGCCTGGGAGTTAGTTCTCTCCTTCCACCTTTATGAGTTCCAGGGATCACCCTCAGGTCACAAGGCTGGTACAGTATGGCAAGCCTGATAAGTCATCTCAGCCACCCTCTTAGAGCAAGCAGCTTTTAAGGTACCACCCTGTCTCTGTGACTGACTGGCCCATTTGGACAGTCTTTGTTACCAGAAAGCATCCTGCTAGCTTAGCTGGCTGGTGGCCGACATCTGTTACCCCAGCACTTAGGAGGTGAAGTCAGGAGGATCAGTTCCAAGACAGGCTGGACTACATTATACCCCATCTCAAAAAATAAAATGAGAAGGAAGCTCCCGATAGACCCTAAATGCCCTCTCCTTGCCAGCAGCTGGAGCTGTCATGTCTCCCTTCAGAGCCAGTGAGGGTCCCAAGCTTCCAGCTGTGTTCCTGCTGTGGAGTCCTTTGTTCTGTTGATAGGCGGGAGGAGTCCAGCCTCTGGGAAGCCTGCAAATAAATATCTAACAGCCCGTAACTCCAGGTCAAGTATCTGAAGTGATGGGGATTCTTGCTTCGGCTTCCCAGGCCAGCTCCCGCAGACTATAATCGGCCGCCAGCTGAAACGGATTTAGGAATGATGGAAAACAAGTCTCCCCTTTAGCAAGACTTAGGATCACATGAAAACACCTACAGGCATTCTCTTCAGGCCTGTCCTACTTCCCAGGACTGCCCACACACAACTGGTCCAGATGACACATGCCATCCTCCTGGGTTCTAATTTCTCCACTTGCAAAGCAGGTTCTTTCTTCATAACCGGATGGGCCGACCCTGCCAGGTTTCTCTCTCAGTCTCTTCACTATTTTCCAAGGGGCCTTAGGAAGGCAACAACCCCACATGTGTGAATGCACATATACACATGCACTCAAAAAAGAAAGAAAAAAGCAAGTTTTAAGCCTTTAATCTTAGCCCTCAGGAGGTGGGGAAAGACCAGGAGTTCAAGGCTAAACTCTGGGAGTTGGAGGCCAAGCTGAGCTACATGAGACCCTATCTCAAAATGCCAAAAAATAATAGTTAAATTTAAATTTAAGAAAGAGACCCCATGCCAGGCATGGGGACGCACATCTTTAATCTCAGTGCTGGGGAGGTAGAGGCAGGCAGATCTCTATAAGTTCAAGGCCAGCCTGGTCTACATAGTGAGTTCCAGGACAGCTGGGGCTACAGGGAGACCCTGTCTCAAAAAGACCAAGGAAAAAAAGAGACCCCAGAATTTCAGCAAGAGAATGGTTTTCAAAGGGACCACCAAAGTTGAACAGTTATGCCAGTCCACAAAGTCCTCCCTCCCTCCCTCCCTCTTTTAAGATGGAGACTTCAAAACTCCCACAAAACAGTGTCAAGCACAGGTGGGTGTACACACTGAGGAAAACACAGGCTCCAGGCAGGCTACACTAGGCACAGAACTGCTTTCTAGATTTAGGTATCAGATCAACACACAATAGGGCAAAGCCTTCACAGAGATAAAGCAGCTTTTTAGCCACCAATTTAATCCCCTAAAATCAATTCTTCCATTCTCCCCAGCCCCAGAAAAGAAACACAAGGCTGGGTTGCATGAATGAATATGCACAGCACCAAAAAAAAAAAAAAAGAAAAAGACCCCAGGAGAAGAAAAAAAAGGATTCTTTAAGTTTAAAAAAATGGAGGGCACTGGCATGCAGACAGAAGGGTGCCTTAGGGGAAAAAATGGCCTAGTTTTTAAACAAGATGGAAAACCAACTGGAAAGGACAAAAAGGTTTAGTCTTTGGGGATCTTGGAAGAAGAAGTGAAATATTCCTTAGGTTATTGTGTGCAGAGCGGATGGGTACTACACCGAACAATGAATTGTGCATTTACGAAACTAAATATTGCTTAAAATTCTTAAACTGCCAACCACAGCTGGCAGTCTTTAAAATACATAATTTGAAAACCACTTTCATTATTGCAGTGAAATTTAACCTGTAAATGTCTGAAAAATTTCAAGAAGAATGAAGAGACCCTCTTAAACTCACAAGAGGAAAGATGGACTTAGACAACAGGGCAGCCTGCAAGAACTCTTCAGGAAGGAACTGCAGCCTGGTTATCTGCCCCACCCCAAAAATTCAGATTCAATACACCCTGGGGTGAACTTCATAGAAGTTCATGGGGAAATATTTCTGAGAAACGCTTTCAAATTCCATCTTCTGAGTTTCAATGGGTTTCTATAGGGCCCTATGTCCCTCAAGTTAAAGTTACCACAAGCTTAAAGCAGGGTTCAAATACAGAGTAACTACAAATTACACTGATTTGTGGAATGGAAAAGACTTCCGTGGAGTGGAGCTGGGCCCTACAATCAGCATGGACGATTCCCTCGGGATTTGGGGTAAACCCGAGCCAAAATCTTCAATAAGCTTACACCAGGCTAGGTCCTGTGTGCCCTGATTACAGTGGTAGAGGAAAAATAATGGGCTCGAAGACAAGAGACAGAGGGCCACCTGATAAGGAAAAGTGCTGCCCACTTCACCCACTTGATGATTATGCTTGATTTCCTCTTTCTTCCATGTTTTTATTGCTGGGTTTTATTTTTATTTCTAATTGTTAGAGCATATTGATTGGTTGTTTGCTTGATGATTGATTGATTGATTGATTGATTGATTGATTGATTGATTGATTGGAGGTTAGAGGAAAACTTGTAAGAGTGTGTTCTTTCTACCCTGTGAGTTCCAGTGATCAGCAGCGGCAGTCAGGCTTTCCAGCAAGTGCCTTTCCTGGCTAAGCCATCTTGCTAGTACTATTGCTGGTTTTTAATATAAAATTTAAAAATACCAGTACATGGTCTATAAATAATCTCAATGGTATCAAGGTTAAAGCAAGTCAACACTAAGTTTTTGTTGTTGGATTTTGTTATTTTGCTATTTTAGTTTCCTGAGACAGGGTCTCACTATCCACCACATCCAGCTAACACTGAGCTCCCAGGCTCCCTCAGTTGGCACACAACAGTCTCAATGGGTCCATCATTTTCTCTGACTTCTTCCAGGTCTATTCAACCAGATGCCTGGTGGCCAGGCTCACCCCAGGACAGGGCATGGATGAAGCCCAACACAAAGTCATGTTACTTAAAACATTGAGTTTTTTTTTTTTTTTTTTTTTTTTTTTTTTTTTTGTCTTTTTGAGACAGGGTCTCCCTGTAGCCACAGCTGACCTGGAACACTCTATGTACCAGGCTGGCCTTGAACACAGAGGTCCACCTGCCTCTGCCTCCCTAGTGCTGGGATTAAAGGCATGTGCCACTATGCCTGGTAAGACTTTTTTTTTTTTCCAATTCTTTCCTGTAACTTGATTGTGGGGTCAAATGGCTGGACGCATCTAGGTTTTTTCTTTGAGACTTGGACCCCATTAGCCCCAGCTGGCCTGGGACTCACTATGTACACAAGGCTGGCCTGGATCTTACAGAGAGCCACCTGCACCTGCCTCCTGAGTGCTAGGATTAAAGGCATGTGCCACAACACTGGGCCTTTATTTTTTACCTGCTAGGCTTTGAACCCCTGTGAGTGAACACTGCAAGAATCCAAGATGAATAGAACTCTGGCCATGCACACACACTCTATACTATTTCATCTTCTGACCCATCCCATTAATCTACTGAGGTGAAGACATCGGAATTACAAAGGATGACACTGATGACTGAACTGAGGGGAACACTGGGTGGGCCTTAGAAGCACAGTCCCCCTCTGATCAGCCCCTGCTCTTCCTCCCCCTTGGCAGACTATGGAACTAGGATTTATCTCCAAGGCTGTCACAGAACCTGGGGCTACTACTCCAACCCAGAAGGAGACAGCTGGCCAAAGTGCTTTCTGTGCAAGCATGAGGACCTGAGTTCAATCCCTAGTGCCCACATAGCACATGCTCATAATCCCAGCACTAGGGAGGCAGAAACAGCAGATATCTAGGGCTCACTGGCCAGCCAGTTCAGCTAGTCTAATTGATGAGCTCCAGGCCAAAGAGATCCTGTCTCAAAGGAGTATGCCGCACCTGAAGTCCTCTGGCCTCCACATGCATATGGACACGCCACATACACACATGTGCACCCACATACATGCACACACATTTAAATATTTGTTGTTTTTGTTTTTTTGTTTTTCAGAGACAGGGTCTCCCTGTAGCTGACCTGGAAATCACTATATAGAATGTGCTAGCCTCAAACTACTTACTTCTACTTACTTCTGCCTCCCTGGCACTAATCCCTAGGGCTGTTGGGACTTAAAGGTGTATGCTACCATCCCTAGTTTAAACATTTTTTTTTTAAGATTTGTATTTTTAATTATGTGTGCATATGTCTATGTGTGGGTATAAACATGTGAGTACAGTGCCCACACAGGCCAGAAGGAAACATTGGATTCCCTAGAGCTGGAGTTACACGTGGTTGTGGACCAAACTTGGGTCCTTTGCAAGAGCAGTTAGTGTTCCTAACTGCTGAGCCATCTCTCTAGTGGAGCACCCAATACACACCCATTTAAAAAAAAAAAAAAGGAATCCCTTTCATCGCCCTTGCCTGATCACAGGTGATAAGGCCCTCAATCCAGGTGTCCTGCCCTATCCCCAGGAGTAAGAAACCCATACAGCGGCCAGGAAGACTGAGCAGACAGGCCTATCTGTCACCCTCAAAGAAATACACTGTCACCAGGTTTTAGGTTTTCATATTTGAAAGCTGTTAGGCTTTTCTGCAGTTAACTTGTCTTTTGTTGAAGGGATGCTGGATGTAACCCTTACTTGGGAAGGGGAGACAGGGATCACACTTTTCCGTCCCTACAAACTTAATTCAATAATACACAATTCTCCAAGAACCTGTGGCCAAGTGACAATTTCACTAGCTCTAAAGATGCCATTACTATGTCTATTCAGTGTCCCCACAGGTTCAAATAAAATGAAATTATGAAGACCCAGAAAAGCAGCACTTGACCTCAAACAGCAATTCAAACACCAGTCAAGTTCAGAGTCAGCCATGGGTGGCCAATGGGCTGCAGAGACATGAAAAACACGTGTGGGCTAAAGAAATACAGAACGAAGGGAGTCTATTTACCTGTGGAGATAGACCACCTGGCTCCCTGTGCAGTTTTCATGGCAGTGGAGAGCCAAAACAAACAGAAGCATGGTGGCTGGTGCCAAAGCTCCAGGGCTTCTTCCTCTTATGGGTTCCTTTTCTTCTAACCTACCAGTGACTTTAGGGAGATCCAGAGGAGAATCTGAAGTCCTGGGGGCGTCCTGCCCATTCTTAGAGTGGCATTAAGGTAATGCCCAGATCAACAGGGATGGCTAAATTAGATTAGGGCAAGAAAGCAGGAACTGTTTATGTCTTCGAAAATTAGCTTAAGTTGGAAAGGCTTGACAGCTCCTTCCTTTTGTGGGTTCCCTTTCTACTGTCCTTGACCCTAGGCTTGTCTGCACCTCCACTGTAGCTTGGCTGAGACCCTTCTACTTATATGGAAGGTGCTCAGACCTCAGCTTTTCCCAGTTGACTGGGACCTGACTAGGAATGCCTCCCAACTCTCCATTTCTCTCTGTACTTCCCTACTTACCAAGTGACATAGTGAGCTTGTCTTTTGTTTTATGGAGTTTTTTTGGTGGGGAGTGAAAATCATCTCACTCTGTAGCCCCAGCTGGCCTAGAACTCAAGGCTGGGCTCAAACTCAAGGCAATCCCCCTGCCTCAGCATCTTGAGTGCTGAAATCCTAGCTTGAGTTCTGACCTTTTCAACCTCATCCCTGCTTTCTACCCACAGTGTAAGCCACTCGGGACCAGGAGCCATTTATTTGGCACCTTACAGGACAAGTGTAGTGTTTTTTTCTCCATAACTAGCCCATAAAATCAACTTAAGGAAAAAGGAAATGTATTTGCCAAAGACAAGGAATTACTTTAGTCTAAGAAATTGATGCTAGTAGATCTTTGAGCAATCACTGGGTCACTTAATCCACAAAAACATCAAGGATACTTTTTCTAACACAAATGAAAGCTTTCATTATTAATGGCTTTAGAGTAGCAGGAAAAGAGGAAAGATGGGCCTCTCTCACAGCAGCTCTATGATAAATGTTTCTTAGCTACTCAGGACTTAGATGCCGAGTAAGGACTGGCTGAGAGCAGAGCCAGGTGCAGTTTGGGTGTTATTCCAGACTCGGTAGAGCAAGTGACACACCCTCTAGATCCTGATCCAACTGATAGAGGCAAACTCTGAAGGAATTCCCCATCACCCTGCTCTTTTCTCCCCAGCCATCTTTGTCAATTCTATTTTAGAAGACCCAGTCAGAGAAGGCTGGGGTGGAGGGCAGAGGAGGCAGGCAAGTACCTACTGGAGCACAGAGTGTTCCTTCAAAGGATCCCAATCTGGGGTCCAGGAGCCCCTGAACCAGGTCTAACTCACCATGCAGAGGGGAAGACATATTGCTTTTGGAAAGGGTGGGGGATCTATAGGTGTGGTGGCACATGCAGGTAATCCTAGGACTGTGGAAGAAGAGAGAGAATTAGGAGTTCAAAGCCAGCCTCAACCACGTATCAAGTTGAACTGGATTATGAGATCCTGTCTCAAAACAACAAAAACAAAACAACAAAAAAACAACAACTGCCCCCAGAGTGGTCAACACCTTTCTGTCCCAGTCTTTAATCCTAGCCTTTAATCCCAGCACTCCAGAAGCTGAAGCAGATGCAGGAGGACCTCTGGGAGTTCAAGGCCAGCCTGGTCTACTTGGTAAGTTCCAGGGCAGCCAGGGCTACATTGTGAGAACCTGTCTCAGGAAAAAAACAAAATTACAGCAGATGGGAACTTAGAAGGTCCCGTGACTTCCACAAACTGTATTTCCCAACGACTAGAGCTCAGTCCAAATAGCCAATGACATCAGCTCCACTATCCGGAAGCACAAAACCGACAATACCAGGATCCCTGAAACTCAGCCTTTTCAGAACACACCAATGCCCCCCTCACCCTCTCCTCTTGACCCTGAACAGGAGCTGCGGGCAGAACACCGACTGACCAAGAGCATCACGTAGATGCATACGGACCTGGAAACCAAAGGGACGAAAGAAGGGTCCCGGCTGGGCAGGAAGGGGCGCCTTTGCCACGGGTCCCTGCTAGGGTTCAGAGCTCCACGACCATTCAGGGTCCCCTGGGCTACCAGGCGTCCCCTCGCCCCGCCGGAGGGCCCGGCGCTTGTACTAAAGTCCACTCCTCCCTGACTTTGACCCGGGTTATCCAATGTCCTGGATCCTGCGTGGAACCCACGAGGACAGAAGCAAAGTCTCGGACGCCAGAATTCCGAGCACAGGCCAAAGAACATCTGGAAAGTTGTCCGGCTTTTTGTTGGCTGGTTTCTGAATCCCCAAGGTTTCATTCTCAAAACTCTCAACTCGGAGACTCGCAGCCACTAGAGCGCATCGCGCCTTTTCCTAAAAGCCCAGGGGCATCCTCTGGAGCGAGCGTGCTCCGGCGGCGCCCCGCGACCCCAGCACGCGCTGAGCCCGAGCTCCGCCCGGACCAAAGCGCCAGGCGGACCCCGCGCCCTCCATCCCGCCCGGATCCCGCCACCCTCCTGTCCCCCGCGGAGAGCGCGGCGCCCCGGGGCTCCAGGCAGGTGCCAAAACCACGGGCCCTCGCTCCCGGCTGCCGCCCCGGCACCCCCAGCTCCCCACGCGGCCGCCACCAGCGCCTCACTCACCGCCGCCAGACGAGCCGGGAGGTCTGAGCTGGCAGTGAGCGCGGGTCCAGGAAAAGCGGGAGAGGCGGGGCCCGGAGGGGCGGAGCCTAGGGGACGAAGCGCTCTGGGCAGAGGAGCGCGGGGAGCGGTGCGGGCAGGGGGCGGGGCGGTGTGTGGGCGGAGCCTGGTGGGGCGGGGTGCAACAGGGCGAGGCGGAGCGCTGGCCGGACGGAGGCGCGACTGGCGCTGGGATTGGGATGAGCGAGGGTGTGGTCAGGCGCAGTCCGTGGGAGGCGGGGCGAAAGGCCCGGAAGACCGGCCTAAAAAGGGCGGGGCGAGCAGGAGGCGAGGAGGTGGGCGGGGAGATTGGGGCGGGGCCTGCCAGGCTTATGGCTTTTCCCGCCGTAGTCGGGTCCTGACTCTCTGGCCACCCGCCTGCACTGGGACCCCCAACTGCCCCGGTGCAGCGTTCTCCCACCCAAACCTGGGTCTCAGTCCTTCCCTGCACCTTCCGTTCGTCCATTGTCTTTGGGACACCCACCCCCAGGCCGCATCCAAGCTCCTCTCGCTGAGACGCGTCCCCCACCGAAGCCGCAGAGCGCCTCACCCCTGCATCCTAATGTCTCCCCCTTGATTCTGCTGGAGCCCATCGCCCGGCTCCCCACCCCCTGCTCTCCCTCCACCTCCGTGATCGCCCGCATTCCTACCTCCTCCCCATCTTCAGACCTGGACCACCAACTTGGAGAGTCCTCCTGCACGCCCTGGCGCCCCTGGTCCTCTACAGGCACTCTTCTCTTCCCAAACTCAGAAGACTCAGACACCCAAGTTAAGACACTCTCGGTGCCTTTGAGGTCACGCGCCCTCTGAGCTCTGTCCCCTTCTATAATAATGCTTGTCAGGGTCTGAGTTAACTACCCCCATTGGAGTTTAGCGTGGAGTTAAATAAAGCGTATGGGCTTCTCTCTTTTTTTGTGATCCAAGACACCCGTTAAAACTCCAGGAATCAGACTCTCCTCTTCCAATATCTGCCTCTACATGGGTCCCACCTACCTGGTACTGCAACTCTGGAGCCACCAGTGTTCCCTGAGAAGTTCTCAGAGAACCCAAAATAGTATTCATCATGATTGTGAGGGCCAAGTACTGGAGATGGGCTACAACCCTGCCCTGGACATCCAGGAAGCAACACCATTTAGGCAGGCAGCATCTAAGTCCCAAAGTGGCTTCAGAGACCCAGGTCTTAGAACTCCTCTGCAGTGGAAATCCAGGCATCCGCCTGACTGAGGCCCATAAGGAGTTTGGCAGTCCAAGATCTCAAGGTCCCTCTGTCCCAGAGGAAAGTACCCACCACCTTTCACCAGGTCCACCATGACTAGGGATATGTCCTTTTTTTTAAATATTTTATTTATTATTTTTATGTGTATGAATCTATTGCCTGCATGTATGTAAGTGCATCTATGTCATGCAATGCCCACAGAGAACAGAAGCAGCTGTGGGATCCCCTGGAACTGGAGTTACAGTTGTTAGCTGCCATGTGGGTGCTGGGATTTGAACCCCCATTCCACAAGAAAAGCCAATGTTCTTAACTGCTGAGCCATCTCTCCAGACCTGACTGGGGACATAATCTTAAACCAAAGGAGGGGGAGGGGAACCTGAAAGTCCACCCAAGTGTGTGTCATTGTCAGATAGATGTTAATAGTGTATTAGTTACTTTTCTCCTTGCTGTGAAAAAGGCAACTTAAGAAAGGAAGAGGCTATTTTGGTTCACAGTTTGGGGTACAGTCCATCATGGCAGGGACATCACGAGGACAGGAGTGTGAATCAGCTGGTCATACTGCATTAATACTCAGGAAGCACAGAGGTGAGTGCTGGTGCTCAGCCCCTGCTCTCCTTTTTATTCCATTTGTTACCTACTCCAAGCCCACATTCAAGGTGGATCTTTCCTGCTCTGTTAGACTTCTCTGGGTAGACCCTCACCAAGCCCAGAGGTGTGTTTCTATGGTGATTCCAAATCCAGTCACGTTGATAAGGAAGACTAACCTTGACAAGGAATGGGTGACATTGTGTTCTTTCAGTTTGGTTTCTTTGAGTTGTTTTGGGTTAAACAACTAGCAAAGCCTTTTTTTCTCATCTTTTGCTGACGGCCACCACAGTTTCATTTACCTCTCCCCCCAACTCCTGAGCCTCACAGGAGTCGTCCTTGATTTTCATCTATCCTAAACAATTACCATAGCTGTGAACCCACTGTGATTTATGAGGAGAGTTGTAAAACTGTAACTGTTTTTAATCCCAGAAAAAACACAGCATTGCCAGGCATTAGTAGCCCGTGCCTTTACTCCCAGGACTCTGGAGGCAGAGGCAGGCAGACCTCTGTGAGTTCAAGGCCAGCTGGGGCTACAGGGAGACCCTGTCTCAAAAAAAAAAAAAAAAAAAACCCACCAACTTGGAATGGAATTTCCAACCCACAGTTTCCAAAACGGGAATCCAAGTATCTGAGTAAACAGGCCACAGAATCATTTCAATAGGGGACAAGGCAATTGACAAAATACTACATATTTCTATGATAAAAACATGCAATGAGGGTATAGAGAGATGGCTGTTAAGAGCACTAGCTGCTCTTGCAAAGGACCTGGATTCAGTTCCCAGCACCTACATCAGGTAGCTCACAACTGCTTTTAACTCCAACTCCAGGGGATCCAACACACTCTTCTGGCCTCCTCCAAGAGAACATGTGAACACACATGCCCGTACCTACACACTGACACACATACTCAAAACTAAAAATAAAATTTTAAATATCTTTTTTTTCTTTTATTTTTTTGTTTGTTTTGTTTCGGGGGGGGGTGTTTTGTTTTGTCATTTTGAGACAGGGTCTCCCCGCAGCCCAACTGGCCTGAAACTTACTATGTAGACCCAGGCTGGCCTTGAACTCACAGAAATCCGCCTGCCTCTGCTTCCCAAATGCTGGGATTAAATGCATGCACTACTGTGCTTTGCCCAATTTTGTTCTGTTTGAGACAAGGTCTCCCTGTAGCCCAAGCAGGCTTGAAACTCACTATATAGACCAGCCAGGCTGGCCTTGATCTCATACAGATCCTCCTGCCTCCACCACCTAAGTGCTGGGATTAAAGGCATGTGCCACCACACCTGGCTTCTGATATATATATATTCTTTTTTTTTTAATGTTTTACTTGTATGAGTGTATTACTTGCATTTATATAAGTGCACTCAGCACTCAGAAGGCAGAAGCAGGTGGGTCTCTGAGAGTTCAAGGCCAGCCTGGTCTACATAGCAAGTTCCAGGTCAGCTGGTACTACAGGGAGACCCTGTTTCAAAAAGACCAAAAAAATAAAAAATAAATAAAAATAAACACCTTTAAACCTGGCACTCAAGAGGCAGAGATGAGACAGAAGCAAGCAATCTTGTGAGATCTCTTCTCTAAATAGCAAGTTCCAGACCAACTGGGGCTACAGGGAGACCCTGTTTCAAAAACAAAAACAAAACAGGCTGGGAATGTAGCTCAGTGGTAGAGTGCTTACCAGCCATATGTGAGGCCCTAGGTTCAAGGGTCAAACTCGAGACTCCTGCCCCCACACTCCCCGTAAAACAGGCATAGAGACACCCTACAGAATGTGAGACAATGTTTGTAGATCCTGTATCTGATAAAGATCTAATGTTCAGATTACATAAATAACTGTACAGGAGGTAGAGGCAAGAAGATATACGGAAGTTCGAGGCCAGCCTGGTCTACATAGCAAGTTCCTAGAAAGCTAGGACTACATAATGAGACCTGCTTCAAGAAACCAAAAACAAGCTGAACTCAGTTGGTAAAGTGCTTGTATAACATGCAGGAAAACTGGGTTCCATCCCCAGCACCATACAAATGGGCGTTGTAATGCACCCCTACAATCCCAGCACTTTAAAAGGCCAAGACACAAAGTTTATCAAAAATATGAGGTCAACCAGGGCTACATAGGAAGTTTGAAGTCAGCCTAGGATACCCAGTGAGACCATCTCAACCCATCCAAATCTAAAAAGATAACTCTTACAAATTATATTAGTTTAGTTATGACCAGGCATGGTAGTACACTTTTTTTTTTTTTTTTTTTTTTGGTCTTTTTGAGACAGGGTCTCCCTGTAGCCCCAGCTGTCCTGAAACTCACTATGTAGACCACGCTGGCCTTGATCTCACAGAGATCTGCTTGCCTGTGCCTCCCAAGTGCTGGGACTACAGGCCTGCGCCACCACACCCGGCACATTTTCAATTCCAGTAATTGGGAGGCAGAGGCAGGCAGACCTCTGTGAGTCTCAGGTCAACCTGTTCTACATAGTGAGTTCCAGGTCAGCAGGGCTACATAGTAAGACCTTGTCTAAAAAAAAGAAAAAGAGGCACTCACCTCCCTCTGCTTCCCTGGGCCTGCACAATCCGCAGGCCTCTCTCCAGGACCAACGCAGCTCCTCAGTGCAGTCCCCAGGAGCCCTTAGAGCCTCTTCCCACCCCGATATTCCTTTGCATCTCTGCATGGTACAGCCACCAGCTGCCCTAGACCAGCATCTTTCCTGGGCCCGGCTCCCAGGCCAGTCCAATCCCCAAATTCCTGAGGCCAAAATCTTTCCTGGAGGGATCCAGACCTTAGGAGAAAGCCTGAGAGCAGCTGAGCTTCATCCCACTTGGGCCTCAGTGGGAACTCCTGAAGACAAACAAAAGGGAGAACCTGAAGCCTAGACCGACCAAATTTCATACTTAACAAGTAAACCACAAAAAGTTTACAAAAAGAAGACCTAAATTCATCAAAGGAAGGATTGAGTCTCACACAAGAATCAGAAAATACAAAAGAAATTCAAATGTCAAAGTCACAGAGAAAAATAATAACATGAAAAACCAAAACAATATAGCCAGACCAAGTACTAATACTCCTCTA
>NW_008335297.1:4270152-4286897 GCF_000622305.1 Nannospalax galili | reverse complement strand
AAATTTGCACCCGCTTGTGAAAGAGATGTACTCTTGCTCTGGAGTGTGTTACTGAATATGTTAAAGCTGTAATGAAATGCTTCTTCTAATCTTGGAGTTATTTTAAAATTTTTTTTTGATTAAAAAAAATAGAAAAAGAAAAAAAAAATCTTGGCATAGCAGCACATGTCTTTAATCCCAGTACTTGGGACCCAGGCAGATCCCTAGTGTGTTACTGAATATGTTAAAGCTGTAATGAAATGCTTCTTCTAATCTTGGAGTTATTTTAAAATTTTTTTTTGATTAAAAAAAATAGAAAAAGAAAAAAAAAATCTTGGCATAGCAGCACATGTCTTTAATCCCAGTACTTGGGACCCAGGCAGATCCCTGTGAGATTGAGTTCTAGTCCAGTAGGCTACAAGGAGATCCTGTTTAAATTTTTTAAAAAAGGCTGGTGCAGTAGGGGACATCTGTGTGAGATGAAAGGCAAAGACCAGTGAACGGAGCTCTCAGGACAGATGTACATAGCACAGCAGCAGAAACAGGGGAGACTCTGCCTCAAAACAAGGTGGAAACTGAGAACAAAATCCCTCCCACTGCCCTCTGACTGCTACATGTGTGTCATGGCATGTGTACACCCACATGTACACACAAACACACGTACATGCATGTTGAAAATTTTAAAAAGAAGGAAGAAAAATGGGTGCTTGGGCTTTAGCTCAGTGACAGAGTACTTGCCTAGCATGCACAATGCCCTAGGCTTAATCCCCAGTGCTGCTAGCAAAGAGACAAACAGGCATTTGGAACACAACCAAAATCTGGACGCAGAGCAGATGGAGGCAATGCTTGTGCTATAGTGAATGCTCTCAACAGCAGGAGCAGTGCACTTAAAGACTGTCGAAATGCCAAACTCTATATGTATCTTACCACAATAAAAAAAGTTTTAATTTGGGGGATGGTGAACTGATTCAGCAAGTAAAGGTACTTGTCCCCAAACCTGACAGCCTGAGTTTGATCCCTAGCATGCACAGAGAAAGCTGGGTGCAGAAGAGCGCCCCTGTAATCTCAGAGCTGAGGTGGCAGAGACAAGAGGATCCCTGGGACTTGCTGGCCAGCCAGTCTAGCTGAATCAGTGAGCTCGAGGTTTGGTGAGAGACCCTATCTCAAAAACTAAAGAGAAGAAATATATCTGGAAAAATATCATGATTGTGGGGCTGGAGAGATGGCTCAGTGGTGAAGAGCTCTGGCTGCTCTTGCAGAGGACCAGAGTTAAGTTCCCAGCACCCACATGGTACCTAACAACCATCCATTAACTCCTGTTCCAGAGAATCCAACACTGTCTTCTGACCTCTGTGGGCATTGCATGACACGGGTGCATTTACATACATGCAGGCAATACACTCATACACATAAAATAAAATAAAAATATACTATGATCTTGTAGCTGTCTTTCCCAGGGTGAGACTTATCCATTGCACTCCAGATGTGCTAACCCCTGAGATTTCCCCAAATGTGGAAACTCAGCCGCATCATTTATGGTAGTGGGAACTGCATTTGTGCTCTCCCCGAAAAAAAAATGAAAATAAAGTAAGATGAGAGTGATTGAGAAAGGCATCTGATACTGACTTATGGCCTCTCCATATGCATGTGTATGCACATGCGTCCGTACACATACACACAAACACATACACACCTCTCACTCAAATAAATAAATAAAGAAGTGAATGTTGGAAGGGAGGTGAAGAAATTAAACCCTGTGCACTGCAGGTGAGACTATGAGACAGTACCACTGCCGTTCTGTTTCTAGGTAGCACACAAGACTGAAAACAAGTGTTTCAGCTTGTAAGTCTACACACGACTGTTCAGGGCAGCACTATTCACATTGGCCAAAAAATTGTAAAAGCCCAAATGTCCAACAGATTAGTGGACAAACCAATTTTCGCATAGCCACACCAGGGAATACTACTCAGCCCTAACAAAGGGATGAGGACCTGACCAGTGAATGAAGTACTGGTTCTCTCTCCAATGTGAAGAAATTTCAGAAGCATTTTGCAAAGAGAAAGAAGTCACACACAAATGACCTCCTATCCTATGATCCCATTTACATGAAATGCCCAAACAGGCAAATCTGTGGACAAAGCAGATTAGTGGCTGCTTGTACTGGAAAGATCAGGAGAGGGAGGGGAGGCTGCTGATGGGAATGGGCCTACATGGTAGAGTAATAAAAGTGTTCTAGAACTAGATAGTGGTGCTGGTTGGACAACACCATGAATGGTCAAAATGCCACTGGCAGTACAGTTCAAAATGGTTAAAATGCTAAATTTTATGTCACGTAAACTTTATCTCCTCTCTCTCTCTGTTTCATTGTTTTGTAGATAGGGTGTTGCTATGTAGCCCAGGCTGACCTCAAACTCATAGCAATCCTTCTTTAGCCTCCCCAGTGCTGGGATCACATGCATGTGCCATCATGCCTGCCTAATCTCCAGTCTCATTCTGTGATTCAGCTACGTTGGTTGGCCAATGAGCTTCAGGGATTTGCCTGTCTCTGTCTCCTCCAGCACTGGGATTACAGACATGTGCTCTTGTACTAGGTTTCTACATAGGTGCTGGGGTTCCAAACTCAGGTCCTCATGCTTGAGAAGCAGGCTCTGTACATTCTGAGCCATGTCTCCAGACTCTCAGTCTTTTAAGAATGTAAGCCAGGTGTGTCATACAGGCCCCATCAGGGTGTTAGAAGAAAAGAGAGTGAGGCAGTTGGCTGGTTCCAGAAAGGAGCTGATACAGTTACCTTTCAGAAGTGAGTTTTATAAGGAGAGAGGGCTTTGCAACCATGAGAGCCATGATTGGGCCCTGAGGTGGGAGAGCATTAGAAGGGGACAGAGAAAGTGTGATGGGAACTTACAGGGAAAGAGAGCTTCCCCTTTAAAACCTGGAGAGGAGCCTCATTAAAAGGGCTAGCTTAAATAAGAGTAAGAGAGAGACAGCCACCATGGATGATGGGATGACAGGGAGGAGGAGCTTAGAGGAGAGCCTTCAGAGAAACCCCCTGAACAAAGGAAAATATCTGATTCATATATTTTCAGGGGGTTGTAGGAAGAGCCACACCACATGATTTATCTCAACATGGAATAGCCCATGTGACAAGGAACATGCAGGAAACAGGTACTGGATAGGACCATAAACTAGGAATATGAGATGTGAGGTCATAGAACAGCCAAAGTGAGCCTTCTTGACTGTTCCAGCAGGGCAGAACCTGATTTCTTTAGACTGTGCAATCTGGCCATTTAGAGTGAGCAGCATCTTAAAGGAGCAGGCCCATGACCAACACAGAAACAACAGGACAGGTCAAGTGGGCTCCTATTCTGCTTATCTGCCAATACCCCAAGATTCACATGGACAAGAAAGGAAACCACCCCCTTTAGGTACATTCTGGGATTTCAGCAATGTCAGAGGAGAGAAGCATGGTGCTTGAAAGAATGCCTAACACAATCTTTTCTCTTTTTATTTAAAAGAAAAAAAAATACATATATGCACAGCTGGAAAAACGCATATACACACAGTTGGAAAAAATCCATATATACACAGCTAGAAATATACATATACACACAGCTGCAAAAACGCATATACAGCCAAGTATTGTGGCACACACCTTTAGTCCCAGCACTCAGGAGGCAGAGGCAGGCAGACCTCTGTGAGTTCAAGGCCAGCCTGGTCCACAAAGCGAGTTCCAGGCCAGCTGGGGCTACAGGGAGACCTTGTCTCAAAAAAAAAAAAAAAAAAAATCATATACACACAGCTGGCTCATTGGTTAAAAGTGAGTACTGCTCTTCTAGAGAACTTGAGTTCAGTTCCCCACACCCATGTCTGGCAGCTCACAACAGCCTGGAACTCCAGCTCTAGGGCATCCAACTCTCTCTTCTGGATCTAAGGCCATCTGCACTCATTCAAGTGGCATTGACACACACAAAGACACACACAAATAAACATAATAAAAATAAATCTTTAGGAAAAAAAAAGGGTCAGTGAGATGGCTCAGTGGATAAAGGTACCTGCCATCAGGCTTAACAACTTGAGTTCAATCCCCAGGATACACATCATGGAAGGGGAGAACCAACTCCTGAAAATTGTCTACTTCTTACCTCCACATACAGGCCATGGCATGCATGTATGCACACATACATACTCATACACAGAGAGAGACACACACACACACTGAATAAATACAATTGAATCCCAGTACTGAGGAAGCAGGTGGATCTCTGTGAGTTCAAGGCCAACCTGATCTACATTGTGAGTTCCAGGCCAGCTGGGGCTACAGGGAGACCCTGTCTCAAAAAGACCAAAAATAAATAAATAAATATAAATAAATAAATAAAATAAAATAAAAATTATTTTGAGACAGTGTCTCCCTGTAGCCCCAGTTGGCCTGGAACTCTCTATGCAGACCAGGTCAGCCTCGCTCTCACAGAGATACACCTGCCTCTGCCTCTGGAGTGCTGGGATTAAAGGTGAGTACTACCCTGCCTGGCTTTTTTTGGAACTGAAGTGGTTGTGCACATAGGAAGTTTGAGGCTGCAGATAAGAAATTACAATGGGCCAGGACTGCCTTGGGGTGGTAGTATTAGGCATGAAAGAGAAGATAAGATAGCAACCCAGGAGGGCTGGGGGAGGTAATGCACACCTTTAATTCCACCACTTGGGAGGTAGAGGCAGGTGAATGTCTGTAAGTTCCAGGCTAGCTGGACTACAGGGAGACCCTGTCTCAAAAAAAAAAAAAGATAGCAGCCCTGGAAAACAGGGTGGGAATCCTGGAGGAGGAGGCTCCAGAAAAGTCCCTAGAACAAAGGGAATCTCTGACTTTTCTAAGTTTTCGGGGGCTGGCAGGAAAATGACCTATGTGACAAGGAGCCAGGTCCTGGGTAGGACCTTCAAAGGGGAGTGCCTGCAGGGACATAGCACAGCATGGGTTCTTAACTCTTGAGTTCCAGAGAGAGAGAGAGAGAGAGAGAGCACGCTTCAGAGACGTTTGGACTGACTTAAGGAAAGGGAGAGATGTAGCTGGAGGGAATGTGACCTAATACTGGCCTATTACCCAGTGTCTTATCTGAAATGAGTAGATACTTGTTCACATCTCCCTGGAGAAACAAAGGTACCACCTTAAGCGGTCTTGTATGGCCTGTAGTCTTTATCTTGGGTACTGTGGGCAGAGCTGGTTGCACAAAAACCAGAAGAACCCCTGGGACTTGTAGCCAGACCTACGCAGCCACATTGAGAAAGTGTTAGATCACAGACCCACAGATTCTATAGCTATGCCTCTCTCAGAAATCAAGCGATGCCTCTCTGCCACCTCCACACACACACACATACATGCTGTGGTAATGCAGCCCCGCCCCCTTGCAACTACAAGATAATCATGGCCTGCCTCCCTGTGCCATTTTGTTTGTAGGCCAAGCCAGGCCAGATCAGATCATGTGGTATGAAACTTGCCAGCTCCCCAGATATAACCTGTAAGAGTCCGAAACTCCTTTTGTTCTCTGAACTTAAAGGAAACAAGGAATCTCTCTCTCTGTCTCTCTCTCTCTCTCTGTCTCTCTCTCTCTCTCTCTCTCTCTCATCTCCTCAAGGCATCAAGGCTCCATCATGGCTGCCTATGGCCAGGATACTGTACCTCTCCTAATGAAGGGCCCCTTCTCACCTGAAGGCCTGCTCTCCCCTTCAGGGCTCCCTAGAGTGGCTGGGAGAGAAGGTGTTGAGAGCTGAAGCCCAGAGCCACAAACCTTTGTTTCAGAAAGCGTTCCTAGGAGCCATCAGGCTTTCAACATTCAAAATAGATTTGGAGAGCCTGGAACAGTAAGCCTGCACTTCCTAGGGCTTAGAGCTGTAAGCCTCCAGGCTCTGAAAGCCCACCACTTCCTCTGACTTAAGCACAAAGAGCTCTGGCTTTGAGCTGAAGGCATAAGCCTCTAGTTCTCCGGGCCAAGAACTATAAACCTCTGGTCTTCTAAGCTCAGCCTAAACCTCTGACAGTGAAGACTTCGGGGAAGTCCTCGAGGGCCTAGGGATCTGCTCCTCTCAAAGTTCCTATTTCTATCTGAAGAGCTGAAAGACCCTCTCTGCTCACAGGCCCTGGAATCCACACCTGCTGCTGCCCACACAGAGCTGAAACAGTGAACCCAGGGTCAGAGGGAAGAGGGAGGCAGTGACACTCTGGGGTCCTGCCCCCAGCAACAGAGTTCATAGGTGTGCCTCTGTTTCTATTTTTTCAAAAACACTCAGGGACCGGGTATGGTGGCACATAGCTTTAATCCCAGTACTTTGGAGGAAGAGGCAGGTGGATCTTGGTAAATTCAAGGCCTGCCTGGTCTACATATAGAGTTACAGGCCAGGCAGGGCTACATAGTAAGTCCCTACCTCAAAAAAAGGGGGAGGGGTGCTGGAGAGATGGCTCAGCAGTTAAGAGTGCTGGCTGCTCTTGCAGAGGACCCAGGTTTGGTTCCCAGCACCCACAAGGTGACTAACAACCATCTGCAACTTCAGTTCCAGGGGATACAATACCCTCTTCTGACCTCCGAGGGCATTACATGACATGAATGCATTCAGGCAATATACTCATACACATAAAGATCATTGCAAAGGTAAGAGCCCCCAGCAGAGGAAAAGGAAGAGAAAGGGGAAAAGGAGGAAGGGGAGAAAAAATACTCTTGCACTCCTGATCTCATTTTCTTCTTGCAGCAATCCATCTTTGTACAAATGAGGAGAGGCCCAGAGACGTTAAGCACCAAACCTTGAGTCACACAGCAAAGAGGTGACTAGAGATGAGGTTTGAGCCGGGTGTAGTGGGCTGTCTGTTGAAGTTGTCACTAATTTGTTCTCTGCCCCTTCCCCCTCTGCTGATGTATCCCAGGCCCTAGGCTCTACATCAGAGGCTAGGACAACAGGAATACTATATAGACCCAACTCCCCTGAAGTTTATACTCTGATTTGGATCCAGAGAAATAGATCCCAAGTCAATACCCAATGAAGGCTGGGTGCAGTTCAGTAGTAGAGCACTTGCCTCCCATGAATCCCTGGGTTGAGTCTCCAGCACTGTAAAAAATAAGCAAATAAATGAGTACCGTGTGGCTTTGAGGTCATCAGCTGGCTCTTTCCCAACACTGTAACTTCCAAGAAGCGTATATCCTCCTGGCTCAGTTGAGCTTCTTTCTCTAAGATCCAATCTACAAGGTGAGCAGGCTCGAGGGTGGTAGGGGTGGGAAAGTATGATTTATAAACAGTCACATGATTCACTGGTCACCACTGTCCCAACTACCCTACATGGAACTAGCTCTACTTTAAAGATTTAGCAATTGAAGCCCAGAGAGGTTTGGTAAGTTGTCAAGGGTCACACAGTTACAGCATGCTAACCAGTAGAATTTGAATTGAACCCAGGCTGTCTGTCTCCACATCTATGCTTAGCCATCAGATTGTGAGGAGCTTCCTTATCAGAGCTTTCTGGGTGGCCCAGACCTGTAGCTTTTGGGGAAACGGGCCCTCAGGACCCCCTCCTACAATATTCTCTCACCCTTAGTCCCGACCTACAGAGCAAAAGAAGCAGTTCTGCAGGAGGCGGGGGCAGGAACAGTCTGACTGACTGCCAGTGTGCACCAGTCCAGTACCGTTGTTTTACAGAAGGGCCCAGAAAAGGGCTGAGGGGCTGCAGTGCCCTATGGCCAGTATAGGAGTTGAGATCACATCACACCTCCACATCCTGGGTCTCCATGGGGGTCCCCTTACCGGGGTAGCCAATGAAACCCACAATCTCTTTAAAAACTGGACCTGTTTTGCCAGGGACATCACCTAGCCAGGTTTACAGAGGAACACCCATCTGGGGCAGTGTCTGGGGTGCACTCTGGGGCCAGTCACAACTGTGCTTGGAATTTGACCCTAAACACCAGTGTTTGTCCTTCAGCCCTGGGTGCCTGAGACTGGAGATTCAAGGCCAGTTTCTGTTCAGAGGCCCAGAGAAGCACAGGGTGTGGGTGGGGATGGGCAAGGAAAGCCCCACCTCGTGAGGCAGGCCCACGCAGGGGCCTTGAGGCTCTGGTGGTTTGAAGAAATGTTCCTGGAAATAATACCTCCCTGGCAGGCCTTGCTCCTGGCCAGCCCTTCTGAGACCTTCCAGAGGCTAGTTTCTCAGCTATCCTGGAATCTCTCTACCTCCACAGGACTGTGAGCAGCTTGTGAAGACACGGAGGGTCCTTGTGGCACAGTGCCTGGTACTCCAAGAGGCTTCAGCCTTTCATGACTGCTATGCTGATCTTTGAAGATATTCTTCCACCAAAACCAAAACTTGGCCCCATTTCCAGAATCTTTAGGGGAGGTTTTTTCTTCCTCAGGTGGTGCCGGCCATGGAACCCAGGGTTTCACATGTGCTGTGCCAGCACTCTCCCACTAGCCATTGGTTAGCACCAGTCACAAATCTGTGACTGAAAAAATGGTCCTGGGGCTGGAGAGATGGCTCAGCAGATAAGATCACATATTGCTCTTGAAGAGGACCTGAGTCTGGTTCCCAGCACTAAATCACAACAGTTTACTCCAGCTCCTGGGGGTCTGACATGTCTGTTTTACTTTTTGTTGCTGTGATAAAAACACTAACCAACTTGTAGGGTAAAGGGTTTTTTCATCATATACTTCCAGGTTAACAGTTCATCACTGAGGGAAGCCAAGGTAGGAGCTCAAGGCAGGAACTTAGAGGCAGGAACCACAGAGGAACACTGCTTACTGGTTTTCTTACGCAGTCCAGGTCCACCTACCCAAGGATGACCTTGAACTTCTGATCCTCCTACCCCCACTTCCCAAGTGCTGGGATTGCAATTATGTGCCACTGTATCCTGTTTATGCTTCATGCTTGCTAGGCAAGCACTCAACCAACAACCAACTGAGCTACTTCCCCAAACCCCTCCCCTACTGTCTTTCTTTTTCAATTTTTTGGGGGGGGTCTTTTTGAGACAGGGTCTCCCTGTAGCCTCAGCTGGCCTTGAACTCACAGAGATCTGCCTGCCTCTGCCTCCCAAGTGCTAGGATTAAAGGCATGCACCACTATGCCTGGCTCAATATATATTTTTGTTGAATTTTTGTGCACGTCACATGAAACATTGTAATCATCTATGTACTCCCTCCCCCATTTGCATGCCCCATAGCTCCCCACTGGATTTCATGCATTCTATCATATATGTTAAGGCCTATTGAGTCAAGTTTGGGTACCCAGATGTCCCTCAGTTCAAGTTCATCCACTGAAGTCTGTTCAGCCTATCTAGAATCTCTCCCTTAAAGAAGATTAACTCTCTCTCACCCGGCAGTAATCAGCTGCCGGTAGTCCTTCAGCTAAGGTTGGAGCCTGCTGCCCATTTCCCCAGTTCTATGCTGGGTTTTTGTCTGAATTTGCATAGGTCTTGTGCATGCTGACACCACTGCTGTAAGTTCATGTGAGCATGTTCCCAGAGGCCTGGAAGACTGCTTCCTTATGATCATGCACCAACCCTGGCTCTTACAGTCTTTCCATCCCCTCTTCCGCAATGGTCTCTGAGTTATGGGTGGGTGAGGTTTAATATAGGAGTCCTATCTAGGGACACACTCTTCCTCTTGTTTTTCTTAAAATGGGTTTCACTATGTAGCCCAGGCTGGCCTGGAATTTGCCATCCTCCCACCTCAGCCTCCTGAGTGCCAAGATTACATATGTGTATCACACCTGGCTTCCACTGCCCCCTTCTATACCTACCTCATTCATAGGTGGTTCCTAGGCTCTGAACTAGATGATTCATGGGGAGGCTTCCTGGGGCTGGAGTATAGTGCAGTGCTGGAGTGATTGCTAAACACACACAAGGCCCTGAGTTCCATCCCCAGCACTTCAAAAGTAAAAAATAAATACATAGTTTTGGTTTTGTTTTGGGTGTGTTTTTTTTTTGGTCTTTTTTTTTTTTTTTTTTTTTTTTTTTTTTGGAGACATGGTCTCCCTGTAGCCCCAGCTGACCTGGAACTTACTATGTAGACCAGGCTGGCCTTGAACTCACAGAGCTCTGCCTGCCTCTGCCTCCCAAGTGTTGGGATTAAAGGCATGTGTTATTTTAAAAAATAATAAGGAGAGCAAAGATACAGCCAAGATCAGCCTTGTGTTCCATAGCTTACTTAATTTTCCCAAGAAAACCACAAAGCAGACACAGGAACTATCATCATTATCATTCTGTTTTACTCAAGAACCAACAAAGACAGAGAGGTCAAGGATCTTGCCCCCAAGCTAATGTGAAGCTAAGGCTGGAGCCCAGACTGGCTCTTCCCTGAGCAAGAACGAAGCAGCGACACGGATGCAGGTGCGGGGTATACCGCTTATATGCCGGTATAACCTGAGAGGGCACAGATGAGGTGTCCAGTCTTTCCTGCAGCCTCTGGGCCCCTGCCCCCACCCACATGCAAGAGTGTAGGAAGCCACTTCTGCTATCTGAGGACTTGCTGACCATGTTAGAAAATGAAGAAGTCCCAGGGCCCAAGAGGAAGGCCTCCATGGCCAGGGTTAGTTCTCCAAAGCCCTTAAGCAACAAAAGAGGAAGATGAGGAGAAGAAGGAGAAATGAGCTGGGCTCCAGTCATTCTAAAATCTTCCTGGTGTTTTCCAGCACTAGAAGCAGGGAAGCAGAGACCTGTGGCCAGCCTGGAGGCACCTGGGAGTCCTGGGCCCTTTAGTGCCCTGTACACTTTAAGGAAGCCCAGTTGACTAGAGGTGGGTCAGAGGTCTGGCTTTTCTGGTGTTTGTGTGTGTGTTGAAGACCGGGTTTCAGGTAATAGGCTGGCCTCAAACCTCATTTGCAGCTGAGAATAGCCTTGAACTTCTGATCCTCCTGCCTCTACCTTCTGAATGCAAAGATTACAGGTATGGGCTATCATGCCTGGTTTATGTGGTGCTGGGGATGGAACCCAGGGCCTTGTGCATGCCAGGTGAGCACTCTACCAACTGAGCCACTTTCTTAGCCCTGTGTGAAGTGTTTGGTGACTATGATGGTAATGGTGATGATGATGATGATGATGATGATGTGTGTGTGTGTGTGTGTGTGTGTGTGTCATGGTGCACATCATTAGAAGTCAGAAGACAACTTTGGAAATGAGAAAAAAGAGGGAGAGGAGGAGGACAAAGGAGGAAAAGGAAGAGGAGGAAGAGGAGCAAAAAGAGGGGCAGCAACAGAAGCTACACAAATACCACTGACAAACCACCCATGAGATGCTCTGCTTTCCTGGCACGGGAAAGGGCCAGCCAGGTGGCCCTATGGAAATGCTAGGGAAAGTGAACTGCCTGCAAAGTCTCACATGCAAAGCCTAGTCGTAGAAAAGGGAACAGTGAGGAGCCAGCCTTGTGAGTCAGCACCCAGCAGCTGTTTTCGCAGGTCACACTGCAGTGGTGGGTGACATCACTCAGCTGAGTGCAAACAGAAACAATAGAATGGAAGAGGCACAGGTGATGCGTCCTGTCCTGAGCATGGCTCCCTAAAATCTATGCTTTAGTTATATGCAAAGTTGTACGTACCAGATTACAACGTAAAACCTATTTTTCACTTTGGCTTGCAGCTTTAAAAAAATTAGTTTAGAAAATTTGGATACAAAATATCTAAAATAAACCAGGTATGGTGGCTCACCCACACCTTTAATCCCAGCACCCTGGAGGCAGAAACAAGCGGATCTCTTGTGAGTCGAGGTCAACCTAGTTTACACAGCGAGTTCCAGGTCAGCTGGAGCTAGAGGGAGACCCTGTCTCAAACAAACAATGAAACAAACAAAAAGATGTAAAGTAGAAAACAGCTCAGGATGATTCCCCTGGGAAGGGGAAGTAGGATGTCCGGCAGGGCATCTACTTTACACAATCCTGTATGGTTTGGTTTTGAACAATGAAACTTGGCGTTTACAGTGAGATAAAGCCAGTCTTTAAGATTTTTAGGACAAACATCCTCGCTCTGTCTCAGGAAAGGGCTGTGTCGCTGGGCTTTTGATGAGAGAAAAGCCAACCAAGGCCAACCACATCTCTGTGCCAGCTCTGCCCCCAGGGACTGCCCAGCCTTCCAGCTTTCCCTCCACATCCTCTTTCCTGGCAGAAATCTCGGCCCTTCCACAGGAAATGCTCCTAGAACATCCTTCTCTTTGGAAAACGGACCAGGGACTCTGGAAGAGCCTGAGGATCACAGCTAGCCTACCTGCCATCTGGAGTAATGTGAGTCATGGAGGGTTAGGAAAAACCCACAGACACCCCCCCACACACACTGGCTGGTTCAATACCAGAGCAACTGTTGCCAGCATGGCATCCATTGCCCCACCAGCATCATCAGTCACACAAGGCTCCTGACTCTTGGGGGTTATTGGGTTTTGTTTTGTCTAGTTAGTCATTTTGGTGTTTTTTTTGGAGGGGGGTTGTTTATTTGAGACAGGGTCTCATGTAACCCAGGGTAGCCTCAAACTCTATATGTAGCAGAGGATAATCTTGAACTTCTGATCCTCTTGCCTCCACCTCCTGAGAGCTGGAATTACAGGCATTTGCCACCACACCTAGTATGCAGTGCTGGGGATTAAACCCAGGGCTTTGTGTGTACTAATAAGCACTCTACCAACCTAGCTACAGCCCCAATCATACTTTATTTTCTTGAGATAGGATCTCACTATGAAGCCCAGTCTGGCCTTGAACTTGAGATCGTCTTGCTTCAGTCTGCTAGGTTTACAGGCATATGCCACCACACCTGACCCCCACCCCACCCCACCCGGCACCCACCCCATTCCTTTTTTCCCTTCTGTCCTTGACTTTTTTCCTTTCTTTTTTGAGACAGGGTCTCATGCTGCAGCCCAGGCTGGCCTGGAATGCACATCAATCCTCCTGCCTCAGATTTCCAAATTCCAGGATTACAGAGGTACCTCATTTTGCCTGGCTTCCTTTTCTTTTTTTAGGGTTATTTCTTTTGGGCAAATTCCCAGAAGTATAGCTGCTAAGAAGAAAAGCATGGGTGTTTTCAGGCCCTTAAAAGGCCTGCTTTGGGAAAGGGGCTGGGCCTGTGCCTTTACAAGGGCCAGGCTGTGATTAAGCTTCCACTCCCCCACAGCTGCAAGATTGCCGTCCTGGGATCCAAAACATCTGTTCCCTGCATCAGAAACAAGAGTGGAGCGGGAAATACAGGGACTCTCGCTCCTTTTCCAGAACTGGCCTTGGGACTTAAGGGACTGTACTGGGTCCCTCAGCAGGAGCAGGCTGAAGGCTCCCACAGCAAGGAGGGGCCTTTCCTTGCTCCTTGGGGAATCTGGATCCAGGCCCTCTGAACCCAGCTTTCTGGGAAAATAGGCTGTTTCTTCCGGGACAGACTGTCACCTGAACTTCTGCATATGTCCATGAACTTCTGATTGCCTGAGAATGTCATGGGCTGCCCATGTTTCCCTAATAACATGGCGATGGTGTGTGGCACTGGGCATCTGCGCCCCAGATGGATAGGGCTGGTTTGGTGTCCTCCTGCTCTGGGGGACTCCCAGAGAAACCCCAAGCCAGATTCTTTCTGCAACCACTTCCAGCCCCCAGTCCCGACCCTACCTATTTCCTGAAAAGCTGACAAGGGAGGAGTACTAACCATCCACATTCTGTGTGTCTCCAGCCCTGGGTATGTGGATTTCTTCCCAGACCTGGGTCCCTACAACCCAGTGAGCCAGGAGGGGAATCCCAAAGGATAAAGAGTGAGGGAGACAGCTGAGGAAGGAAGGGAAGATGGAGGTAGCAAGGGAGAGAAGGAAACAGAAAAGGAACCAGGAAGGAACAAGATGGCAGAGAGACGAGGTGAAGGAAAGTCAAGCATAGCCACCATTGACGACCACAGCGCATGTGCAGGGAATGGCCAGTTCTGAGGCTTCCTAATGATCTGTAGCCCACTGAGGCAGCTACCAATGTCCCACAGGAGCCTCTTAAGATAACGACCCAATGCCCCAAAAGCCATGAAGACTGCAGCCCCACTCAATCCTGGGCACTCTCCTGACTGTGTCTCAGATGAGGTCTGCCTAATTGGTGATCTCTTGTTCAACTTGCTATGAACTGTCATAGACACACAGAGAACAGGACAGTGAGCCTGCCCCTCTACTCACTGTCCACCTGTAACACCACCTCTTGTGGTCTGTACCACTTATAAACCCCTGGGACCATTCAGTCAATGGTCCTAGTTTTAGTTCTTAGTATTGTTTTGTTTTGTTTTGTTTTGTTGGTCTTTTGAGACAGGGTCTCCCTGTACCCCGCAGCTGGCCTGGAGCTCACTATGTAGACCAGCCTGGCCTTGATCTTACAGAGATCTTCCTACTTCTGCCTCCTGAGTGCTGGGATTAAAAGTGTGCACCACCACTGCTGGTTTTTTTGTTTTGGTGTTTTTGTTTTGTTGTTGTTTAGACATTATTTATTTTTTGAGAGAAGGCCTTGTATATTCCAAGCTGGCCTCCAACTCCTGGCCCTGCTTTAACCTCCCAAGGGCTAGGATGGCAGGCATAGGCTACCGCCACATCCAGCAATAGATTCTATTTAGGGGATCCTGGGTAGGACAATTATAGCATGAGTAGGAATCTGAGCATCCGGTGTGGGGATGCTAGAGAAAATGAAAGCCTGCACTCCAAGCTCACCAGGACATCACCCATGGCAGCCTGGTGTGCAAACACCCAAGCATCTATCCTCACTGGTCCTTCCACACAACGAGGTACCATTTGGTCATAAAAGAGAATGAAGCCCTGACACAGCCCACACCATGACTGAACCTCAGGAACATCACACACAGTGAGACAAAGAGCAGACCCAGAAGACTATGGGCTCAATGATTCCATCATTTAAAGCATCATGCCCAGAGGGAAGCCTCAGGAACCTGAGAAAGACAGCTAAAAGGGATGGGAGTCTTTCATGGGATGGACATGTTCTGGGATAGATTGTGGGGTCAGCCTTTCAATAACCAGTATGTGAAAAGTCATAGGTGGCCACTTTATTTATTTATTTATTTTTTATTTATTTTGCAAAAGAAGCAAGATAATTTAATTTGGAGCTAAGCAATAGTACAGATTAAAGAATACATTGTCAGGATTGACAGCAGGCCACAGGAGTGAGGATACTTTGATGGAGTTAATTGTATCTCCATAAAACTGTTGAAAAAAAAGGACAGGCAGGGCATGATGCCTTTAATTCAAGCATTTGGGAGGCAGAGGCAGGTGAATCTCTGTGAAATTGAGGCAGCCTGGTCTATATAGTGAGTTCAAAGCCAGCCAACACAAAAACAAAAAAATAGGGGAAATGGAAGATTCAGTGTGAGGTGCTGCCTGGTCCATATCTTGCCTGAGCCACCACAGGCGAGTTATTTCACCTGAGTCTCTGTTTCCCTCTCTGTAAAATGGGTATGCAGCAGTCCTGTCAGGTGTGGCTGGAAGACAGGTAAGGAAGGCAAGGTGAGCTGTTAGGTCATAGTCACCTTGGAATAGTTGCTAGACACCAGAGTCCAGCCTCTAGAAGCTTCTCTTTCCGGCTATACCCTCATTTACCAGAATTTTGCCAAAGCTCGTTCTATGAAGGGGACAGCCCCTGAACTCTGCACACCCCCTGTTCTGTCCTGGGAAGGTGACCAAAGCATTCCTCAAGTCCAAGCACCTGCCATGTAGACACAAGGTGACCTGACACAGTGACACAAGCCCGTAATCCCAGCACTCAGGAGGCAAGCAGGAGGATCACTGTGAGTTCAAAGCTGACCTGGACTACATAGTAAATTTCAGGGCTAGCCAAGGCTATATGACAAGATCCTATCTCTAGCTAACTGACTAGATAAATAGATGAATGGATGAATGAACAAATGAATGATGACAAATAACCCAATGACCACCAATACCTGGGTCCCTCAGGTCTGTCCTCCGTGTTCCTGTTGGCTTCAGGGACCTCAAGAAAGACTACAAGTAACTGTCACTAATCCTGCGCAGTAATCCAGGCGGGTAAGGTGGTGCAGTGGGGACCCATAAAGAGGCGAGTGTGTGAGGAGCTGTCCACACACAATGACCCCTCAGAAGCTGGTCCCTGGGGAAGACAGAGGATCCTGATCAACACTGCTGAAGAAAGAAATGTCTGTCTCCGTTCAGGACCCACCCCCAGGCACAGGGCCAAGAATGTAGTCCAGCATCTATTAAGTTTCTAAATTATGCCTAGTCTGGGGGTCGGCAAGGGTGAGGATAGGGAGAGGATGTGGCTGATGGTGGGCAGGCAGGAACTCTACAATGTGACCCCCTCAGCATCAGCCCGAGTGCTGGGCAGTGGGAAGACAGTACCCCTCCCCCCCGCCCTGCAGAGAATCAAAATCCTGTCTATGCGTGGTCATCCTGGGTGCTCAACTGTGTTCTGAAATTGCCACCATGCCCTTTCCAGTTACTGGAACAACTGGAGGAATGGAAGATTGGAATGGCAGGTCTGTTTAAGGAGCATTTGAGAGAAAGAAAACTCCGCATTACAACCAGTGAGTGGTGAGGCTGGAGACACAGCTCAGCAGTTAAGAGCACTTGGCTGCTCTTGCCAAGGACCTGAGTTTGGTTCCCAGAATCCACATGGTGGCTAACTATCCATAACCCCAGTTCCAGGAGATCCGACTCCCTCTTCTTACCTCCAGGATCCGACTCCCTCTTCTTACCTCCAGGATGGCCACTGCATACCTGGGTCATACAAAACACTCAAACACATAAAATTAAATAAAATTTTAATTGAAATATTTTATTTATTAT
>NW_008335297.1:4266947-4270009 GCF_000622305.1 Nannospalax galili | reverse complement strand
ATGTGTGTGAGTATATTGCCTGCATGTATGTGAGTGCACCCGTGTCCTGCACTACCCAGGAAGATCAGAAGAAGGTGTTGGATCCCCTGGAACTAGAGTTACAGACAGTTGTTAGCCACCATGTGGGAGCTGGGAATCAAACTCAGGTCCTCTGCAAGAGCAGTCAGTGCTTTTAACCACTGAGCCATCTTTCCAGTTCCTAAAATAAATAGATTTTTAAAATTAAATTTAGAAAAACAGTAAGTGGAAGCAGGATCACTTGTGCTAGTTGTACAGGTCGTGTGCTGCACACAGTAGCAGAGTGGTGCTTTTCTGAAATAGAGGATCCTACTGGGTATAACCATACACCTGTTCAAGGTGACCCGTAATGTACCAGAAGGTACCAGCTGCCTTCTGTGGCCAGGTCCTCACTGTTTCATGGGCCTCGACAAATGTGATTCAGTGGCCCATTGGTGTATGGAGGACAGAGCAATGTCTAACCACAAACACTAATGCTGATTGAAATACTCAGAGGAAAATTCAGGAAGGAGCCTCCAAATACACTGGCAGTCCTGCATCCTGGTCATGTCGCCCAGGTCCATTCTTCAGTTTCGCGGTGGTGTGTGTGGTCATCTTTTCTTTCATAGTTCAGGTTGGCATAGGGAGCAGGGAGTGATGGGGTTGCATCTTCATAGCCTCATCCCTGTGTATCTTTATACCTTGTTCTTCTTCAGTCCCCTCCCCAGCTGCTCTCATCTCCCCTGCCCCTCTAGTTGAGCCCCTTTCCCGGCCTGTTCTGTGTACTACCCTGGCGGCTCCCCTCCCTTGACATCTGGTTCTCCTTTCCCAAGATCCTCTCTCTGGTTTTGTGACCAATAAACACACATATATAAACATAGACATACACGTAATATATATTTTAATTTTTACAAGATTTTAAAATTTTTATTTTTAATTTATGTGTATGAGTGTTATGCCTGCATATATGTAACTGCACCCATGTCATGCAGTGCCCTCAGAGGTCAGAAAAGGGTGTCTGATTCTCTGGAACTGGAGTTATGAATGGTTTTTAGCCACTGTATGGGTGCTGGGATTCAAACCCAGGTCCTCTGCAAGAGCAGCCACTGAACCACCTTCCCAGTTCCACATGTATACACATATAAAAATTTAAATTTAGTTTCCTTGTATGAGAGAAAGCATGCACTCTGTCTTTCCGAGCGGAGCTTACTTCATTTAACATAATTTCCAGTTGAATACACTTTTCTGCAAATATGATTTCATTTTCTTTACAGCTGTGTGAAATTCCATAGTGTACATCTAAATTTTCTTTGTCCATTCATATGTTGATGGGCATCTCTCTGTTTCCATTTCCTGTCCATTGTGGATAGTGTATCTGTAAAGCGGCATTCTGACTTACAGTCCCTCCAGCACAGACCCAGGAAGTGCTCATGAGGTACTTCTTTGTCTCTGTCTCTGTCTCTGTCTCTGTCTATCTCTCTCTCTCTCTCTCTGTGTGTGTGTGTGTGTGTGTGTGTGTGTGTGTGTTGAGACACTATGTTGCCCAGCTTGGGCTGGAACACATCAATCCTTTTGCCTTGACTTCCCAAGTAAAGGGATAGTAGGGTGATTACCGGGTACTACACACAATACCCAGCTGAATTTGAAAGCCAGATAAACAATGAATAACTTCGAACTTCTAGTACCAGAATCTATCTGACATTCAGATATAGCCAGCGTCCTGTGTTTCTGTTTGCTAATCCTAGCACCCCCAGCCACCCAGCCACCCCCTACCCCCCACCTCCCTCACTCAGGTGTGGGGAGGAGGAAGGAAAGGCTTTCTGGGGTAACTTCAGGGCTGTCTCCAGAGCTGACCTGGGTGGGGATATCTATGGTAAGAAGAGTCTGCATACTTGTGGCCAGGGTACCCAGTCTGACACCCACCTGCCAGAGAACCTGAGTGGATAATGCCCTAAGGCCTGACCCTTGAGTCTCTGCAGAGCACCCACCTGCCCCAGTTCCAGAGCCTGGAATAACTAGCTTCCCTGTGAACCCCTCCCACCTCCCTATAAGTATGTTCTGAGAGAACAGACAGACAAGTCCATGTTTAGGGCATGAGTCCGCAGTTCCAAGGATTCCACTTTGGAACCAAGCCAGGCTGGACCCCAAGCATATGGGTGACACCTTTGGCTTTTCAAGACTTGTGGGTCCTTTTTTCTGTCACCCCAAGAGTCCTGATCTCTTGGGGTACCTGATCTCTATAAAAGCAGTTCAGTATGGGGCAGAGTTACAGCCCAGGGTGTTCTCTTCCAGAGAGATATTGTGAGATCCCAACAGGAGCCAATCAAGATTTTTTTAACTGTTTTGTATTTTATTTTATGTGTATGAGTGTATTGCCTGCATGTGTGTAAGTACACCTGTGCTGTGCAACACCCTGGGAGCTCAGAAGAGGGCATTGGATCCCCTGGAACTGGAGTTACAGGTGGTTGTTAGCCGCCATGTGGGTGCTAGGAATTGAACCTGGGTCCTCTGTAAGAGCAGCCCGTGCTCTTAACCACTGAGCCATCTCTCCAGCCCCCAAGCAAGATATTCTAAAGAGACACTGTGCCCCTGCCTTTGGATGTTGAAACAATGAACTCCAAGAAATTGGAATTTCCCGAGGAATCTCATGCTGGGAGGAAGAAAAGACTGAAGTGTGGTGCCAGCCAGAGAAGGAGCTTGTCTCTCAGGAAGAGATTTCACATAGTTCTGACAGCTTGTCAGACCACCTTGCAGGAGAGACTGGAACCCAGACTCTGATGGGCAGGACCACAGCTTGGCCAGGGCTACTTAACTATAACTATCTCTTACTCTCTGTTTAAACCTAAAACTCATGTTAGGATCCTAAAGATGGACTTGGGGGTAGGGTCACTCGACCAGTTTGTTCTTCTTCCCCATGTGGCCACATTAAATCTCCTGTCTCTGCTTTTCACTATTACTTGTCTGGATTCTTTTTTAAATGTTTTAGTTCTGAGGCTGGCACACCTTTAATCCCAGCACTTGGGAGGCAGAGGCAGGTGGATCTCTGTGAGTTCCAAGCCAGCCTG
>NW_008335297.1:4264879-4266853 GCF_000622305.1 Nannospalax galili | reverse complement strand
TTATTTATTATTTTTATTTTATGTGTATGAGTATATTGCCTGCATGTATGTGAGTGCACCCATATTGTGCAATGCTGCAAAGGTCAGAAGAGGGCTTCAGATTCCCCTGGAACTGGAGTTAAGGACGGTTCATAGCTGCCATGTGGTGCTGGGAATCGAACCTGGGTCCTCTGTAAGAGCGGTCAGTGCTCTTAACCACTGAGCCAACTCTCCATTGCCTGCATGTATGTAAGTGCACCTGTGTCATGCAATGCCCATGGAGGTCAGAAGAGGGTGTCAGTTCCCCTGGAACTTGACTTATAGACAGTTATTAGCCACCATGTGGGTGCTGGATTTCGAACTCAGGTCCTCTGCAAGAGCGGCTAGTGCTCTTAACCACTGAGTCATCTTCCAGTCCTGCTTGTCTGTTTAATTGGTCTATTGGAGGGCCAGTGGTGGAGCCTAGATTGTTAAGGAGGCCCTGGTCCAGGCTCAGACCCTAACAACTTCAGTAACTATACCAGCCCATCAGGTTCTTAGTTGTTTTGGGTATTTTTGTAGTGCTAGGGATGGAACCCAGGCCTTGCGTATGCCAGGCAATGGTTCTACTATTGAGCAACACTCAGGAAGCAAGTGATCCAGCTGGATGGCAGGTCCCAAGCACTCTCACCTGGGTACTCTCTTCTAATCGTCTAGGTAACTGTAGTTGCATGGACATGACAGGGACTGACTCCTCCCACCATGAGAGCCAGAGAGAGGTCAAGGGAAGGGCCAGCAGTCAGGGAAGGCTTTCTGGAGGAGGCTGCTCTTGAAGGCTCAGCCACTATGAGTGGGAGAGGAGCAGGAGGGTGTGGGAATTAGGGAAGAGTGGGACCTGAGGTTTGGCACATGTCCCCACAAGTGCAGGCTGTGGGATCCATAGTAGAATCCTAGCTAAGAAACAGAAAGGCTCCCCAGAAGCTGAGATATGCACAAAGAGCTGGCCCTGCCCTGCCCATACTGTCCCCTGACCCCTATAGCAAGCCACTTGTTGAGTCTGTTTCCTCATCTTGTTCACCACACCACTAGTGAGTGGATGAGAGTGATCCCATTGGACCCACTTACCAGTAAGGTGGGCACAGATTCTGAAACAAAAAGATGCAGGTCTAACAACCTGAGTTTTGCTAGAAATAAAATCTGAGGTCCAAAGACCTCACCAATATAGAAAGCAAAATTAACTTGGCAAGGCAGCTTTTCTGCTTGCAAAAGTGTTCGTTGTGTGCTCATTAAGATCCAGCAAGTACACCTGGCCTAAAATTTGGTAGGTTTTTATCTCTAACCCAAGAGTACTGTGTCTTTCCCCCATTGGCTAAGATCCATTGTCATAGTCTTTCCTGGTTGGCTAATTTAAAAGAATTAGCACAGGACTGGAGAGATGGCTTAGCAATTAAGAGCACTAACTGCTCTTGCAGAGGACCTAGGTTCAATTCCCAGCACCAACATGGTGGTTATGAACCATCCTTAACTCCAGTTTCGGGGAATCTGAAGCTCTCTTCTGATCTCTGCAGCATTGCACAACATGGGTGTACTCACATTCATGCAGGCAATACACTCATACACATAAAATAAAATTAGAAAAAAAAAAAGAATCAGCACAAAGTGGTGATCAAAAAGGGGGAAGGCTCTGCTGCCCCAGGCCATCAGGTTCCAGTAAGCATCAGGGCCTTTTTGAAAACAAATTTTACTAGGTGTGTGTGGGGAATTAAAAAATTAGAACTCAGGGCTGGAGAGATGGCTCAATGGTTAAGAACACTGGCTACTCCTGCAGAGGACCCAGGTTTGGTTCCCAGCACCCACATGGTGGCTAGTTACCACCTGGAACTCCTATTCCAGGGGATCCAATGCCCTCGTCTGGCCTCTGTAAGCATTGCATGCATGGGTGCACTTACATACATGCAAGCGATACACTCATACACATAATTCTTTTTTTTTTAATTTGTTTATTTTTTTAATTAA